>NC_138776.1:28853196-29334696 GCF_965119305.1 Pelophylax lessonae | reverse complement strand
TCTCTCTCTTTTTCTCTCTCTTTTTCTCTCTCTTTTTCTCTCTCCTTTTTTCTCTCTCTTTTTCTCTCTCTCTCTCTCTCCTTTTCTCTCTCTCATTTAATTTGTTTAACTGTTTAATTTGTTTTAACAAAAATTGTTTGCATTTTATTTATTTCCATAAAAAGACCCACCAAAATCCTCAGCCCCAGGCCCATGATGGTATTAATTAGGCCCTGGTCGGAAGGGAGTGTGGGTGTATTTTTAAATTGGGTTGCTTTTTAAAGTCACGTCTCAGTCAGGACTCCTATTGTCACGCAAGAAAATCGGGTTCTATGTGCCTAAGAAACACAACTGTATACAATTATTTATATATTTCATTGGGATTCTAGGATAAATGAAAAACCCCACAGCTGTAATAGACACCCCAGTTTATTTTTATTCTGTATGTTAGAAAATATTGCACATACATTGAATTATGCTAAGCAGCCTTACTTTGTGTTTTCAGCCTGAAAGAGCGCAGGGGTGGTACAATACAGCAGAGCCATTTTCATCTGTCAAAAAAAAAAAAATGGAAAGAGACAAATAAGACGTAATACAGAGAACATAATAAAATCAAACAGGCTTAAATTTACAATATTTGCCCTCATAGCTGCCACTCTGAGCCATTCAAACTGTGCATGTGAGCAGTGCGTCCTCTCCCGGCTCTAGTTTAGCTTAGTAGCCGCTCTGGGCTGTTTAAACTCCATGGTTGTCTTTCTCTAGCTGTGCGCACTGCGCATGCACAGAGTTTGAACGGCCAGTAATGGCTGCTACCAAGCTAAGCTGGAGCCAGGGCCCTTCCCTTCAAGCCTGGGGCTCTTCCCACTGATCCTGGGGGCTCTTTACTCTCATTAGGGTGCCGTTTCACAAGTCTGCAGTGGGCCCCCTTCCTGCCATCTTGGGACCTCCCAATGGTGGTGGAATGTCAGCGCCCGGTCACCGGTCACAAGTGTGACCTTTGCGATCCTGGAAGTTCCCCCACTGGTGTCAGCAGTTTTTGTTTTTTGGTATTTTAATTGCATTATTTTTTATCATTTTATTTAATTGTTTTACAATGTCACTGACTATGACTCTGTTCATTCAAAAAAGGCAGGAGCTGGTAAATTACATATTTACCGACCCCTTCCTGGTTCTCTATTGTGACACATCCTATGCAGCAGCCGGCAGGAGAGGGAAGAGTGCACAGTGGTGGTGGGGGGGGGGGACCAGGGCAGCACACAGGGGCCCAGGGCAAGTGAACTGGATAGGAAGGGTGGCAGGGGCAGCATACAGAGTGATTTCTCTACATGCTGACCCCCCGCCCCTCCTATCCAGGTGTAAAGGGGAGCCACACAGGAGCATGGGGCCCAGTTGCAATTGCAACCCCTGTAGTTACGCCCTTGGTACTATTCATTGGATAGAGAACTGCATTTTCTGAAAATCTTCCTGGAAGGTGAACTTCCATTTTAAAGTGTACATGTACCCTAACCATAAACTTTTCTCAGTTGCTTCCTTTTGTGTCTGTTAAATATACCACTGAAAGTGTTTTGTTATATCTGCTTGATAAATGCCTGTTGATCCTGCCAGAAATTCAGAGCTGTCCTGTGTCCTCTGTGCACTTCATGTGTTATCTCTATGAGTCTAATTAGCCCTTCTAGTTCATATCTTGGGCTTGCAGAATGATTAGCCTTTATGTCATAGAAATCTGAGAGTGGGAGTGGTTAGGTAGTTTAGTAAAAGAAACTGTATGTGTTTTTCAGCCCATAAAAAGACTGAGCTTAGCGCATTTCTGTACTTGTAGGGTCTTTACCACTTCAGCCCCTAAAGGTTTTATCCCCTTAATGACCAGGCCATTTTTTGTGATTCAGCACTGAGTTACTTTAACGGACAATTGCGCGGTCGTGTGACGTTGTACCCAAATAAAATGTATGTCCTTTTTTTCCCACAAATAGAGTTTTCTTTTGGTGGTATTTGATTCCGTCTGCGTTTTTTATTTTTTGCGCTATAAACTCCCAATAAGCGTATATTGATTGGTTTGTACAAAAGTTATTGCGTCTACAAACTAGGGGATACATTTATGGAATTTTTACTTTTTTACATTTTTTTTACTAGCTATGGCGGCGATCAGTGATTTTTAACGGGACTGCGATATTGTGGCAGACAAATCTGATACGGTGTGACACTTTTTGGGGACCAGTGCTAAATCAGTGCTAAAAAAAAATGCACTGTCACTGTATAAATGACACTGGTAGGGAAGGAGTTGACATCAGGGGCGATCAAAGGGTCAAATGTGCTCCTATGGAGTGCTTTGGTTGCAATTTTGGCTCTGAAGAAGAGGGTTCTCCCTCGAAACGCGTAAGCCAGGTCATTGTGGCCGCCATCACGCCATTCAGCGGTATAGAAGTGTCCCAGAGGTGATTGGTTCTTATTTCCTACATGCATGTATACATCTTATGTTTGTGAGTATAATGGTTGCTATCTATTTGGATTTTAATAAACTTTTATAGTGGTAATGCACAAGGTCAGTGTGCCCTTCTCTTGTTGTCTTTCAGTGCTTTCTAACTGTGTGGGGGAGGTGGCCTAACTGGAGGATGACAGAGATCAGTGTTTCTGCTTCTGTGCTAAGCAAAAACCCAAGATCTCCATCTTTCTTGTTTACATAGGCAGACCACCGTCCTGCCTCTCCTCCGAAATGATCGGCGGGTCCCAGCAGACATTGCGTCTGCCGGACCCACTGATTGGCTCCTGCTGTGTCCAATGACAGTAGGAGCGCGCCGTGTCGCCCCAGACCCAGAGCACGAGCCAACGTACAGTTGCGTCAGTTCGCGTAGAAGGGTCCCCCTGCTGCAGTATATCTGTGTGGGGCGGCCCTCAAGTGTTAAGCACATTACAGAAAACAGAATACTTTATTAATCCCAAAGGGAAACTGGGAAATTGTTGCGACACACTCAACAAAAACAACACAAGACCACAACAATGAATACAACAAGATACAAAAACACAATAAAATTACCAATAACAGTCATTAGCACCAAACAAAACAAAAACCACTCTACAAATAAAACTATCCATACAATTAAAATACAACATAAATACAAGAATAAATAACACTGATTAAAATGACATAATCAAATCAACCAACCAAATGACTGCGACATTGTGGTGGACAAATCTTTCACTCACATATATGCGATGCGGGAACCCTGCAAATCCATTGCGGGTTCCCGTATCCCATTAAGCTCGCAGGCAGTTCACACTGCCATATGCAAATCGCTGGGGGTGTCAATACAAAGTTAACGACACCCTCAGATCAGTTCGCATATCTCAGTGTGACCTGTCAGTTCAAACATGAATCGGATCGCATAGGTGTGAACACCCATGCAATCCGATTCTCATGCGGACCCAAAAAAAGAGTCCTGTGCGAGTTTGGTCCAAATGCGATGCAAATTCAGCCATACAATGGCTGAATTCACATCACACAGACATCGCATGTGATTTACGCTGTGAATCACATGTGATTTCTATCATTGCATATGTGTGATCCGGCTCTAAGTGGCACTTTTTGGGGACCAGTGACACCAATACAATGATCAGTGCTAAAAAAAATGCAGTTACTGAATAAATAACACTGGCAGGAAAGGGGTTAACACCAGGGGCAATCAATGGGGTTAAGTGTGAGCCTAGGGGGTATTTTCTAACTGTAGGGGGAGTGGATGTGGAATAATGGCCATGCAGCCGCATTGGTTGTTATCATCAGAAATCCGACCGCTGGCTCTAAAAAACGGTACCAGGATGATGCCTCTAGCTGCAGACATCACCCCGATACAACCACTTCTTTAAGCCGATGTACAGGTATGTCGGTTTGCGGGAAGTAGTTAAAAAAAAAAAAAAAAAAAAAACAATGTTTTTTTATTACCATCAAAATAAAACTCTATTTTTCTAAAAAAAAAAAAAAAAAATGATTTTGGGGTACAGTATTGTATAACTGAGTAATTGTCAATCAGAGTATCACAGCACTGAAAACTTAATCAACTGGCAATGAAGAAGTATTATAGGCTGGTAGTCAAAGTGATTAAAAGGATAAAATATTATGTATGGGCATGTATTGCAAAGAAATACCAATATTACTTTCTTTTATTCACTCTTGTAGATCATCTAGATCTGAAATTGGGAGAAAATGTAAAGCAGAATGTGTAAGTCACCTTTCTCATAGGAGTCGTAGACCCTCACTGTTCTTGGCTGAAAGTTATTTACTCTGGGTCCCATTTCTTGGGTCACATTAAAGGAGACGCCTTCACTGGTCATCTGTCAATAAGAAAGCAAAACAAAATTATTTAAAAGGGTTCTGTGGTCACAACATGCACTTTACATAGTTACATAGTAGATGAGGTTGAATAAAGACAACAGTCCATCCAGTTCAACCCTTGTAGGTGTGTGTGTGTGTCAGTGAGGATATTAATTTCCCATACCCCTGAATATTGTGTTCTTTGAGATGCATGTCCAAGAGTCTTTTAAAAGTATCGATACTCCCCGCTGATATCACCAATTGTGGAAGAGAGTTCCACATTCTTGTAGAAGAAATAAATATGAGGCGCCGTATCACTAAGTGCTAAATAAATAGTGATGGTATGTGAAGTAGGGATCGACCGATTATTGGCAAAGCAGATATATCGGGGGCCGATATGCACTTTCCCCGATATATCGGAATCAGCCACCAAGGTGACCGATATTTCAGGAAAGTGCTTGTACCGGAGTTATGCCTGCAGCTAGAGGCATCACCCCGGTACCGGCGTCCATAGCCAACGGCCAACGGTCGGCTGTCATTACAACGAGCGGGAGGGGACGCCCCTCCCGCCGCCTTCCGCGGCTTGCCCAGGTCTCCTGTCCCACTGGGAGACCCGGGAAACCAGCCTGCACGCCGCTGAAGACCCGATCAAAGCCGCATTCGGCTCTGATCGGGTCTCCATGTAATATATCCCCTTCCTTATGCATGCAAATATTATGCTGGCTTTGGTAGCTGCAGCTTGACATTGCATGCTATTGCTTAGTCTATCTTCCACTAGAACCCCCAGATCTTTCTCCAGCCTGGATTCCCCCAGAGGTTCCCCCTCTAGTGAGTAGTTTGCGTTTATGTTTTTAGCCCCCAAGTGTAATACCTTAACCACTTCAGCCCCAGAAGATTTTACCCCCTTCCTGAACAGGCCCTATTTTGCGATTCGGCCCTTGCGTTATTTTAACGGACAATTGCGCGGTCATGCGACACTGTAATCAAACTAAATTTACATCCTCTTCTTCCCATAAATAGAGCTTTCTTTTGGTGGTATTTGATCACCTCTGCGATTTTTATTTTTTGCGCTATAAACAAAAAAAATAGCGACAATTTTGAAAAAAAATATATATATTTTTCACATTCTGCTACATGACATTCCCAAAAAAAAATTTACATTTTAGGCAAATTTCTTTTCTGCTACATATTTTTGGTAAAAAAAAAAAAAAAAAATCGCAATAAGCGTATTTTTATTGGTTTGCGCAAACGTTATTGCGTCTACAAACAATGGGAAAGATTGATGTTTTTCCTGCACCAATTTATGAGTTTGACCGGTTTTGTAGCAGGATCAAAGGAGATTAGGCAGAAGAACTTTCTGATCAGACACATTGAAGTTACTGCTGGTGGTGTGTATGGTGGCCTCAGTCACCCACATAACAGTACAATGTCCCCTTTTGAAGATAACACTATTACCACAAATCCAGAATTGTAGTCACTTCAGGGGAAGACTTACCTCATTTAAATACACAATGAGTTGTCGGTTCTTCACTTGAGCTTTGGGAAACATGGCTTGCAGCTGTAAATTAGAAATAAAATAGGATAAAAAGAAAACCAGATACAAGACACAATACAAGTCTGAAGGCATTTTCATCAACAAGTCTCCTGCACCGGTACATCAGATGGGACCCTATAGATCACTATACAGTCTGTACAATCTCCTTTGGATTTACCTACAACTAGGTTGTAAAAGGGCCCATCCGATTAGATTGTTAGAGTCCATTCACACTATCGCGACTTGTCAGGCGACTGGTCAGCCTGACAAGTCGCGGTCCATTGTGTGCTATGGGAACCATTCTAATAGGAGCGACACAAGTCGCTCTGACTTAGAAAAAGGTTCCTGTACTACTTCGGGGCGACATCAGAGCGTCTTGCATAGACATTCATTACATGAAGTCCGTGCAAGTCGCGCCGAAGTCGCGGTGCACGCGACTTCACAGGTCGTCCCCGAAGTCGTGCTGCGTTAGTGTGAACCGGCACTAAGGCCCCTTTCACACTACTGCAACGCAATTTTGCCGCGATTTCGCGGCGCGATTTTTGCCGCGATTTTGAAAGCATGGGCAAGTCTATATGCCTCAAAATGCATTAAAATCGTGGCAAAGTAGTGCAGGAACTACTTTGAAGTCGGTGCGACTTCAAAACGCACTGATATGAATGGGGCTCATTGAAAATAATGGAAAACGACTTGTCATGCGATTTTGCGGTCCAAAATCGCGGGACAAGTCGCACTAGTGTGAATGGGGCCTTAAGGTAAGCACTCACATCGCATAGAAAAAAACAAAAAAAACAAAAAAAAAAAAACAAAGAATGAGGTTAAAAATTTTTGCGCACCCAACCATCATCCTATAGGTATTTGTTGGATGTCTCGTTCCAAAAACCATAGCCATCCATCAATATGGGGTCCCCTATTTCCTCCCTTGTGTGGCTATTCCAGCCTCCATTCTTCTTAAAAAGGCTTTCCACATGATTTTAGATTGTGTCTTTGGGAATTTGTGTCCATTCAGCCAAAAGAACATTTGTGAGGTCGAGTGTTGACATTGAATGAGAAGAGTTGGCTAACAATTGGCCTTTCAATTTATCCCAAAAGGTGTTTAATAGGGTTGAAGTCAGGGCTCTATGCAGGACACTCATGTTGCTCAACACCAAACTGGTCAACCACGTCTTTTCGGAGTTGCCTTCGTACGAGTCATATTTAAGGTGGTTGTAAAAGCAGTTTTTTTTTTTTACGTTACTGCGTAGAATGAAGTAAGGTAAAAAAACCTTCTGCATGCAGCTCCCACCACAGCCTTTGGCTCCTGTTACTGTCAATCAGAGCCAGTGAGCAGGCACACACAGAGCAGGGCTCAGGAGCGAGCACACACAAGTGCCCCCATAGTTAGCAGCTTGCTATGGGGGCACTTGGCTGGGGGGGAGGAGCCAGGAGAACCAGCAGGGGACCTTAGAAGAGGACGACCGGGGCTGCTCTATGCAAAACCAACTGCACAGAGCATGCAAGTATGACATGTTTTTTGTTTTAAGAAAAATACATTTTAACCACTTCCCGACCACCTGCCGCAGATTTACTGCAGCAGGGTGGCTCTCCTGCACAAAACAACGTAGGTCTAGGTTGGTCGCGTGCGGGAAGCTAGGGGGAGAGCGCGCGCTGCTGGGGGCGCGCTCCCGCCCCCACTCGGCAGCGGGGAAGCCGATGCATGGGTCAGGTGGCTCCGATTGCCGCCTGACACCCGTGATCGCTCCCCGCTGAGAGAGAAGGACAGTCGGCTGTTGTAAACACAGCCCACCGCTCTTCTCCCTGGAATGATCACAGAGCTCATGCGATCCTGCTATATAGGATCACAGATCTCTATGGTCATTTCACAAGCTACGTCCCCCCACAGTTAGAATCACTACCCTAGGCTCACATTTAACCCATTGATCACCCATAGGGTTAACCCCTTCCCTGCCAGTGTCATTATTACAGTAACAGTGCATATTTTTAGCACTGATTACTGTAGTAATGTCACTGGTACCCCCAAAAGTGTCAAAAATGTGAGTTAGGGGTCCGATCTGTCCGCCGCAATGTCGCAGTCCTGCAAAAAATCGCAGATCGCCGCCATTACTAGTAAAAAAAAATACCAAAAATTACCAAATTACCAAAAATATGTAGCAGAAAACAAATTGGCCTAAAATGTTAAAACATTTTGATTTTTACATTTTTTTTTTTGGGAATGTCATATAGCAGAATGTGAAAAATATAGGTTTTTTTTTTTTTTTTTTTCAAAATTGTCGCTCTTTTTTTGTTTATAGCGCAAAAAAATAAAAATCGCACAGGTGATCAAATACCACCAAAAGAAAGCTCTATTTGTGGGGAAAAAAAGGACATCAATTTTATTTGGGTAGAGCATCGCACAACCGCGCAAATGCCCGTTAAATTAATGCAGTGCCGAATCCCAAAATAGGGCCTGGTCATTAAGGGGGCAAATCCTTCCGGTCTTTTAGTGGTTAAAATGTCTTTGAATACCATAACATTACCATTACCCTCCACCAGGAACACCTGAACTCAGTATAGAGAAGTTCCCACATACTTTTATTGCAAAGTATCTCCTAACTAAAGCTCTTCTTTAAGTCACCATTATGCATCTGTCGCAATCTGTGTGTTGGAATATGAGAGCATTCTAAAGGAAGTTGTATGCTTCACCTTCTCTCTTTCCTCCTTTATATACCCACAACAAATCCCTGCTGATGCTTCCCCAGGTATAATCTTGCTCATGGTTCTTTCTAATAATGGTACCTTAGAAAGAGAATCAGATTGCATGGTATATCCCGATAAGAGAGGGACTTCTATCACAGCCATGTTGGACTTGTTCTGAATACCATGATAGCTGAGAAAAGAAGAAAATCTAATAAGGGTAGGTAAATAATAAAATAAAAACTTGCACAGTGCTTAGTTTTTACACATGGGCTTCAGCTTGTAAAGGAGCAGCACCTACAGCCAGTTTCTACAAACCTTTTTGAGAACTTTGGGCAAGCTTTGTACCAATAATGTACCACTTAAAAATGTACATTGGAAGACAAGTGGTTGGAAGTGGGGGGGAGTAAAAACTTTGCTTTGGTTTTGCTGGTGATTCTTGGTTTGTGCTTTTGTCCATATTTGTATATAGAACAAAATGTGCTTTGTATCCTAAGGTTAGGCTTTATAAAAATACCTGAAGAAGGAATAAAGGGCATCTCAAAAGTTTGCTTTGATAACTTAAGTTGGCCAGTAAAGGGTTGACAATAATAGATGGCTACCATGGTGCAATACTCTACTACTGCTGTCCTTATATTAGTAAAGGTTTTTTTTATTCAAGCCACCTTGCTGGTTGTCAATTCTAAGTGCTGAGGATTTTTTTTTTTTTTTTTTATAACCAAATTTTTATTGAATTTTTGCAAAAAGGGTAAGTACAAACGTTGTAGTAGCATAAGGAAGAAAAAATTATCACAATGGTCACAGATTCGAAACATGAACATAACAGGTCGAGTCGCGGCACTTCAGGTGAACCTTGCCGGTGACACATGAGTGTGTTGAGCCTCCACCATGTGAGGACCAAACATTAAGGTACACGGGGCTCCGACTACCCCAAATGGGAACCAACTGTAGTCAGGACCGGGTACAACAGGGGGAGTAATATGGGTTGGGGTCAGCAATGAATAACTTGTGGAAGGCCAATCGGTGGGGGGGCTACGAGAGGGGGGATCATGTACCGGCAAGGTTCCACAAAAGGGAGAAGAAAAGGAACAAAGCCCAAGAGGAAAATGGTTTGGTAAGTAGGTGGGCATCTCATGCAGAAATCGTGGGAGTGTCCCCAGTCCGTGGGGATGCATTGTATGTCCCAAGCAGGATAGAGTTGGGGTGATGTAGGTTATCCGGGGGCGGAGTTCATGAAACAGTTAGATCGAGACCATTGGGGATTCATGCTGAGGAATTTATTTTATGCACTTGTGCCCCTCAGACTCCCGGACAGGATAAACTGGGAATTGGAATTTTTATAGCCATATAGGGCTATAGGGGGATATGCAACTTGCACATGGCTAAGTTCTCATTTGGTCATGTTTTTACTTTTTTACCTATACAGATTGAGGCATCCCTTGGCTAATTACATCAAAACAAAAGCAGTTTAAGAAGATATAAACCTTTATCCTACCTGGCATTGAGTTGATAATCAACCAAATATGCCACTCCGTTCTGGCAATTGCTTGGGAATGTGGTCACAGACAGCGAAAAGGCAGAATTTTCTTGTCTCGGCGGGACATAGAACTCAACCCCAGTCTGTAGAGAATAGACACAAGCAGAAAATGTAAACTCTTCTCATTATTACTTCTTGGATGCATATGACCAATACAAAAGTGCCCTACGATTCATTCACTAGTAATGGAAAAAGGGATATGAGGATCAATAAACAGATTAGGTAGGCACCTGCAGATGTGGTTCACTTCTGTTTTGGGAGACAAGTGCTGAGATTTTGGAGAAGGTCCAAGATTTATTGTTCAATCTGTATTTCTATCCTCCTCTTTAATAATGATCAACAGCTACTAACTAAAAGAAAACAGGATTGTGGAGCTAAACTCTTGACTGGACGAGCAATGTGGTAGTAGAGTCTCTCAGTGTAGCGCAACCCCCATACCAGGCTGGCTGTCTGATCCCAGGTTCCATTCCCTGTAAGGCACATGGCATCCAGATATATAGAAGTTCACAGTCACTCAAGCCACAAAACAAGCCGTGCATGTCTTTTTGCAGTTTATTTGCTGGTTTAACTTAGATGGGGTGTGGGCAGACTTTGGGATACTCTAAAACTAGCAGAAATGCAATAGAGGATGCTTGAAAGGACTCTGCTTCTTCAGGGTGCAACAACCCTCTTAAATTCAAAATTTAAGAGACCTTCAACACAGGGGATCCTTAGGCAGAAGTATAACCTGAGTCAAGACAACTGTAATTAGCTCTCCTAAAGGTGAAAAGAAAAGGTCTCTAGGATTCTTGAGGCTAGTACTCAATGTGCCCTGGGTACTGTAATGCTCCCTGTAGTACCAGCCAGCCGCTGTGCTGGATGCCCTTGGCCTGGATCCTCTGCACTACTTCCTGCACTGCTTCAGGATGCTCTGGATGAGGGTCCCCATGTTCTTGTTGAGCTGGGACTCCCAAAAGTATTTCTTCTGTCCTATAGGGTCTCGGTACGCAGGCTGGGTCCAGAGGAACAAGGCCCTTGCTGTCTCAGGCTTTAGACTATTTATGCACCGCTCTCATGACTAGGAATTGGCTGAGGCTGTATAATTATTCAGGCCAGGGTCTGCCTCTTTCACCCAGGCCAGGTTGAAGTTAATGGACTTTTGTCTTTTTGCAACCAGAATAACTAACTATATACCAGAACTTACTGGAATACAGGGGGAGGTAGTTGAGTCTATAGTTGCAGAACCTAGAACAGCCAAAGGTAATTGAGCACTGCTCCCCTGCTACAGGGAAGCCATAAACTAAATTTACCTCAACTATAGCAACCAAACTAGGAGAGTGCTACACCAGTATAGGATTAGAACCTGGATGTGCCTGTTAAGGTACATTAAACACTCTTTACAGATATCCTAAGGACATGTAACAGGCATGTCTATCTGCTAAGAGAACCAGAGGAAAACCCAAAGCATATCAACGGAGAGACTGTCACATTCTTGGTAGAAGTCAAACTGATGAGAGTACTATCCCTTACTCCTCCTGTCTGGTCACAAGTCACAGGAGCTAACGACTACCCAGCAATGATCTTGAGATTTGCACTGCTTAACCACTTACCGCATATCGACATATATATACGTCGGCAGACTTTGCGGGGGTATACTGGGATGATGCCTCTAGCTGGAGGCATCATCCCGGTACCGTGGTTTAGTGCCAACGGTCGGCTTTCCGTCCGTAATGACCGATGCGGCTCGATCGTTACCCGGGTGAGCGGGAGGGGACTCAAAACAGTACCCAGTAATACCACGCATTTACCCGACCAATAATACTTTGTCTACCTCCCCCCCTCCTTTCCAAACCCTTTTCTCCCTACAGTGGTGACTAATTTTCCCCTTTCTGGTTCACAGGTACATCTGTTAGGATGAATAAAGTTACACTTGTGTGTTTTAGATGCTCAAGTTTGATATGATATGAATTTTCGATTACTCTACCGTACATGTTTGAACCGAGATGTTATACGACTCGCAGACCTTAATTGTTGTTTAACTCTTTACATACACAAATGTTTCTTTTAATCTTTAATGACAAAATCATTCGGGGAAAAGATAGAAAAGAGAGATGATTGACTATGTCCCAACCCGGACACAGTCTGTTTGCTCTGGAGGCCCGACCAACCTCATCATCAGTCTGTTACAGAGCTTCTTAGGCTCGTTGTTCTTATTATAAATAAAAGTGTTGCGCTAAGGTCAGATTTTTCGAACAGTGAGTCCAAGTGGCAATTTAATAACACAAACAAAGAGTCCCAAGATTGTGATAATAGGTGAAAATAATCTTGTATTCCAAGCACAGACAGAATCCTTCCAACTTGTGGATTCAACGCCACCAGATATAGGGATGAACTTTTACCAGAGAGCATAGACCTCCTATTACAGCAGGCTAATGTGTCTCATCCATTACTGTTCCAGCAATGAAAAAAAATAAGAATCGCTTCAGACCATCCATGGATGTGGCAACAATCCTCTCGCCTCAGGCCATCATAGCCGGTCATATAAGCCCAATTAAGAGATAAGCGCCAAAACCTCTTTGTCGCTAGAGGACTTCTTCCAGGGCAAGACATGCCACAAAAGAAGTCCTCTAGTGATAAAACCGGTCTGGCGGAGTAACATATCTACATCATTGCTATTACCCGGAAGTGCAAACAATCGCCATTTTACATATTGAATTTGATTTTATGCTGAATTGATTATTGGAACATGTAAGTGCAATACTTTTAATAAAGTCAGCTCTAAAGAGGTTATACACTATTGGTGCTTATCTTTTCATTGGGGTTATATCACGGGCTAGAGGCAAGAGGATTGTTGCTACCTCCATGGATAGTCTGGAGCGATTAATTTTTTTCCTTGCTGGAACAGTAGTGGATGGGACACATTAGCATGCTTTGATCTCCTGTAATAGGAGGTCTATGCTCTCTGGTAAGAGTACATCCATATGTGTGGTGGAGATGAATCCACAAGGTGGAAGGATTCTGTCTGTGCTTGGAATACAAGATTAGTTTCACCTATTCTCACAATCTTGGGGCTCTTTGTGTTATTAAATTGACTCGGACTCACTGTTTGAAAAATCTGACCTTAGCGCAACACTGTTATTTATGATTTTTCCATTGTGATTAATATCTCACGTTAGTGGTGCAGCTCCAATTTGATTTCATTACACCACAAGCACGGTATATTTTTGTTGTCATTTGTGATTGTTCTTATTGTTTGGCTCTATTTCTTCTTTACCGGGCACATTGTCTATGACTAGCAATTAGTGATCCACCGATTATCGGCAAAGCCGATATATCGAGGGCCGATATGCACTTTCCCGGATATATCAGAGTTGACCACCAAGGTGACCGATATTGCCGATATTTAGGGAAAGTGCTTTTACTGGAGTGATGCCTGCAGCTAGAGGCATCACCCCGGTACCAGTGTCAATAGCCGGCGGTCGGCTGTCTTGTAATGACAACCAATGTGGCTGAGAAGCCGCTCAGCTGTCATTACAAGGAGCGGGAGGGGATGTCCCCCCCCCCCCCTCCCGCCACCTTCAGCGGCTTGCCCGGGTCTCCCGTCCCACCGGGAGACCCAGGCAAACAGCCTGCATGGCTGCCGAAGACCCGATCAAAGCCGCATTCGGCTCTGATCGGGTCTCCATGTAAAAACCCGGAAGTGATGTCATGACATCACTTCCGGGTACTGGCAACAGATTTAAAAAAATGACAGCATTCAAAGCAGCCAAACTTGGTGTTTTGAATGCTTTTAAGTGCAGAGGAGGGATTTGGGGCCTTTTAGACCCCCAGATCCCTCCACAAGAGTACCTGTCAAGTGATAAAAAAAAAAATAATAATTTTGAATGTATGAAAATATCGACCAATATCGGCCGATACCGATATGCAATGCCCAACATATTGGTATCTGCAATGAAAAAAACGATATCGGTCGATCACTACTAGCAACGCATCTATTGACTTATTACATTAACAAGAAATGGATTATGTCCTATCTGAATTTTTGTAAGCTTTGTTATTTCTGAAAATCATAAAACATTGGAAAAAATAAATACAGCCTATTAAAAATAAGTATTGGGGATTTTGCTACCCAATCTTTAGTTTCATATTCATGCAGTGCCGGGACAAGGCCATCCAGCACCCAGGGCAAAGATGCCAAACTGCACCCCCTCCTTCCCTTACGGTTAGGATCAGGGCACCCAAATCCCTGCAAAAAAACATTGCGTCCAGGGCATCCGCCACCTCTGCCACCTCCTGCCCACCACTTGTCCCAGCCCTGTGTTTATGCTTCACCAAGTTATCAGGCATTTTGTTGAATAGTAATAGAACGTTACCTGAAGCAGCACACAGCCATTCCCAGACACCACCATGCTGTAGTCTCCAGGAACCTGAGGAAGAGCCTCAGACTGGAGGAGGATTCTGCTGGATTCGTCAACATTGAATTCTTTGACTTGATCTCCATATTTCAGCTGAACAGTATTTGTGGCATTTTTCTGGTACACCAGGGCTCCATAACTACCCAGGGCTTCCAGCACTGCCACGGTGTCCTGAGGGTGAAAACGAGCAGTTAAACTATCTAAAGTCAAAACTTTTTTTTCATTTTGAATGGAAGAAAGTTTAAAACTGGTGTCAAGTGGTGATATTTTCCTTTATTCTCTGTCCTAAGAAACCTTTTGGACATTTATCACAGCAAGTTACGTCATTACAAGATTTTTCCTTTTTTTCTGTTCCAGTGACAACCTTATTTTGGATTTTACTGAAAGCGGTTCTATACCCTGCTTGGTAATTTTTACCCATAGGAAAACCTATAATAAGGCTTACCTGTAGGTAAAATGAATATCTCCCAAACCTGCATGGTTTAGGAGATATTCACCCTGCATTCAACTGCATGCACTTTGAAGGTCCGGCATAATGTGCCGGAACTTCAGAACTTCTTGCTGGAACGGAGGGCTCCCACACGTATGGCCACTCACAGCGCCGGAGCCCGCAAATTTGAAGAAACGCCAGGGGAAAATGTCAGCTCCCTCAGCAATGACCGGGCGCTGCTGCAGGGGTTTCGTTCCAAGGTGAGTTGGTTCAGTTGGTTTTGCATAGAACAGCCTGGATCCTCCTCTTCTCAGGTTCCTCTTCGCTGCTCCTGGCCCCTCCCTCCTGATGAGTGCCCCCACAGCAAGCAGCTTGCTATGGGGGCACCTGAGCCAAGCTGCAGCTTCGCGTATCCATTCAGACATGGAGCTGTTGTTTGGCCCGCCCCCCTGTCTCTCCTGATTGGCTAATTGACTTTGATTGACAGCCATGGGAGCCAATGGCGTCCCAGATAGCTGAGGGACTCGTGGACATCGCCTGACAGAAATTGGGCTCAGTAATAGGGGGTGCTGGGGAGGCTGCTACCACCCAGAAGTTATTTTTACCCTAATGCATAGAATGCATTAAGATAAAAAAAACTTCTGACATTACAACTCCTTTAACCATTTCAGCCCCGGTAGGTTTTACCCCCTTCCAGACCAGGCCCTATTTTGCAATTCGGCACTGCGTTACTTTAACGGACAATTGCACGGTCATGCGATGCTGTACCTAAATACAATTGATGTCCTTTTTTCACACAAATAGAGCTTTCTTTTGGTGGTATTTGATCACCTGTGCGATTTTTTTTTTTTTTTTTTTTTTTTTTTTTTTTTTTTTTTTTAATTTTTGCGCTATAAACAAAAATAAAGCAACAAGTCTGAAAAAAAAAAAATATTTTTCACATTCTGCTATTTGACATTCTCAAAAAAAAAAAAAAAATCGAATCGATGCTGCAGCCATCTAGGTGTTTTTTTTTTTTTCCTGCACTTCTCTTTTAAAAGAAAAGTATGAAATAAACAAAAAACGAACATGTATACTCACCTAGGTGGATGTTGTTTCCATTCGATGCTGCATCTGTCCCCTGCCAGCTTTACAGAGAGAACTGAGCAATCAAACACAGCTGATCGCTCAGTTCTCCATTTCCACTCTGAGCAAAGATCCATGACTCTCAGTCACTGGCTCCCTGCTCTGCCCCTCCAGTGCTCACTGGAGTGCTGGGCTCGTGAAGGGGTGGGGGGGGGGTGCTGGCTCAGGCTCTCTGTGGATCTCTGAGATGCTGAGTCAGGTGCTGGTCCAGGCACCTGGGTGGATGCAAACCATATTCTCAGGATCTTTCCAGAGTCTGGACCTTCTGAGTGACATCAGCCAACAGCAGACTGTAGCCCGCTGTTTGCTGAAATCAGGTCACAGGAGGGCAGAAAGAACTTCACTCCTATGACCTAGGAGTCACAGAATGGTAAAAGTACCATACTGTCCAATGGAATACTTTTTGAATAACAACCATATTGCTGTATTGTTTAATATTCATTCCATAAACTCTTAGAAGATGTTGTCTCAGCTGGTCCCTTTAAATACGGCCACACAGTTGCTTCGCCCATATTCTGTTTTATATGGGCAGCTCCAAAGATGCTTAATTAAAACGTGCTTCTGCTATAACTGTAAAGATGGAGATTTTAATTACATAATTTGGCAAACTAATGAAAGCCATGCAGTGCTTTCAACGAATGAACTCATGATGATCTGATTTACCTACAATATATATTTAAACTACACGGTTTCTACCAAAGTGATTATTAGCCTGTATGACCAGACTTGCTACTGAATGTAGATTGTCATCAACTGCTGAAAACATCATCCATTTGCTTATTTTATTTTTGGCTGCAATCATCTACAAATAGTTGCAAACTAACTAGTGATCGACCGATATCGTTTTTTTAATGCCGATACCGATATTTTGGTCATCGGATATCAGTATTGGCCGATATCTGCCGATATTTTCAGACATTAAAAATTTGTATTTTTTTTAGATACTCCTTGTGGAGGGATCTGGGGGTCTAAAAGACCCCAAACCCCTCCTCGGCACTGAAGAGCATTCAAAACAACAAGTTTGGCTGTTTTGAATGCTGTCAGTTTTTTTAATTCGGCGCCGAGTACCCGGAAGTGATGTCATGACATCACTTCCGGGTTTTTTACATGGAGACCGATGCATGGGCACTTGCGCAGGGATACCGCCTTTCACGGGGACACATCTTCATGCTACACCAGGTCTTCTCTTCGTCGGCGGCAGTGGAGGTAGAATGCCCGGGTCTCCCGGTGGGATGGGAGACCTGGGTAAGCCGTGGAAGGCGGCGGGAGGGGATGTCCCCTCCCGCTCCTTGTAATGAAAGCCGAGCGGCTTCTCAGCCGCATTGGTTGTCATTACAAGTCAGCCGACCGTTGGCTATGGACACCGGTACCGGGGTAATGCCTCTAGCTGCATACATCACCCCAGGACATGCACTTTCCCTAAATATCGGCAATATCTGTAACCTCAGGGGCCGATTCCGATATATCGGTGAAAGTGCATATCGTCCCCCGATATATATTGGTGTTGCCGATAATCGGTCGATCTCTAAAACTAACACAACAGTGGATGTCCAATCAAGACCAGCTGGAGGCCACTACAGAAGTGAGTTTTGTTTAGCAACTGACTGCAGAGATCTATAATCAATATATAGCAGACACTTGTCATAATGATACTGCAAATTGCCAATTTATCTTGAATTACACAAAGGCGTCTATAAAGATAAGGTAAGCTTGGCTAGCCAAACATTGGTACTCCATATTGTGTATTAGGCCTCATGCTTACAGGACTTCTGCAAAGACATCCAAGGGAGGAAAACCAGTTTAAAAACGTTTTTGAAATCGCATTTTTCAAACGTGTTTAGGCACATTTTGGGCGTTCATTCATTCCATTGGCCAGAATGTTAATTTATTCTGGCCATTGGAATGAATGAACACTCAAGCACTAAACGTGTTTAACGTTTAGGTGCATTTAGAGGCATTTAGGCTTATTCAGCATTTTTTCTGTCAAAACGCTTCTCAAGTGATTTTTTTTTTTTCTGCCTGTAAATGCCTGTGTGTGAATGTACACATAGGCAAACATAGGGGAGTTTAGAGACAGAATAAAAAAGTCAAACACTTGTAAAAGTGGCGTTTTTGATGCCCAGTGTGCATGAGCCCTTAGAGTATAACTTTATGTGCAGAGGACTTCATAACAGCGTGTGGAATTCACATGCTTGCAAATGTAAGCAAATTAGATCTAACAAGCCATACTTTGTAAGAGACAAAGGCCAATGCCATACCAATGGGGCATGAGTTAACAGAAGATGTGTGAATGTTCATATATACAGACGGAACACCAAAATCAGAAACCAATTTAGTAGTGTCACCACGTACTCAGTATAATGGATAAAGGGAAAAAAATTGGCGCTAAATTTCTCGATGGGTGGACCAATATTAATGAAAAATATTATTAAATGTAGAGTGTTGAAACTGATATCTCAATGAATAAGGCTCAAAGCATAAAATATTTGGTAAATATTCAATGTGATGAAAAAAAATAATATATACAGTGGGTACGGAAAGTATTCAGACCCCCTTAAATTTTTCACTCTTTGTTATATTGCAGCCATTTGCTAAAATCATTTAAGTTCATTCTTCTTCCTCATGAATGTACACACAGCTCCCCATACTGACAGAAAAACACAGAATTGTTGACATTGTTGCAGATTTATTAAAAAAGAAAAACTGAAATATCACATGGTCCTAAGTATTCAGACCCTTTGCTGTGACACTCATATATTTAACTCAGGTGCTTTCCATTTCTTCTGATCATCCTTGAGATGGTTCTACACCTTCATTTGAGTCCAGATGTGTTTGATTATACTGATTGGACTTGATTAGGAAAGCCACACACCTGTCTATATAAGACCTTCCAGATCACAATGCATGTCAGAGCAAATGAGAATAATGAGGTCAAAGGAACTGCCTGAAGAGCTCAGAGACAGAATTGTGGCAAGGCACAGATCTGGCCAAGGTTACAAAAAGATTTCTGCTGCACTTAAGGTTCCTAAGAGCACAGTGGCCTCCATAATCCTCAAATGGAAGACGTTTGGGACGACCAGAACCCTTCCTAGAGCTGGCCGTCCGGCCAAACTGAGATATCGGGGGAGAAGAGCCTTGGTGAGAGAGGTAAAAAAGAACCCAAAGATCACTGTGGCTGAGCTCCAGAGATGCAGTCAGGAGATGGGAGAAAGTTGTAGAAAGTCAACCATCACTGCAGCCCTCCACCAGTCGGGGCTTTATGGCAGAGTGGCCCGACGGAAGCCTCTCCTCAGTGTAAGACACATGAAAGCCCGCATGGAGTTTGCTAAAAAAACACCTGAAGGACTCCAAGATGGTGAGAAATAAGATTCTCTGGTCTGATGAGACCAAAATAGAACTTTTTGGCCTTAATTCTAAGCGGTATGTGTGGAGAAAACCAGGCACTGCTCATCACCAGTCCCAACAGTGAAGCATGGTGGTGGCAGCATCATGCTGTGGGGGTGTTTTTCAGCTGCAGGGACAGGACGACTGGTTGCAATCGAGGGAAAGATGAATGCGGCCAAGTACAGGGATATCCTGGACAAAAACCTTCTCCAGAGTGCTCTGGACCTCAGACTGGGCCGAAGGTTTACCTTCCAACAAGACAATGACCCTAAGCACACAGCTAAAATAACGAAGGAGTGGCTTCACAACAACTCCTCGACTGTTCTTGAATGGCCCAGCCAGAGCCCTGACTTAAACCCAATTGAGCATCTCTGGAGAGACCTAAAAATGGCTGTCCACCAACGTTTACCATCCAACCTGACAGAACTGGAGAGGATCTGCAAGGAGGAATGGCAGAGGATCCCCAAATCCAGGTGTGAAAGACTTGTTGCATCTTTCCCAAAAAGACTCCTGGCTGTATTAGATCAAAAGGGGGCTTCTACTAAATACTGAGCAAAGGGTCTGAATACTTAGGACCATGTGATATTTCAGTTTTTATTTTTTAATAAATCTGCAACAATGTCAACAATTCTGTGTTTTTCTGTCAGTATGGGGTGCTATGTGTACATTCATGAGGAAGAAGAATAAACCTAAATGATTTTAGCAAATGGCTGCAATATAACAAAGAGTGAAAATGTAAGGGGGTCTGAATACTTTCCGTACCCACTGTATATAACTAATAATAACATGTGTAGAAGATCTGTAGAAGATATCCCAAAGTGAACGAAGAATAATAAGGAATTCAGCTGGTGTACATAAGTTCTAAAACAACATCATATAGCATAAAACGATATTCTTAATCATGTATAAAATAAAATAGCATCAAATGAATAACAAACTTAATATATGTGCCAATATCACCAAAGTGTTGATAATATGATATAAAAATAAATAGATGAATAAATAATAGAATTCATGCATACATAATGCAAACAGCAATAAGGTGCTTAAATGCGTGGTAAATTGTAAATAAACTAAATAATGCACTAAAATAAAAGTGAGTACAAATATAAATAAGCCATACTTTGCCCCCTTTGAAAGCATACTGGCCATAATGATTTATTTGCTGCCCTTCTTTAAACTCTACAAAACACTTTGGTCTATAGTATAAGATAGAGTATGAATTCCCAAGAACAGACACTTTACCGATGTGGTGCTGTACGAGCCATGTATATTCTGTTGTTGAACAAGCCATGTGCTAATCTTGGCCATGCCGTTTAGGTCCTCCGCCGATGCTGTAGACCTACTCTGCCCATAAACCCTGGCTTTAAGGACAGTGGCTGTTAGCTCCAACTCTGCTGAGGGGGCACGAGGAGAGAAGAGGTAGGGAGTCTGTTGCTCTGGTCGCACTTTACGCTCCCAGTGGAGAGTGTCACCTGGAGGAGAAGACCAGAACAAATAAATGCCGTCATTTACCAAAAATCAACAAAATCCAGTCTAAACAAAATCCTATGGTTTCTAATGGAAGATTTAGGCTTTTAGCACACAGCATTAACATCCATCAGTGTCTGCAGACCCCTATCCTTCTGAGGAACAAGATTCCATTGCATTCATTTTTTGACCTGTTGATATGTGGACCATCCTCCTCCAGGCCCTTCAGGAACCTCTAATGGAATGGTGGCCCATAGAAAACAGAAGTCAATGTAAGAATGCTGGATGAAGACTGTAGATCCTTATATTCACGTAAGGAGAAAGGAAAACTAACATAAAGGTGGCTCAAAACAGTTACATATTTGAACATGCAGTTGTAAAAGCTGAAGGCAGATCATTGTGGAGAAACACCATCAAAATGGTCACCAGGAGTTGATACTGACCTAATATTGACTTACTGACTGACCCTTAATAAAGGCTTTGCTTTCGAGGTTGTGAAGATCTTCAATCTTCATGCTGGTACAGGCCTTAGACCTCTAACTATAACTTGCTAAAGGAAAACCAACAACAAGGCTCATTTTAAAGTTTATTCTAACAAAAAAATTGTGCTAATAAATATGTTTAAACCTGAAGTTTATTCTGCTTAACCACTTTACCACCAGAGGATTTTGCTGTCTTACATCCAGGCCACTTTTTGCGATTCGGCACTGTGCGAATTTAACTGTTGCAATTGCGCGGTCATGCAACGCCGTACCCAAACGAAATTTACGTCCTTTTTTTTCCCACAAACAGAGCTTTCTTTTGGTGGTATTTGATCACCTGTGTGATTTTCATTTTTTGCGATATTAATTAAAAAATGCGACAGTTTTGAAAAAATAACAATATTTTTCTACTTTGACAGTTAAAAAATATCCAATATATTCAATTTTTGCAATATATTTAGGCCAAAATGTATTTAGCTACATGTCTTTAACAAAAAAATTCTCAATGAGCGTATTTTTAACCGCTTTATGAACGGAAGGTTTTACCCCATTCCTGACCAGGCCATATTTTGCGATTCGGCACTGCGCTACTTTAATGGACAATTGCACACAATTGTCGTGCAACACCATACCCGAATTAAATTTATGTCCTTTTTTTCCCCACAAATAGAGCTTTCTTTTGATGGTATCACCTGTACGATTTTTACTTTTTGCGCTATAAACAAAAAAAATAGCGACAATTTTGAAAAAATAACAATATTTTTCACATTTTTTTTATATGAAATGACCCCCCCAAAAAATGTAAAAATCAAAATGTTTTAACATTTTAAGCCAATTTGTTTTCTGCTACATATTTTTGGTAAAAAAAAAATCTCAATAAGCGTATTTTGATTGGTTTGCGCAAAAGTTATTGCGTTTACTAACTAAGGGAAAGATTTATGTAATTTTTGGTGTTTTTTGTTTTTTTTTAACGAGTAATGGCGGTGATCTGCGATTTTTTTTTTTTTTTTTTTTTTTTTTTTTTTTTGCGGGACTGCGACATTGCGGCGGACAGATCGGACCCTTGACTGACATTTTTGACACCTTTGGGGGTACCAGTGACATTACTACAGTAATCAGTGCTATACATATGCACTGTTACTTTAAAAATTACACTGGCAGTGAAGGGGTTAATTTTTAATGGAGAGGGAGGGGTTAATATATGCCTGGTGCTTACTGACGTGTGTGGGGGGAGGGGACTGTGTGACACAGGGACAGATCGCAGGTTCAGCTATGCTGAACCCTGCAATCTGACCCTGCCTGTCACTTAGGAGATCCGCCCGCTTTGTTTACACAAGCAGGCGGATTTCCACACTAGATCCCCGGCGATCGGGGAAGAACAGCGGTGATCCTCCCCATGCCCGACTCCCGCTGTAACTGAATACAGCGGGAGCGAGACTCCGGCAGCGCGTGCGCACCGCCAAGAGAGGGGATTGTCTGGTGTCGTAGGTCTACGTCGCCAGACCATAACGAACCACTTTGCCGCAGTACAGTCAACGTGACTGGTCGGCAAGTGGTTAAATGTTTCTTCCCCTCTTTCCTCCCCCACATCATAAACATGACATTTAATACAAAAGCCTTACCTTATTTTAGACTCAGTGATGTCATTATTTGGTCTCTGTACTTCTCTATTCAATGCAGGCATAGCATGGCTGGTGGAAGGGGCCAGCAGGGTGCTGTACGTAGCTTCCTGAAAATGTCACAGCACTCTGCCTCAGTACTCCTTCCAAGAGCCCGCAGACTGGTTGCAAGCCACGGGCTGGCTCCTGGGAGGAGTTTTGCAAATATCAGAATGCCTTGATGGTCAGGTGTCAGTCCGGAAAATTGCACACAGATCACCCTAGGGCAGTGATGGTGAACCTTGGCACCCCAGATGTTTTGGAACTACATTTCCTATGATACTCAACTACACTGCAGAGTGCATGAGCATCATGGGAAATGTAGTTCCAAAACATCTGGGGTGCCAAGGTTTGCCATCACTACCCTAGGCAATTCTCACATGTGATGCTAAGCCTCCACAATTGAAAGAACTAGAGTACAATAAATGCAATTGGCAGGCCAGGGATTATTAAGCTTGGGAAGAAAGAGCAAGATGATGATGGATATCCTGTGCAAGACTGAGGGGAAGGTCGGAGGTCAGATTTAATTTACAAAAAACATGCCTTGGCCATTGAAACATTTTCCTCACATGGAACTGACATCCAATCTTCTACACCCATAAGCACGGTATTTGACACAATTGCATACAGATGGATGTGTTGGAGCTGGAAAGAGTCCAGAGAAGGGCAACTTAACTGATTAGAGGATTGGATAACCTAAATTATGAAGAGTGCTTACAAGCGCTTGATTTATTCTCTCAGGAGAAGAGATGCCTGAGAGGGGACATGATAGTGATTTACAAATACCTCAACAGTGATATCAACATACAAAAAAAAACTGTTCAGTCGCAAAGAATGTATGATGACACAAGGACATACAATGCTTAGAGGAGAAGTGATTTAACCTCAGACTACACAGGGGGTTCTTTACTGTAAGGGCTACAAGACTGTGGAATTCTCTACCACAAATGGTAGTAACTGCGGGGAGTATGGCTACTTTTAAAAGACTCTTGGACATACATCTCAAGGATAAAAACATTCGGGGGTATGGGAAATGAATACGTCCATGCACGCCAACACAGGTTGAACTGGATGGACTAGTGTCTTTATTCAACCTTAACTACTATGTAACTATGTAAGATAAGATTTACATTAAGTAGATCACTTTATTTTGCACATACTGAGTGTATATTTCTGAGTATGAATAGTTTATTGGCTTTGGTACCTTCATCAATGGCCAAAGGTTCCAGCTTTTCACGCATTGCATTGGCACGCTCCACATTCCCAGTCACCTGGAAGGCATTGTAGAGCATAGCGTAGTTATAAACAGATTGATCCTTTCGAGAGGCGGCATCCAGGTAGGAGAGAGCTGGACGTAACAGTGAAGGCTGGAAAAAAGGTCAGAATTGGGTGTTCGTTATTGGGCACAACATGCATATACTGCATTTGCTCTATTTTAATGACAGAAGCCATCCTAACCCTTCAATTGTAACATCTACTGTATTGGTATGTCCATGGGAGATACAAGAGCAAAGTGCAATAACCCACAGCAGCCAATGAGAGTTTATCCTTCACTTATCTAAATGACAGCCATTAATGCTCATAATCAATGTTCTTTTAATTGCCCTATTAATGACTTTGTTATGCTACCACCAACAAATATTTGTTGTATTGCCAACTAATTTAAATCCATAATGCAACACATGCATTTGCCTTTTCTGCAATTTAGCCTATTTTGCAACACAATGTGGAAATGTTTTTTTTTTCAGTATACTGTATATTTGTATAATTGTGTTTGCATTCCTTAAAAGAGTCAATAAATTCAATAAATTGTGTAATTCTATTAGACAATCTACAACCCACTACAAGTTACCAACTATTTTCCAGTCTGTCCAATCCTTTTATATTTTATAGGATTTAGAAAAAATAAAATAGAAAGATGGATAAATCCAAATGCAATACTGAAACAATAGATTTATGGAGCTTGTGAAAGAATCACGGGTGGTCACTATAAGAAATGACTAAGTAAAGTTGATTGGGGCAGAAACACTTACAGTAGTTGCATAAGTAGTCTCAGCCATGAAAGTGACCACAGCACATGTAAACCCTACGTCATCATCAGCACCTCCCTGCAAAAATAGAAAAGGGATATCAATGGTTACGGTATGTCCTAAGTATGAACCATGAATGTTAAAATGTTAAAACCACTTTAGACAACGTGCTAAGCAATCTTCCTCCTGCACATTGTTTTGGTTGAAGTTTAGTCTGGCAAGTAGCACACACCCAAACAAAATCCTCCTATTTGAAAGTTAAAGTGGGCAAGGACTCTGATTGGATTTTCCAAATGGCTTTCATTGGAATAAAGTTGTATCTGAACCTCTCAACAGTGGTGTGGTGCTTCATTTCCCATTTTCTATTACATTCCACCATGACCCTGCACAGAAGTCTAAAGTAAATACTTTGTTAAATTTCACTAAAAGTCTTAAAGGGGGGGGGGGGGGGATTTACAGGTACAAATTTATAGAGTTCTTGGAAGAAATTTTTATGTTTTGGATAGAGTGGAGAGATGTCAAAAAGCTGATTTTGATTGTTGTTGAGTCCCTAATGGTGAGATTCACCCATTTTGTTTGTTAGAGGGTGTTAGGTCCCTTCAGGCTAGACCTCACGCTCTTGGGTTCCAGGCAACTGGTTTGTCTGTCACTCATCCTAGGATAGATTATATGAGGGTGGGGCTAAAGAGAATTTTGGTCTGGATTGCGATCTTCGTAGCTAGGTTCTCCATGCTACAATGGGCCAGAGTTCCACTTGGGATATGGGCCAGAGTTCCACTTGGGATATTGACCCATCTGTTGGTTAAAAGGGGTTAGGCCCCTTCAGACTGGATCCTACCTCTTGGATTACAGGAAACTGGCCTGTCAGTCATTGGTCTTATGATAGGTTATATAAGGACAGCTGGGTGGGGCTAGAGAGGGTCCTGGGCTGGAGTTTGTTCCACAGAGAAGCAGCTGGGTTGTCCTAGTTAAAAAAGGGCATATTTCCTGCTGCATAAGTACCTGTGGGTAGACTCCCCGGCCTCGACCTCTGCTGACTGGTCCTGAGTGTCCTAGTTAAACTGTGTGACCGAGCTGCTGTAAGGTGTTTCCTAATGAACAATCTCCTCAACTGAATAATGCACGGGGACTGGAGTGGTATTGTACTGTATTTTATTACTATAATCAAAGACGGGTGCTGAACTATGCTGTCAAACAAATTTTACTTCCTAATGGCACTATAGTGATGCTGTAGGTGTGCTGGGAATCTTTTGAGGTATTTCTTTAGCCTCCTCTGAGGCTTATCCGCTTATTGTGATGGGCCTGATGGGTGGAACCTGGGGTGGTAGGTGGGTGGGGGTTTTTGCTGACTTGTTGTCAGCTGTTCTTATGTTTTTGTGTTCGCCCTGCGCGGCGTCTATGTTGTGTTTTGTCTTTTTCTTGTACCTGTGGGTGCCTCATTAGAAGTACTTACCCTTGGAAACAGGACACTATGAGGGCAGATTCACCTAATGTGGGGCTGAATAAATACCAATTCCCATTTCAAGAATCATGCTATGTACCACCATGAATGTGGTTGTGTAACGCTCTGGTTATTTTTAGGTGGGATTGGATCTACAGCTGCAGAATTCCACTCAGTAGTATTGCAGAGATATGTTAAATCACCTGACTTAACTCTCTTAACTCATCATAGTGGGTGAACTGTCCCTGAACATGCAAGACACATATGCAACCAGAAGCACAGCAGACTGTAGCACAATGAATGGTATATGGCTATAGTATAATTTGCCCAGTAATAAATAGTAACTCAGCATAAGCAAGCAACGGACAGAAGATAGTATATACTTCCTTGCAGTGTGGCACAGAACATACATGTAATTGCAGCAACTTATACCAGGTCAGTAATTCAGAAGAAATAGTGAGCGAATAGCTCAGGAATGGTGGGATCCCCTATGGGGTACTTATCATAGCAAGTAGTTTCAGGAACAGAGGAATCCGAGGTAATAGGTATCTGAGGCGAAGTAGGCAGGCAATGTTCGAGCCTGGAGAGGATTCAACGGTGCAGGGTCTATTATAGTAAGGTTTGGTAGGTTTGAGGAGAAGGTAGGGCTTCCGGTATGAGCAGTTGCACGAACAATCTGTTTGTGCATACCGCTCTTCTAAATGGGCGCCTTGAGCGGTGCTTGATAATGACGCTCAAAGTCGCATGACTTATGACGTCATTACGGCGCACATGCGTTCCACCTAGCTCAGCGGTGGAACGCAAACAGGAAGAGAAGATGGAATCTTACAGGTTGTTGTTTTTTGGAAAAGCTTTAATATATATATATATATATATATATATATATATATATAATTTATATTACCCAATACTATGTACATTTTCTGAACCTGACTGTACATTCTTTGGATCCCTGGAAGAAGCTGCGTGGGTACGCAGCGTAACGCGTAGGATAGCCAAACCGGAAGTGACGTATCGGCAAAGGAATGTTTGTTATGCTAGAAACAAGACGCAAAGCAATGTGAGTGTTACTCTTACTTTTTTTAAATAAATTTATGGGACGTACTTCACCATGTTTGGCCCAATTTGATTTTTTTGGAGATATAAAGGACCGCATATATCCCCTGGAATATAGCTGTTTATACAAGGGAGATATAACCGAGGATTCATAATGGTACATATATGCCAATAAGGAGGAAGGAACAGCATACTGAGGCATACAACTTAAGGCTCTTTTTAAGGAGCAGTGAGGTGAGCGCTTAGGACACCTAGTGGGCACCGCACGAAAGAGCACCTGCATGCCAAATTTGGATAAAGAAGATTTTGTTGATCACTATATATTTATATAATTATTTTAAGGACACTTCAGCACTTTATTGGATATCACCTATTTAGAGCACATTATTTAATTTTGAAAAGGTCACGGATTTATAACTTTTTTTCACTATATATTGTATTGATATAGGTGGTTCTACTAAGATGAATTTTAGTTTAGTCCATTTTATCACCTATTATATTAATTGAAGGATTTATATCGGATTGTATTTATTTTACACATTGAGACACATCATTTTTGAATATTATATTTAAGAAGCACTTTGGCACTTTTTCACATATGTATATAATTTTATCTATGTTGTATTAAGCACTTTAAAGCGCGGTACTCCCCCCAACTATACATTCTTTTAATGTTGTGTTCGGATAAAATGAATCGAAGAAGGAATGCTTAGCATCAGTTCAAGTTTTTTCTTCCTGGAGCAAGGGCTAGTATTCCTGGTGTCCATTCTGTTGTAGGTGTAAAAGACTACACTCAGAAGTTTGCCTGGGAAAATTGGCTATTGCAACCCTAAAATTTTGTAAAAGGGAACCAGGGAGGGCCATCCTATGGATTGTGAGGTTGTCCTGTGGGAAGCTGCTTCCTCCAGAGACCGCATCTGCATGTGGGTTTCCAACTGGGAAGAACCCATGAACACTGGTATGATATCTATATCCAGGCGCAAGTGCCTCCCACTTGCGCACATTTATGTCCTAGTTAACCATTGTCTCCTCTACAGGATGCAATGGGAAATGATTTTCAAGTTGCCACAGTAATGGTGAGCAATGGAAAATATTCCAATGGTAAGCCTATTCTAGTGACAACTGTCTAAGAGGGAGTGTCTAAAAAAACAAAACAGAAAAAAATTGAAGTTTGGGCCACTTACAACAAGGAGATCAGATTATACACACTATTGTATGTGGTCAGAACCACCACCACCCCACCTCCCCCCTTCTCCCTGGCAGAGATGGTGCCATCTAGCTTTGCTATTCTCTTCCTGCCAATAGGTATGCAGGCAGTACTGGTCTCTTTGTATTGAAAATCCCAGAATGACACAGCTACACCATGTCCAAAAAGACCTCACACAATAGCTAATTTAAAAATTAATGAAAAACATCAGTTTAAAAACATAAAAAATATTATTGTAATGCTTCTGACTAGGAAAGATAAAAAAAACCTCATAGTGCTCTTACCTTTAGTCCACTGTTAAATAAGGTCCCCGTGGTTTTGAACTGTCCACTCCTCAAGTCCTGCAACTTTTCCATATAGATCATGCCTTGCTTGAAAATGTTGTCATCAACAAAGGTATAAGGTCTTATATACCATAAGGTTCTCAAAGACAACACAGTCAACCTAAAAATCAAAAATTAAAGTCACAATCTTGCCATTTTTTTTTTATTCCCCTCCCCTTCCCCATTTTTAATAGCAGTTCCCTCTCACCCAATTCCCTTTCCCTCTATATTGGCAGCTCCCCCTTTACCCTTAAACACCAAACTTTTATTTTTTTTTTTTAAACTACCTTAGATATAAAACAAATAGCATCCCAGAACAATACTGAAGCTTTTTGAGCTCCAGATATCTAGAGTACAAGTGACCCTTAGAGTAATCCTATGGGGGGGTTAACTGGATTCATTTAAAGAAACGCCCACCTTTTTATTCCCATTTTGTGAAGGACATAATGAGATCATCTCAGGACCTCAGTAATATTAGAGTCTCCTTCCTGTGTCCTATGCATATACAGGGTCGGTTCTAGATAAATTTAGAGTTTCAGCCTTGTTGATCATTTTTAAGTTCTGGACCGGAAGGATTTTCCCCCTTAATGACCAGGCCATTTTTTTGTGATTCGGCACTGAGTTATTTTAACTACTTAAGCCCTTTTTTTTACATCCTTTTTTTTCCCCACAAACAGAGCTTTATTTTGGTGGTATTTGATCACCTGTGCGATTTTTACTTTTTGCGCTATAAACAAAAAAAGAGCGTCAATTTTGCAAAAATAACAATATTTTTCACATTTTTTTTATATGAAATTCCCCAAAAAAAATGTAAAAATCAAAATTTTTTAACATTTTCAGCCAATTTGTTTTCTGCTACATATGTTTGGTAAAAAAAACAAAAATCACAAAAAGCGTATTTTGATTGGTTTGCGCAAAAGTTATTGCGTTTACTAACAAAGGCAAGCAAAAAATTGGGGGAGCAAACCCTGAACATGTATATCTAAAGCCGGTGCAGCTATGGACCAAGCAACATATATATTAAAAAAGAATAGCGCAACCATGCAAAAGAAATGACTATTAAATATGGAGACAATCCATAAATAAAAATGGGGGTTTAGTCCCACCATATGGCACGATATGGCCATATGGTGGGACTAAACCCCCATTTTTATTTATGGATTGTCTCCATATTTAATAGTCATTTCTTTTGCATGGTTGCGCTATTCTTTTTTAGTTTACTAACAAAGGGAAATATTTTTGTCGTTTTTTTTTTTTTTTTTAACGCGTAATGGCGGCGATCTGCAATTTTTTTTTTTTTGCGGGACTGCGACATTGCAGCGGACAGATCGGACCCTTGACTGACATTTTGACACTTTTGGGGTTACCAGTGACATTACTACAGTAATCAGTGCTATAAATATGCACTGTTACTGTAAAATTACACTGGCAGTGAAGGAGTTAACTTTTTTTGAGAGGGAGGGGTTATGTGTGTCCCTAGGGGCGTGATTCTAACTGTGATTGGCTGTGGCTTGAGATGTAGGAACAGTGATCAACGGTCCTACATAGTAGAACCGTATGATCACCATTCCTACACAGGGGAGACTGACAGGCGGCTGTGTTTACATAGCCTCCTGCTTTTCTCCCTCTCCACCCGACGATCCAGAGTGACCGGCGGACATCGGGTCCGCCAGTCACACGCGCGGGGGGGGGGGGGGGCGGTGACCACACGGGAGCGGGAGCGGGAGCGCGCCTTTGGCAGCGCGCGCTCGCTCCCTAGACCCTCACAGGCTAGCGACGTAGTACTATGTCACTCTGCCTGTGAGGGGCTGACTGCCGACGTAAATAGTCGTGCAGCAGTCGGCAAGTGGTTAACTGACAATTGCGCAGTTGTGCGACGCTGTACTGAAAAAAAATTGATGTCCTTTTTTTCCACGTAAATAGAGCTTTTTTTGGTGGTATTTGATCACCTGTGTGATTTTTTTTTTTTTTGCGCTATAAACCAAAAAAGAGCGACAATTCTGAAAAACAAAACAATATTTTATCACATTCTGCTATATAACATTCCCAAAAAATGTAAAAATCAAAAATTGTCGTCATTTTAGGCTAATTTGTTTTCTGCTTCCTGACCAGGCCCAATTTTGCGATTCGGCACTGGGTTATTTTAACGGACAATTGCGCGGTCGTGCGACGCTGTACCCAAATAAAATTGATGTCCTTTTTTTCCCACAAATAGAGCTTTCTTTTGGTGGTATTTGATCACCTGTGCGATTCTTAATTTTTGCGTTCTAAACAAAAAAGTGAGACAATTTTGAAAAAAAAAAAAAAAAAACAATATTTTTCACATTCTGCTATATGATATTCTCAAATAAAAATAATTTAATAATCAACATTTTTTAACATTTTAGGGCATTTTGTTTTCTGCTACATATTTTTGGTAAAACAAATTGCAATAAGCGTATTTTTATTGGTTTGGGCAAATGTTATTGCGTCTAGGGGAAAGATTTATGTCATTTATATTTGCTTATTTATTTTTTTACTAGTAATGGCGGCGATCTGCGATATTTAGCTAGACTGCGACATTGCGGCGGACAGATCGGACCCCTGACTGACATTTTTGACACTTTTGGGGGGACCGGTGACATTACTACAGTAATCAGTGCTAAATATATGCACGGTTACTGTAATAATGACACTGGCAGGGAAGGGATTAACCTAGGGGTGATCAAAGGGTTAAGTGGGAGCCTAGGGGAGTGTTTTCTAACTGTGGGGGGAGGGACTTGTGAAATGACCATAAAGACCTGTGATCCTATATAGAAGGATCACAGGCGCTCTGTGATGATCCCAGAGAGAAGATCGGTCAGCTGTTTTTACAACAGCTGACCGTTCATCTCTCTCAGTGGGGAAACGATCGCGGGTGTCAGGCAACAATCGCGGCCACCCGTGGATCGGCATTCCCGCTGCCTAGTGGGGGCTAGAGCATGCTGCCAGCGGCACGCGCTCAGCCCTTAGCACCACTCCCCCGAACCAACGTACCAGTACGTCAATTCGCGTAGCTGAGCCAGCCTATCGCAGTATATATGCGGCGGGCGGTTGGCAAGTGGTTAACTAATATTCCAAAAAACACTCATGGGTCGACGATGTTGCTGTGTTAATCATCTCCAAAGTGCCAAAAGGCCACTCTTTATCCATGAACTGAGGTTGTCAAGTACATGCAACCAAAAAAACATGGTTTTGTCTATGTACTGTATGCATGGTTTTGTCTATATATTGTATGCATGGTTTGTCTATGTACTGTATGCATGGTTTTGTCTATATACTGTATGCATGGTTTGTCTATATACTGTATGCATGGTTTTGTCTATATGTACATGGTTTTGTCTATATACTGTATGCATGGTTTGTCTTTATACTGTATGCATGGTTTGTCTTTATACTGTATGCATGGTTTTGTCTATATGTACATGGTTTTGTCTATATACTGTATGCATGGTTTGTCCATATACTGTATGCATGGTTTTGTCTATATATACATGGTTTTGTCTATATACTGTATGCATGGTTTGTCCATATACTGTATGCATGGTTTGTCTATATACTGTATGCATGGTTTTGTCTATATGTACATGGTTTTGTCTATATACTGTATGCATGGTTTGTCTTTATACTGTATGCATGGTTTGTCTTTATACTGTATGCATGGTTTTGTCTATATGTACATGGTTTTGTCTATATACTGTATGCATGGTTTGTCCATATACTGTATGCATGGTTTTGTCTATATATACATGGTTTTGTCTATATACTGTATGCATGGTTTGTCTATATACTGTATGCATGGTTTGTCCATATACTGTATGCATGGTTTTGTCTATATATACATGGTTTTGTCTATATACTGTATGCATGGTTTGTCCATATACTGTATGCATGGTTTTGTCTATATGTACATGGTTTTGTCTATATACTGTATGCATGGTTTTGTCTATATACTGTATGCATGGTTTGTCTATATACTGTATGCATGGTTTTGTCTATATACTGTATGCACGGTTTGTCTATATACTGTATGCATGGTTTGTCTTTATACTGTATGCATGGTTTTGTCTATATGTACATGGTTTTGTCTATATACTGTATGCACGGTTTGTCTATATACTGTATGCACGGTTTGTCTATATACTGTATGCACGGTTTGTCTTTATACTATATGCATGGTTTTGTCTATATACTGTATGCATGGTTTTGTCTATATATTGTATGCATGGTTTTGTCTACATACAATGATGTGCAGCCATGTTTTTACATAATGGTATGGGGACCAATGTGTTAATTGTATTTTTTTAGTGAAGAAATATACACATTTTATTCAAATATGACAATTTAGTATTATTTGGGATGTATAAACATTGTACTTATCATTTCAGACCTTCAGATAGTGATTTTATATTACACATAATGATTAGAGATGTGCACAACAAAAACATTCATTTTGGATTCATTTGTTAAGTTAATATATATATATATATATATATATATATATATATATATATATATATATATATATAATATAATATAATTTTTTTTGTCATATTTGTTATGTTAGAGTGATTCATTTTCGTAATTCATCAGCAGTATATAGCAGCCTTGTGACTTCTATCAGTATCCGGCTGAGCACTGGTTAAAGCTTGTAGGAGGAGTTTTTATTCTCCTCTGGCAGGTCCTATGAGGCTGCAAGACCCTCTGTTTGGACAGTGCTGATTGGCCCTGTGCCGTTGACATGCACACTCCCAAAAAAACAAAGCAATACACACCAAACTTACTATGTGCAGAGTGCCTCCAAGGCTCTGTTCTATCAGGAGATTATATCAGAAGATGGATTGGGGACAGTAAAAGAAGGGGAGAATCAGATGACAGGATCAAACAGCCTTTTTACACAATGCGGTGGATTAACCCCATAGGTTGCACAGTGAGTATAACAAGCATTCTTTACTGCATATATACAGACTGATTTGACTGTTGTGGGTTTAGTAACACTTTAAGAAGCTATTATCTAGCACAGCATTGGTCAACTTTTTTTATATGGGGGCCTCAAGTGCAACCCTCAATTTCACCAAAATGCCGCAAATAAAAATCAGTTATTATAAGGTGTGAGGGACAGCAGACACAATGGCATGTGGTCAAAGACTATGTACATGATACAGGAGATGGTCAGAGACTGCAGACATAATTCAAGAGAAGGTTTAGAGACTGAACATGATACAAGAGATGGTCAGAGACTGCGGACATGATACAAGAGATGGTCAGAGACTGCAAACATGATACTAGAGATGGTCAGAAACTGCGGGCATGATACTAGAGATGGTAAGAGACTGCAGACCTGATACTAGAGATGGTCAGAGACAAGAGATGGTCAGAGACTGCAGACATGATACTAGAGATGGTCAGAGACTGTAGACATGATACTAGAGATGGTCAGAGACTGTAGACACGATACAAGAGATGGTCAGAGACTGCAGACACAATACTAGAGATGGTTAGAGACTGCAGACCCGATACTAGAGATGGTCGGAGACTGCAGACATGATACAAGAGATGGTCAGAGACTGTAGATGTGGTACAAGAGATGGTCAGAGACTGAAAACATGATGCTAGAGATGGTCAAAGACTGCAGACATGATACAAGAGAGGGTCAGGGACTGCAGACATGATACAAGATATGGTCAGAGACTAAAGATGGTCAGAGACTGCAGACATGATACTAGAGATGGTCAGCGACTGCAGACATGATACTAGAGATGGTCAGAGACTGTAGACATGATGAAGAGATGGTCAGAGACTGCAGACATGATACAAGAGATAGGGATGATCGAACGGTTCGGGTCGACCATCGGTTCAACCCGAACATTGACTGTTCGAAATTCGGCCGAATTTCGAACTTTTTGCTGAAAAAGTTCGGAATTCAGCAACCAGAACCGACCAAAATGCAATGGGACAGGAACTGAGCTTTAAAAGCCCGTGATTGGACCAGAAGCATCAGTAAAAGCCAATTGAGGGGTCAGGAGGATGCTAGGAATGTGATTGGAGTGACTAGGGGGTCCAGAGGCAAATCAGAAGTGAATACGCCCCCCAGTATGTAACATAGCCCCACCAAATCTCTAGCATTGTAATACAGGGACGTGGAAAAGTGGAAGCAGTTCTGTTACTCCTGCTGCAAAGTGTCATTTAGCAATTATTAGTGTGAGGAAAGGGATACCTAGTGTAGTTAGGGTACTATTTTCCACTATAGTTAGATTTAATAATCTAGTTTCTGTAGGGAAAGTGTTAAGTGTCAGGGTGACTGTAGTGTAGTGTAGGGTTAACTGACTGACTGCTATGGCAGGGTGACCAAACCCTTCCATGTCAGGGTGACCACCATAAAAAAAAAAGATTGTATTAGAATTGCAGTAGAGCAGGATAGTGGCTTCGCTACTTTCACACCTGGCCGTTTTTGTAGCAGGCGTTTATTGGTCTTTTTTGTGGACGTCTTTGGAGGCAGGCATAACATCTGAACTTCTGTGTAGGGGTATATATACACACACACACGTATGTATATATACACGTACACACATATAGGTGTGAAAGTAGCAGAACCCTATGCCTGCGCTAATGAAATAATTAGCAGGCATAGGGCTACACTCCTATCACACCTATATGTGTGTATGTGTATAAATACATATAAGTGTGTGTGTATATATATATATATATATATATATATATACCCCTATACAGAAGTTCAGATGTTATGGCTGCCTCCAAAGACGCCCAAAAAAATGCCCAAAAAAACTGCCTGCAACAACACACCTGGGCGTTTTTGTTGCAGGCATTTTTGGGGCATTTTTTGGGCGTCTTTGGAGGCAGGCATAACATCTGAACTTCTGTATAGGGGTGTATATATACACACACACATATGTGTATATATACACATACTATTCCTGCTAATTATTTCATTAGCGCAGGCATAGGGTTCTGCTACTTTCACACCTATATACAGTATGTGTATATATACATACGTGTGTGTGTATATATACCCTTACACAGAAGTTCAGATGTCATTCCTGCCTTCAAACACGTCCACAAAAAAGCCCTATAAACGCCTGCAACAAAAAGCCAGGTGTGAAAATAGCGAAGCCACTATCCTGCTCTACTGCAATTCTAATACAAACAAACTTTTTTTTTCTGGTTCTGGACATGCTACAGAGCTGAGACTTCACATGTACACTTTTTAGACCCCCCAGACACTAAATCCAAAGAAATCTCTTTTTTTTTTTTTTTTTTTTCAATAGTTTTTTCAATAATTGGCTCTCTATCAAAAATTACAATTTTTAAGAACTTTTTTTTTGTGTGATTAATAGTCCCTGGGGCATGACCCAGAACCCTAGGCACTTTTTAGGGGCATTTATTGGGTTTTAGGGCTTCAAAATTGTGTTTTTTGATTACTGAAGTTCGGGTCCTATTGATTTCAATGGGGTTCTGAAATCCGGGCCAAACTTTTGGGAAGTTCGGGTGTTCTGGTCGAACCAAACTTTTCAAAAGTTCGATCATCCCTAACAAGAGATGGTCAGAGACTGCAGACATGCTGCAGCAAACTTTCATAGACTGTGAACATGCTATATGAGTTGTTGGAGATTGGGGACATGCTTCAGGAGACAGTCATTGACTGGAGATATATTACTGAGACTGCTGGAAATCACTTCTATATCACAGCAGTAGGGAAACACAGATTTGTGTCTTCAGGGGTCCCGGGACCTGCATCAAAAGTGTCAAAAAGCAACATGCTGTCCCTGAGCCACAGGTTGGGCAGGGCACCAGGTCTAGAGGTTTACCTCAACTTTAGGTAAGCTGCTCCATATGCTGTCTGGTGGAAGGGTGTACTTACTACCTGGCGGTTTAAGGAACACTTAGAAGATCTGTGCATTTTTGAATCCTACTTGGGTACGTTTTTTTTTTTTTTTTTGTGTCAGATTAAAGTCTTTATAACAGTTGGAGGTATTGTATTGCACCTCTTATTTTCTGTATAATTGACATGGCTCTATGTCCAAAAAAAAAAGGTCGGTCAAGAAAGAGTGTAACACAGCAGCTCAACTTGCTGCGTTTTTTTTATTCATACAAGCCAATAGACCTCCTTTTTGTACATTGAAGATTAGCTTTGAAAAATACATTACAGTACTTTGAAAAAGTATTCATACCCTTTGAAATGTTCCAAATGTTGTCACGTTACAATCAAAATGTAAATGTATTTGTTTGGGATTTTATGTGATAGACCAACACAAAGTGGCACATAATTGTGAAGTGGAAGGAAAATGATAAATGTTTTTCACAAATAAATATCTGAAAAGTGTGGAGTGAATTTGTATTCACCCCCTTTACTCTGATACCCCTAACTAAAATCTAGGGGAACCGATTGACTTTAGAAGTCCCCTAATTAGTAAATAGTCCACCTGTGTTTAATGTATTCTCAGTATAAATACATCTGTTCTGTGAATCCCTCAGAGGTTTTTTTAGAGAACCTTAGTGAACCAACAGCATCATGAAGGCCAAGGAACACACCAGATAGGTCAGGGATAAAGTTGTGGAGAAGTTTAAAGTAGGGTTAGGCTATAAAAATATCCCAAGCTTTGAACATCTCACAGAGCACTGTTCAAGCCATCATCCAAAAATGGAAAGAGAATGGCACAACTGCAACCCTACCAAGACATGGCCGTCCACCTAAACTGACAGGCAAGGAAAGCATTCGTCAGAGAAGCAGCCAAGAGGCCCATGGTAACTCTGGAGGAGATCCACAGCTCAGGTGGGAGAATCTGTCCACAGGACAACTATTAGTCCTGAACTCCACAAATCTGCCCTTTATGGAAGAGTGACAAGAAGAAAGCCATTGGGGAAAGAAAAGCCATAAGAAGTCCTGTTTGCAGTTTGTGAGAAGCCATGTAGGGGACACAGCAAACATGTGGAAGAAGGTGCTCTGATCAAATTGACCTTTTTGGCCTAAAATCAGAAAACTGACACTGCACATTGAACACACCATCCCCACCGTGATACATGGTAGTGGTAACATCATGTTGTGGAGATGCTTTTCTTCAGCAGGGACAGAAAAGCTTGTCAGAGTTGATGGGAAGATGGATGGAGACAAATACAGGGCAATCTTAGAAGAAAACCTGTTAGAGTCTGCAAAAGACTTGAGATTGGGACGGAGGTTCACCTTCCAGCAGGACAATGACCCGAAACATCCAGCCAGAGCTACAATAGAATGGTTTAGTTTAAAGCATATTCATGTGTTAGAATGGCCCAGTCAAAGTCCAGACCAAAATCCAATTGAGAATCTGTGGCAAGACTTGAAAATTGCTGTTCACAGACGCTCTCCATCCAATCTGACAGAGCTTGAACTATTTTGCAAAGAAGAATGGGCAAAAATGTCCCTCTCTAGATGTGCAATGCTGGGAGAGACATCCCACAAAAAGACTTGCAGCTGTAATTGCAGGGAAAGGCAGTTCTACAAAGTATTGACTCAGGGGGGAGGGGGGGATGAATACAAATGCACACCACATTTTTCACATATTTATTTCTAGAAAATGTTGAAAACCATTTATCATTTTCCTTCACAATTATGTGCCACTTTATCACATAAAATCCCAATAAAATACATTTTAGACTTTTGGTCTAAAAATGTCAGGACAAAATGTGGAAAATGTCAAGGGGTATGAATACTTTTTCAAGACACTGAAATTCAAAAGTTGCACCAACACAAACACATAAAAAGGAGGTGATACAGTGTAATCTGAGAGGATCAGACACAGTGCCCTTTCAGTGCCCCTTGCCATTGTCATTTGTGAGAAATAAAACCGTTTGAAAATGGCATCAAAAAAGCGCGGTCCTACAAATGTGCTTTTGGATCAGCTGATCGACTGTGACAGCGACAGCGGCAGTGACACGGAGCTGCTCGCAGAACAGAGTGACAATGAGTCATCTGACTCTGACACCGACACTGATGCAGAAAGTGACGCCGATGATCCCGCACCTGACCTAAGCGGTGTGCGCACTTGGTGCCCTCTAAACAGCGATGCGGACAAGGCAGCGCCCCCGAGATTCACTGGATCTCCTGGGATGAAGGTTGATGAAGAGAGTGACAACCCTCTGGCGTTGTAATTCTCTAGAGGTAATTCTAAAAAATCGTCACTGAAACCAACTGCTACCATGAGCAGCAATCCGCTACGCTGTGTGCCAGATTTTCCAGATCCACAAAAGTGGGAACCGGTCAGTAAAGAGGACATCTGGAAGTTTCTGGGACTCATCATCCTTCAAGGGGGTGGTGGGGAAACTGCTCCAGAAATGGTATTGGACCACCAATAAGATGCTGGCCACTCCATTTTTTGGCACAGTGATGTCTGAATACCGTTTTTCACTGATCATGAAAAATTTACATTTCACCAACAACGAGGAGTTTGATGAGGCCACGCATCCTGCGCCCAAACTCAAAAAAATCTGGGAGGTGAGCCAAATGATTGTCACCAACTTCCAGCCGACCTATGTGCCAGAAAAGGATGTCAGTGTGGACGAAAGTCTGATGGCCTACAAGGGACGCCTGAGCTGGATACAATTTATTGCATCCAAAAGAGCGCGCTTCGGGATCAAATTTTACATGCTCTGTGAGTCGTCAACACAGGATATATATGGAATGCTGTAATTTATACCGGGAAAGGTACAAAGTTCAATCCCAAGTACAGCGGCTATGGGATGGCCACTGCTGGACCCACTGCTGAACCAGGGATATTGCGTGACAACGGATAATTTTTACACCTCTCCGGAACTTTATGAAGTTTTGCTCCTAAACAAAACTGATGGGTATGGTACTGTTAGGCCAAACCGGCGTGACATGCCATCAATGTTTAGCAGGAGAAAACTAAAAAAAGGAGACATGGTTGCCTTTCAAAAGGGTAAAATGATGGCAATGCGGTGGCGAGACAAAAAGGACGTGTGTCTCATGAGCACCGTGCACAACACCACCACTGAACAGATGTGGTGAAGCCGCAAGTCGTGATCGACTACAATCACACGATGGGAGGTGTCGGCCGAGCCGATCAGGCAATGACATTTTACCCGGCGATGCGGAAGCAACAGAAGAAATATTACAAAAAGATTTTCAGGCATCTCCTTGAACAGTGCCTTTGGAACGCCTATATCCTTTATAAAGCAAGCACTAACATACCTCTTGTTCATTCTGACTTTATCTGGAAGGTGGCTGAGCAGATTTTTTATCAACCACCCGATGCCATCAGTATCTGCTAACAGACCCGGATGACGCGCTGTTGACGTTGGCAATCCAGAACGCCTGACAGGCCGTCCTTTTGTAGACTTTGTACCGCCAACCGCAAGAAAGTTAGCGCCTACCAGGATGTGCGTCGTTTTCTGTTCCAAGAAGGATGGCAATGGAAGAAAAGTCCGAAAGGAAACAAGGTACTATTGTCCAGATTGCAACGTCGGACTTTGTCTAGTTCCATGCTTCAAACTGTTTCACACTCAGGATATGTATTGGATTTCTTTGTTTGACAAATTTCATTATTTTTCATTACATTATTGAATACAATTATATTATTGATTAGATTATAATTCATGTGTTTGTGTTTCAAATTTATCACATCTGGGATGTCTACTAGAGTCTTGCTTTGGTCAGGTTTAAAGAGGTTGTAAACTTGTTTAAAATTTTTTTTTTTTTTTTTTTACAACCTGCAAGAGAAAGACATAATGAGCTAGTATGCATCGCATACTAGCTCATTATGAAATACTTACCTTAGAACGAGCCCCCGCCGTGCCGCTCTCTTACCTGTATGACGGGCGACATGACATGTCGCTCGTCTTCCGGGATCGCGGCATCCGGTCATCTGATTGGCCGGAGCCGCGGTGACGTCACTCCCGCGCACGCGCCCGGGAGCCGACGGTCACGGCACGGGGCTCTGAAGGAACGGCACGATCAGCCGTTCCTTCAGAGCGCATGCGCCAGTGACGTCACTGGCTGCATTAAAGGTAAATATCTCCTAAACGGTACATGTTTAGGAGATATTTACAGTACCTATAGGTAAGCCTTATCATAGGATCACCTATAGGTACAACTTCCTGAGGAGGGTTTACTTCCTCTTTAAGTCAGTATTTACTAAGAATTGTAGGCCTATAATACATAACGCCAAATTTCCATGCAACAAATTGTACCGCTTTTGGTACAGAATCCCTGACATAATCATACCGCCAGGGAGGTTAACCCACTGATCACCAGTAATATTAACCCCTTCCCTGCCAGTGTCATTATTACAGTAACAGTGCATATTTTTAGCACTGATTACTGTATTAGTGTCACTGGTCCCCTCAAAAGTGTCAAAAATGTCAGCTAGGGGTCCGATTTGTCCGCCGCAATGTCGCAGTCCCGCTAAAAATCGCAGATCGCCACCATTACTAGTAAAAAAAAACAAAAAACAATAAAAATTATATAAATATTTCCCCTAGTTTGTAGACACGATAACGTTTGCGCAAACCAATCAAAATACGCTTATTGTGATTTTTTTTCACCAAAAATATGTAGTAGAAAACAAATTGGCCTAAAAATGTTAAAAAATTTTGATTAAAAAAAAAAAGTTTGGGAAAGTTTTATAGCAGAAAGTGAAAAATATTTTTTTTTTTTTTTCAGAATTGTTGCTCTTTTTTTCTTTATAGCGCAAAAAATAAAAATCGCACAGGTGATCAAATACCACCAAAAGAAAGGCCAATCCTGATGACGTCGATCTGACAAAACGCATAGGGCGGGACATCCAGCGTCATTGAGTCACTTCCGCTACGATTGGTTGAGGGCCGTGGAATGCAAGGACCCGGATATCGGTACCGAGCAGTGATTACTACACTGTGAGTGGATATTTTTTCTGTTATAATAAAATATTTAATATACTACACTATGGGAGTTGAATATTTTTCCATGCTGGGAGCCGTGAGATCATAGGAGGCATTAGGATAAGCCGGGGAAACCAGGACATGCTTACTGCAAAAAAGGCTGTGTACCCCTGCAGGGGTAAGGAGACCTGGTGAGTGCATAACCATAGGGGGATAGCACCTTGCACGCACCTTGGGAGCCTTCTATGCACTAAGGAAAGGATAAGGAAAAGGCACAGGTCACTTTAGCCATTGGTGTATACCTATAATCTCAGAAGATCAGGAGGAAGGACCCCAATTGGATTCATGCACTTTAGTTAAGGACTGTGAAATATTTTATACACTGTCACGGGATTTTAAAATACACTTTTCAATCATCTATGGACTTTTCAGGAGTGTAAAACACTGTTTTTAAATGATCATATGTATTGACCTTTTTTTGCACTTTTTGTATTGCACATTTTGTAGTGAAGTTGTATTCATATCACGCACAAGGGTCACCAACATTTCATTTTATATGTATATATTTGTGGACTAGAAAATGGCACTTTTATAAATAACGCGCAATTATATTATCCGCACAAGTGTTATTTAACCACATAACAAACACCCGCCGCAGTTTTACTGTGACAGGCAGCCGCTCCTGGGCCTAGCGGCGTTATACTACGCCGCTCACTCAGGAGACTCTAGGCGGCGAGCGTGCGCTGCCGCCGGGGCGCTCCTGCCCCCGCTCGTTAGCTGTTGAGCCAGTGCGTGTGACAGGTGGCAATGATGATGATCGCCACTCGCGATCTCCCACAGCTGAGAGAGAAAGACAGACGGCTGATGTAAACACAGCCGTCTGTCATTCTCCCTGAAGGGATCACAGAGGGTATGTGATCCTGCTGTATATGATCGCATGTCTCTGTGATTACTTCACAAGCCACGCCCCCTGACAGTTGGAAACACGCCCCTAGGCTTACATTTAACTCCTTGATCACCAGTAATGTTAACCCCTTCCCTGCCAGTGTCATTTTTACAGTAACAGTTCATATTTATAGCACTGATTACTGTAGTAATGTCACTGGTACCGCCAAAAGTGTCAAAAATGTCAGTTAGGGGTCCGATCTGTCCGCCGCAATGTCGCAGTCCTGCAAAAAAAATCGCAGATCGCCGCCATTACTAGTAAAAAAATAAATAAATAAATAAAAATGACCTAAATCTTTCCCCGTAGTTAGTAAACGCAATAACTTTTGCGCAAACCAATCAAAATACGCTTATTGCAAATTTTTTCACAAAAATATGTAGCAGAAAACAAATTTGCCTAAAATGTTAAAAAATTTAGATTTTTACTTTTTTTTTTTGAGAATTTCATATAACGGAATGTGAAAAATATTGTAACTTTTTCAAATATGTCGCTCTTTTTTTGTTTATAGCGCAAACCAGGGCTTTCTTTCTCAGAGAATAGGTGCAGGAACTCCCCCTTTCGAAATTACCCTTGTCTCCACCCCTACCCTCCTCCGTGCACCTTTCCTTGGGTCCACCCCGTTCCCACCTCCCAGTACTGCCCCTTTTAGAGAATACAGAACCAAGTATTATTTTGTGATACTAGGTAATTTATATAGAATGTGTTAATAATACCAAGAATAGCAGTATAATAGATCCCCTGCAGCCATAAACAATAGACCCCCTCAGCAACAGTAGATCCCGCAAGCAACAATGGACCACCCACAGCAAAATACCCCCAGCAACAATAGATCCCCAGCAGCAACAGCAGATCTCCCCGTAGACAGCATCAATAGACCCTCCAGAAGCCTGACACAATAAACTGCTCCCTCAACAGAAAATCGCTCCCAGCAACAATTGACCCCCCAGCAACATACGACCAAACCCAGCAACAATAGATCTGCCACAAGCAACAATAGACCTCCCCCCAATAAAAATAGATCCCTTTCAGAAATAATTGGTCCCCCAGCAGCAACAGTAGACCCCCAGAGCAACAATAACACCCCACAAAAACAATCCCCTCCAGCAACAATAGATCCTCCAGCATCAACAAACACTGTAGCAAACTCAGCACCCTTTCTATTACATACATCCAGTGCTGGAGGTGCCGGAACTGCGTTCCCCCGCGTTCCCGCTGAAAAAAAGCCCTGGCGCAAACAATAAAAATTGCACAGGTGATCAAATACCACCAAAAGAAAGCTCTATATGTGGGAAAAAAAGGACGTCAATTTTGTTTGGGAACATCGTCACCCGACCGCGCAATTGTCCCTTAAATTCACGCAGTGCTGAATCGCAAAATAGGGCCTGGTCGTTGAGCAGCCAAATCCTCCGGGGCTAAAGTGGTTAAAACTGTGTATTTATTTATGTGCACACCACTCCCTCCAGTGGTGAGAAAGGGATAACAGCTCAGTATTATCAGCACATAACAATTTTTATTTTGCATTGTGGCACCTTGCACTGAATATTTATTTATATTTTTTTTATGATTTGATTATTTATTTTACCCCACACCCTTTTATACACCACCAAAAGAAAGCTCTATTTGTGGGAAAAAAGGACATCAATTTTATTTGGGTACAGTGTCGCACGACTGCGCAATTTTCCGTTAACCACTTGCCGACCGCCGCATGACTATCTACGTCGGTGGTCAGCCCCTCACAGGCAAAGTGACGTAGGGCTACGTCGCTTGCTTGTGAGGGTCTAGGGAGCGAGCGTGCGCCCCCGCGTGGTCACGGACCCCCCCGCGCGTGTGATCGGCGGACCCAATGTCTGCCGGCCACCCTGCGATCGGCGGGGGAGAGGGAGAAAGTCAGGCAGCTTGTGTAAACAAGCTGCCTGTCATTCTCCTCGGTGTGAAGACACTGATCACACGGATCTACTATGTAGATCCGTTGATCAGTGTCCTTACAGCTCAAGCCACAGCCAATCACAGTAGAAAGCACGCCCCTAGGGACACACACAGCCCCTCCCTCTCAAATAAAGTTAACCCCTTCACTACCAGTGTATTTTTGCAGTAACAGTGCATATATATAGCACTGATTACTGCAGTAATGTCACTGGTAACCCCAAAAGTGTCAAAAATGTCAGTCAAGGGTCCGATCTGTCCACCGCAATGTCGCAGTACCGCAAAAAAAAATCGCAGATCGCCGCCATTACGCGTTAAAAAAAAAAACAACAAAAATGACAAAAATCTTTCCCTTTGTTAGGAAACGCGATAACTTTTACGCAAACCAATCAAAATACGCTTTTTGCGATTTTTTTTTTTACCAAACATAGGTAGCATAAAACAAATTGGCCGAAAATGTTAAAAAATTTTGATTTTTACATTTTTTTGGGGGGAATTTCATATAAAAAAAAGTGAAAAATATTGCTATTTTTGCAAAATGTACGCTCTTTTTTTGTTTATAGCGCATGATCAAAAAATCGCACAGGTGATCAAATACCACCAAAAGAAAGCTCTGTTTGTGGGAAAAAAAAAGGACGCCAAATTCGTTTAGGTACAGCGTCGCATGACTGAGCAATTGTCCGTTAAAGTCACGCAGTGCCGAATCGCAAAATACCCCCTGGTCAGGAAGGGGGTAAAATCTTCCGGGGCTTAAGTGGTTAAAGTAACGCAGTGCCGAATCGCAAAATAGGGCCTGGTCATTAAGGGAGAAAATCTTCCGATCCGGAACTGGTTAATCTTGGTAATCTTTTTTGAAGCTTACCATCCACTTGATTTCGACCTCCCTGGACCAAAGGCGCTGAAGCTTCCATCAGAATGTCTGAAACGCATTTGTCTGACGTATCCTAGGGATAAGGTTTGTGAGGTTAGAATTTAGGGGATCCGCCAATAATATAACTTCAACAGCATCTTCCAGAAAACAATCCTGTAGACCAATTATCTTATCCAACTATAGTGAAGCTTCAGTATGTCATAGTAGTCTGTCATTTTCATATATTATGATAGGAATTTAAATCCCAAATTAAGGAGGTTTTAAACCCGAATGCAAACATTTATTATACTGAAGCTTACCAATTCTTAGATGTGATGGCTGCATTCGTTTTCTTTTTCTAGGCTTTTCATTCTTTTGCTTTCACCTGGTGATCTGGCCAGCAAGTCTGTTATTTTTCAACAGAACAAGCTGTAGTGCAGATGTAGCAGTTAGAGAGTTAGGACTAACCATTTACTACTGAAAGGGGTTCTTCCAATAATCAGCTTTTAATCATTTGTGTAAAACCTTTATCCCAAAAGGAACAAAACTCTTCCTTTTTTTTTTTGCACGTTCAAAAAAAATCATTTTAGACCTGAAGATAACATAAAACCCCCAAACATATACACTATATTACCAAAAACCTGCCTTTACACCAGGGGAGGACTGGGCCAGGGGGGCAGGGGGGCGATTGCCCCCTGGGCTGCTCTGATGTTCTGTAAAAAGGCTGCACTGCTTCTGCCACAGACATGCTTAAAGGATTCCTAGTGAAGAGAAGTGAAAAGTCCCCACCGCTGACCTACTGAGTGCGGGTTGAATATAAGGACAGAGCACAGGCTTTCCTCCTCAGCATGGATAGTGTAAACTGTATCTGAGCAGAGGCCGGTTCCATGCCCCACTGGAGATTCTCCTCCACTGGCCAGCCCCAACTGAGCTGTCCCAGCTCACCCAACTGCCCCCTGCTGGCCATGTTGGGAACCTGGATTAAGCCAGTGAGTAGGGCTTCAGCCTGGAATGTGGGTCAGGAGGAGGACGGGAAGAGGGAGAGTGGGAGGGGGGCTGAGTCGCTGCTCCATGGGCCTCTGGTTTGTACTTGCCCCCTGGGCCGAAAGTTGCCAGTCTGCCCCTGCTTTACACACACGCATCCCAGTCTTAATCCGTAGGGTTCAATATTGAGTTGATAAAGTGCATGTGCACGAATTGCGTAGTCACGGCAACGGAGGAAGATTGCATTCCACCCTGGTTCCTGCTAGACGAGTGACGCCTTTCCAGCCATTGCGCCAGAGCAGAGTAGTGATGGTTCATCCTCGCGCCGGCTGGTTCCGGCAATGATCTCCACCACCCAGTACACGGCAGCATTTGGCAATCAGCCATTCAGTCTTCCACTCCGATGGTGCCCCTGCCTGACTCCAGACCCAGAGTGGTATGTACATTGGTGATCCCCCCCTTTTTTATATCAATAAACTGAACTTCCTTTTATTGGACACCTCTCTTGTATTCCCTTGGATCGCGTTTGTGTTGTCCCTTTGCGCTGCCATCAGATGTTTTTTCAATATTGAGTTGGCCCACCCTTTGCAGCTATAACAGCTTCAATTCTTCTGGGAAGGCTGTCCACAAGGTTTAGGAGTGTGTCTATGGGAATGTTTGACCATTCTTCCAGAAGAGAGAAGAGAGCCTGGCTCGCAGTCTCCACTCGAATTCATCCCAAAGGTGTTCTATCGGGTTGAGGTGCAGCCCAGTCAAGTTCCTCCACCCCAAACTCACTCATCCATGTCTTTATGGACCTTTCTTTGTGCACTGGTGCACAGTCATGTTGGAACAGGAAGGGGCCATCCCTCTCATTCAACATCAGTGCCTCATCTTCTGGAAGAATGGTCAAACATCCCAGAAGAGTTGAAACTGTTATAGCTGCAAAGGGTGGGCCAACTCAATATTGAACCCTACGGACTAAGACTGGGATGCCATTAAAGTTCATGTGTGTGTGTAAAAAGGCCGGCGTCCCAATAATTTTGGTAATATAGTGTATTTTCTGAAAGCACACACCCTATAGCAGTGATGGTGAACCTTGGCACCCCAGATGTTTTGGAACTGCATTTCCCATGATGCTCAACTACACTGCAGAGTGCATGATCATCATGGGACACATAGTTCTAAAACATCTGGGGTGCCAAGGTTCTCCATCACTATCCTAGAGAATAAAATAGTGGACGTTCCAATGTTGTATGCCATACAATATTAATGCAACAGTTTATAAAATGCTAAATGTTTGTAAAAAATACACCACAGTTATTTTTAGGGCACACAAAAATTTTAGGGCAAAGCAAAATTACATGCATCTATGAAATGGTGACAAACTCCAGTGCCCTATATCTTCCCTAGGTGAGGCTTTAAAAGCTCCTACAGTAATCAGTTTAGAGTTAGCCATGAATTATGGTCCTAGAATTATTGCGTGTGGAGATATGTAACGTGTATTGCAATCGATATTTGTATGTGTAGGCACCCTGACGCATGCATTTATGTTGCTACGTGCATGCATGTGGACGTGAGAAGTCTCAAAATTCTTTTTGGGGGTGGGGGGGTTTAAGTGCTTAGGTTTAACTTAAGTTTTTTTACACCTTTTAAAACATTTTTTGCCAAACTTTTTTTCATTACATGAGAAATGTGATGATTTTTTGGTGACAGTTTCTCTTTAATGAGACATCAGGGGTCTCACTCCCGGGACAAGGTCATTTTGCACCCAGGGCAAAGATGCCAAACTGTGCCCCCCCCCCCCCCCGCCCCTAGGGTTAGCAGTGATGCTGCTGTTATTACTCCTGTCAGCCTTGTAACAGAAGCGACAGGCACAGGGCACCCCCCCAATCCCCAATAAACCATTGGGCCCAGGGCAGCCGCCCCTCCTGTCCACCCCTTGTCCCGGCCCTGGTCTCACTTTCCCTGACATGAAGCTAATGCAGTGTAGATTGCATTCCAGTAGTTTCTTCCCCAGCCATACTGACTGGTGAAAATGACACCGGGGCCTGGCAGTGATGTCTTACACATCGCTTTTGGGTCAGTAACAGAAAGGGGAGGTCAGTGAACAGATGCTCTCTGATCTTCCTCTCCTCCTTGCATCCACCTATGATGGTCCCAAGTTCAGCAATGGGTGAACAGGGCCCAGGAAACATGGTGGGGGTGTGCATGGGTGGGGACCTAGTGCCAGATTGGTTCCATCCGACAGTCAGCTTGTCAGATTTACACACATTCCCATTGGCTGCAGTCATTGGGAGTGTGTGTAAAAAAAATAACCCAAGGCCACCGATTCAGAAACTGTTGTTGACAGTAAAGGGTTAAAGCGAGTCAGCTGGAGTTCAGCTTACATTTTTTGTGTATTTAGATCTGCTAGTGCTGTATATCTACCACTCCTTTCCGCCCATATTAACAATGATTCTGTCCAGAAATGTCGCTGTTGCTCCTTCATCCAGAGTAAGGGCATCCTAATAGGAACTGTGTTACTGGCCAGATCAAACTATGGGAAAAACCTAAAAAAAGAAAACTAATGCAGTCACCACATCCAATGATTGGTAAGCTGCAATATATTATGTAGCACCCACCAAGCCTCCTAGCTATGTTGGCTCTTCTGTTGGTGGTGGAGCAGAGTGTGATTATTTTTGGATCCTCCTTTTTGCAGGCTTAACTACTTCTCCCTGCATTCTAGTAGGTTCTAGAATGTAGTGGGCTGGAAGAGGCAGACCCTGGACTTGAATATTCATACAGCCTCAGCCAATCCCTGAGAAAAAGATGACCAGAAGATGGCTAAGGGATTCATAAATAGGCTGGGGCCTGGAACAGCAGAGTTCTTGTCCGGGAGGAGAAGATCCAGCCTGAAGGGCTGCTGCCCTTCTGAGAAGATTAGCTGAAGTTTACAGGAGTTCAACAAGGTCCCATCTCAGAGAGGAGAAGATCCAACCTGAAGCGCTGTCCTTCTGGGAAGACTAGCTGAAGTCTGGGCTGGGGGACTTACTTACGGAAAAGGCACTGAGGTCCCAGCTCGGGGAAAGCGCGGGGGGGGGGGGCGGCTTCTGAGAGTTACTAAAGCAAATAAAGGAGTTCACTGAGGATATAGCCTGGAGGCTCACTGGAGAAGTGTCAGGCTGGTACTTGAAGGAGGAATCCAAGGACACAAGGACATTGTAAGTATAGGCTTGAGAGAGAGAGAGATCCTGGTGACTGTTGTTGCTTAACCCTTTGAGCACTTGCTCAAGAGTTGCTGACTCAGGACTATTCCTGTGTTGGTTGTCCTCTGAGTCGTATGTCCACCTAATGCTAGCCTGGAAGGGGATTACCCTGAAGAGCCTAGTTAAACCTGAGAGTGTCCTCTGTTACATTGTGCACTAAATTCAGAGTATCCCAGGGCTCACCCTACACCCCAACCAAGTTCTAAGAGCATGAAAACTCAAAATAAGACATTCAATGCCTGGTTATTGTGTGGTGAGACTGTGGCTACTTTGCATCCAATAGAGAATAGAACCTTGGACAAATCTGCAAGACCCGTCAGGGTTCTGCGCTACATTACATTTTTGGGTTTGTTTTTAATACCGCATTAGCTTTAACTTAAACTGGCCTTCAAATAAAAGGGCCCAAACACATTATCTATGGGGCACACACACACAGAAGGGTGTGGGCAAAATAAGTTTTTCCTAATTTTCAATCCGATTTTTAGACGTTTCCTGTAAGAGGAATAGGCACCCAACTGTTCTGCCAAAAAATAAGGTATTTCAAACCTTATTAGGAAAGAAGCCAAGGTGTCCACATTTCCACAAAGGTTTCCAACAAATTGAACTGATGGCTGGATTTTGGGCTGCTTCTGTTCATATCTACCTTTCACAGTTGACTATTTGGTCATGAAGGATTACATTACATGAAATTAGCAATAGTGATCATTACCAAATAAACAAAATTGCATACCAAGACTGAAGACTGGATACTAAGCTGTTGCTAACAGTCCTGCAGCCCCGTAGTCATTGATCAGCTGGTAAAGCACTGTTGCTTTAGTTCCTGAACTAGCTTCAACCAAAAATGTTGTTTTGATAGAGTTGGAAGGGTCAAATCCTCCATCTTTTATTTTATATTAGTCATTAGTGATGGGCTCAGGCATGTTTGGGATTGTAATCCCAACCCACCTGAGCATTCGTGCCAGGAAGCCAACACTGCACACCGCCAATCATAGGCAGTGAGGCATTTCCCAGTCTGTGCAGCTAAGGACCAGGAAAAGCCTCACTGCATATGGTAGGCGGTGTGCAGTTATGGCTTCCTGGTTGGATTGCTTGGGTGGATTGGGATTACGATCCCGAACATGCCTGAGCCCATCACTGTTAGTCATCTGTGCCCCTATTGGGAAGATTACTTTTACATAGTTACATAGTTAGTGAGGTTGAAAAAAAGACACAAGTCCATCCAGTTCAACCTATGATGAGTGTGTGTGTGTTTATGTCAATAGTACCTCGAATACCCCTGTATGTTGTGGTCGTTAGAGTGCTCATCTAATCATTTTTTGAAACTATCGATGCTCCTCGCTGTTACCACTGCTTGTGGAAGAGAGTTCAACCTCCTCACCGCTTTGACGGTATAGAACCCTTTACGCAGTTTAAGGTTAAACGGCTTCTCTTATAATTTTAGCGAATGGCTGCAAGTTCTTTTATATTCTCTTTCGCTGGCTAGGGTCACCAGTACAGTATTTGTACATTGATATCATATCCCATCTCAAGTGTCTCTTCTCCAGAGAGAATAAGTTGAATGCTTGTAGTCTTTCCTCATAGCTGAGATCCTCCAGTCTCTTTATTAGCTTTGTTGCCCTTCTCTGGACTCTCTCCAGTTCCAGCACATCCTTCCTGAGGACGGTTGCCCAGAACTGGACAGCATACTCGAGATCCGGCCGGACCAAAGTCTTGTAGAGTAAGAGAATTATCGTTTTATCTCTGGAGTAAATCCCCTTTTTTAAGCATGCCAGTATTCTATTGGCTTTGCTTGCTGCAGCTTGGCTTTGCATGCCATTGCTGAGCTTGTTGTCTACTAGGACCCCCAGGTTTTTTTCCATCTTATGCCCCATACACACGTGCAGATTATCTGCAGACTTTTGTCTGCAGACTTACCTTTTCTATGTAGTGCAAGGGCCTGCCGGATTGCATACAAATTGAAAGTGTTTAGGTTTGACCTCATATTATATGGTTTTGGTAAGTCTGCAGACAAAAGTCTGCAGATAATCTGCATGTGTGTATGGGGCATTAGATTTCCCCAATCTTGACGCAGTTGGCCGGCTTAATATGCATTGAAATGTATGTCAACTTAAAATCCCTGTTTGCTAGAAAGGGATTATGTAGAAGGGGTTTTTGATCTCTATGACCCTATGTGTAGTCGGGTTTGCCGTCGTCCCTGGTTGAGTATTGTATCGGTTTGTTGGTACCTCAGGCCAATAAGAAGTGGGACTTTTAAGGCAGGTATGGGGTATAAGAGAAAGTACAAGCAAAAATTGCTAATAGTAACTAAATGATAATAATGATATAATAATAAATGTTTAATTCTTAAAACATATGTACAGTGAAGTACAGTTGCGTGAAAGGGTTATAGACCCTTGTGAAGTTGTGTAATAGGAGGAGGGTTAGTGACATGTGAGAAATAGTGACTTTTAAGGGTATATCTCTGTCTGTTCCTGCTGTTAAGCTTGGGTGGTTCAGATCAGAGGTGTCTCCTATATCCTACGCGTTTCGGCCTTTAAATGGGCCTTTTTCAAGGTTGATTGTCACTATTTCTGTTGGTAAAATGCAGATTTTTATTAAATATTTTTAAGTATCACCACTTTTGTGAATTAAATAATAGTGGTGAATTTTTCAAAAGTAGTACATACATATTGTTTTCTTTGAATCCTTGTGTGTTGAAATGGCTCCCTCTTTAGCACAGCGAGAACCATGCGGTTTCCTGAAAAATTATATATATATATATATATTTATGAGATTCAGCTACAAAGTTGATAGTGGTTCTACAGGTATGTTGTTGAACTTACATGGGCCGTGTCTCATATCTGGGGTAGATCATGTGAATCTCCCCTGGTGGTTAGTTTTGATTCCGGTGCGTATGAAACCGGTTCTGGGCAAGGATATCCTTGTGCCTTTAAATGGTGCAGTTCTATATGAGACAGGTACATGTATAGGAAGATTTTTATCTGTAATGCGATAATGCAGTATATGCAGTATATAACATTTTGGGTTTGTTTTTACCTTCATTATCACTTTGCAACAAATGTGGTCCCATGCGGTTTCCAGCTGGGTCACACTTAAAGAGAGGGAGAAAAGACTCCTTCAGTAATGTGTCTCCTTTTCAGGGTGGAGTAAGTGGTAAGGGTGGTGTTTCAAAACTTACATTTTTCCTGCGCGCCGCTCTTTGTCCTCTCCCATCCCCATTCGGTTGGGGAATGAGAGAGGCAGTGGTTCCCCGGCCTTTTATCAGACTCGCGCATGCGCTGTGAGCGCTGCACGTCTGAAACCAGATCACACACAGCTGGTGTGTGTCTCTGGTGCGCCTGCGTCCTATGGACGAGTGCGCTTCCAGTTTCCACCGCTGTTGCTCACTGGCGCGGCCGCCGACACGGAGAGGACACAGGTTACAGACTGGCAGAGTCTGAGGCGCCGATGTCGCTGGCTGTTACGTTGTGCCTGTAAAAAGCCCCTGGGAAGGAAAACAGTGAGAGATCCCCCCAGGGGCTTACCGTGCCGGGTGTGCTAAAAGTATGTGGAGATTTTTCAAGCAAGGATTCAGTACAAGGCATAAGTGCATTATAATTTGCAAACAAGAGGTATATAAAAGGAAAAAACAGGAGAGAACATTCCATGTAATTAATAGCAGTTTTAATAGCAGTATAATAGATAGTCAGGTTAAAGGGAAAGGAGGGGGAATTTTCCGGTTATATCCCCATTGGAAAAGAGTGGGGAAAGTCTGTCAGATCGGTCTTCTCAAGGCTTATGGAATCTAAAAGGGGGGAATTCCGCATCTCCAAATCGTGTTTTTGATAAAAGATATAAGATATGTGTATATATGTATATATATCTTTGGACGAGTTTTTTTGTGAATGGATTGGATGATGTGAATGGAGAATGATTATAAGTGTGGGGTGTGTCAATGATTGCTTCATTGTATTTTATCCTTTGGTAGCGAGATTTGTGTGGGTGATGTTTTTTTGATTTTTTTGAACAAGAGTTTTTGTGAATGGACTTTCTCACAGTTTTGTGATTTTTCATTTTTTGATGAGGGTTTCTTATTCTAATCAGTTTTCCCTGATGAGAAACCTTCTAGAAAAGGGGCATAGCTTTCTGCTTCATTTAGGCCTGGAAAAGTGGTTGCGTTGAGACGTTTTATCCATCTCATCTCTAATTGAAGCAGGGTTTTGTTCCAATCACCCCCCCTCCTCGGGATGTGGATCCGTTCTAGGGCCATAAACGATATTTTTGGCATCTTATGGGCGTGTTTATAGGCCACATGTCGACCCAGTGGTAGGTGAAAATTGCACATTTCCATTGAATTTACGTGTTTGTTGATCCTCTTTCCGAATTCCTGTCTTGTTTTACCTATGTAGAATGCATGACATTCGCATCTCATCATATACACCACGCCTTTAGTCCGACAATTGGTGAAGTGTTTGGGTTCAAAAGTTTCTCCATTCGGTAGAGTGGTTTTAGTGCATTTTCTTATGACTTTGCATTGGTTACATGACCCACATGGGTATGTGCCTTTTGTCTTGCATGGGTCTTTGCGTGAACCTTCTTTAAACTCGCTATGCACTAGTCCTTGTTTGACAGATCCTGCCTTTCTGTATGTGATTGGCGGGTGGTCCGTGAGGAAGTCTTTCACTGTTGGGTCCTCTTTCAAAATTGCCCAATGTTTTTCCAAGATTGCTTTGATTTTTTTATTTTCGTTGGTGTATCTTAAAATGATTCGCGTTTTTTGGTCGGGTTGTTTAGGATCCTGGGATGGTTTTTTAAATAGTAACTCTTGTCTTTCCTTGGAATTGGCCTTGTTGTAGGCTTTCCTTAGTGAGGTTTTGGTGTAACCTCTTTCCATCAGTCTTGTGGTGAGTGCATCAGCTTCTTTTTTGTATATTTCTTTTTTAGTGCAATTCCTTTTAATCCTTAAGTATTGACTGTAAGGTATGGCTTTTTTTAGTGGGGGTGGATGAAAGCTCGTGGCATGTAGAATTGAATTGCCTGCGGTTTCCTTCCTATAGAGTGTGGTTTGTATGCGTCCATCGTGTTCCTTGTAAATCCATGTATCAAGGAATGGAACTTTTTTGTCACTGTAATTTAAGGTGAAATACATATTGTATGTGTTGTTGTTTAATGCGTTTTTTAGATCCTTGATTTGGTTTTCTGGTCCTGTCCACACTATCAGAATATCGTCTATGTATCGTTGCCATAGAAGTATGTTATCAGTTAGCCAAGCATTTTCTTCTTTGATGAGAAAGTCTTCTTCCCACTCTCCTAGATATAAATTGGCGTAGGTGGGGGCACAGCTTGTGCCCATCGCCACCCCGCAGGTTTGAAGGTAGTAACGACCATCGAACGTAAAGAAATTCCGATTTAAGATGAATTCAAGCATAGTAATTATAAAGGTGTTAAATTTTTCATCATGTGGGCTTAGCTGGTTGAGAGCATTCTTGATTGTTTCCAGTCCTTTATTGTGCGGTATATTGTTATACAATGCCTTGACATCCACAGTGATAAGAAAGGAATCACTGGGGATGGTCATGTCGTTCATTATCTGTAACAGATGCATGGTGTCTCTAGTATAAGAGGTCAGTTTTGAGACATGTGGTTTTAGATATGCGTCAATCACTTTGCTTATGGCTTCGGTGATGTTGCCATTCCCAGATACTATTGGCCTCCCGGGTGGGTCGATCGGGTTTTTGTGAATCTTTGGGAGTGAGTAGAAAGTTGGTGTCTTCGGGTGTCTTGATCGGATATAGTTCCAAAGTGTGGGGGAGATAGTTCCTTCAATTCCAGCTTTGTCAACTTTGGCGTAAAATTCTTCTTTGTATTGTTCAATCATGATGGGCATGATTTGTTTATAACATTTCTGGTTGTTTAGAATTGTTTCACACATGTCTTTATACTTGGTGTTGTCCATCACGACAACATTCCCTCCTTTATCCGCAGGTTTGATGGTTATATTTTCATTATCTTGTAACTCTCTTAGGGCTTTTCTTTGACTTTTGGTTAAGTTTTGTTTGTTTCTTGTCATGGTCATTTTTTCAAGGTCTTTCGTAGTTTCCCTGACGAACAGGGCTATGGCTGGGTACTGGTTGATCGACGGGAATTTATGTGATTTTTTCTTAAACTGTGCGTTGATATTTTCAACTATTGTTTTACTGGTATTAGTGGAGGTTGTGGTTTCTTCCTCATTGCTGTCGGTCCAACATTCTAGTCCCCCTTCTTCTAGGAGGAGGTTTAGGTCCCGTATAGCCCTGTATTCTGCCGCCGATAGTGCTGTTTGAGGTTCTGCTGTTTCGGGTTTCTTGCTGTACATAATTTTTTGTAATAGGTTCCTTGCAAAAAGGTTAACATCTTTTATGGCCTCAAACTTGTCTGCTGGTTTGTTGGGACAGAAGGAGAGTCCTAATGTAAGAACTTCTATTTGTTCCTTGGTTAGTGTGTGTGAGGAGAGATTGACTATCGTGATGGTTTCTTTGTTCATTCCTGTGTTTGGTTGTTGGTATGTTATTTTTCTTTCGTCTGTTTCCGCGCCTTCCCTAAAAAAGGTCCTTGTTTGCTTAGAGGTTGCAATCTCTGATTTTCACGTTGAGATCTTGTGAAGATTTTATGGAGTTTTGCTGGTGGGTTAGTCTCCTCCGTCTCTTGTGTATTCTGTTCTGTGGTTTCATTATCCTCATCCGTGTTTTGTGGGTCTTCATTAGATCTTTCTGTTTCGTATTGGTTTTCCCTTTGTTCTCTGTTTTTGGGTGGGAATCTTCTCCTCTGAGGGTTTGCCTCTGTTCCAGATGTGTAGGACGATGAGTCTGAAGAGATATAATTTTGTGGGTTCTTTCTCTGTCCAGATGGTGCATTTTTCCTCTGGTTCTTGTTGTTGTTCCAGCGGTATGCTCTGTTTTGGCCAAATGCATTCTTATCGCGCCAGTACTTTTTTTCCTTCTTCCTTAGGATGTCCAGGCTGTGTTGTTCAATATGTGTTTTTAGCTTTTTTTCTTGTTCCGAATATAGGGGGAGTGGTTTGAGGGGGGTCAACAGATCATATGTTTCTTTTATTTCTTCATCTAGATTTTTGAGTTGTCTTTCGTACTCGTTTTGTAGGAGTATCATCAGATTTTTAGAACATTCGTTGAGTATGGCCTCCCAGTCTTTTTTCATTTGTAGGGTGATATTGTCCATAGTGGGAAAGATTTGTATTCTAAGTCCCACTGGGTTGATGTTTTCCTTTATGTAGCGTTGAAACGATTTGATGTGCCAATACAAGGCTGATTTTCTTTCGAGATGTCTCCGTAGTGTATTGAAAAGTGCCGTGATGTCAGAATTCTGTTGTTCATTGCCATGAAAGTCTTTTTGAATCCCGGTCATAAGACTCTCCCACTCATTGCCAATTAGATTTCCGTTTGTTTCCTCCTCCATTTTGTCTTTATCCTTTGTAATCCAAAGACAATTATTATTCTTTGGGAAATTGGGTGTCTTTGGATTTTTTACACAGTGGGGTGTCGTTGATCAAATTCCTCTCTGTTGTTACTGCCCTTGGGCATACAGTTTGGAGAAGATCGTTATGTGATTCCACTTGTGTATAATAAAATGTAATGTGATAGTAGTCCTGCTAATCGGCTACCATAGGTGAGTAGGGGAAGGTGAGGTGTTATAGAGATCGTGAGGTTTTGGATGTGTTTTCCATCCGGGTAATAATGTAGAAGGGGTTTTTGATCTCTATGACCCTATGTGTAGTCGGGTTTGCCGTCGTCCCTGGTTGAGTATTGTATCGGTTTGTTGGTACCTCAGGCCAATAAGAAGTGGGACTTTTAAGGCAGGTATGGGGTATAAGAGAAAGTACAAGCAAAAATTGCTAATAGTAACTAAATGATAATAATGATATAATAATAATAATAAATGTTTAATTCTTAAAACATATGTACAGTGAAGTACAGTTGCGTGAAAGGGTTATAGACCCTTGTGAAGTTGTGTAATAGGAGGAGGGTTAGTGACATGTGAGAAATAGTGACTTTTAAGGGTATATCTCTGTCTGTTCCTGCTGTTAAGCTTGGGTGGTTCAGATCAGAGGTGTCTCCTATATCCTACGCGTTTCGGCCTTTAAATGGGCCTTTTTCAAGGTTGATTGTCACTATTTCTGTTGGTAAAATGCAGATTTTTATTAAATATTTTTAAGTATCACCACTTTTGTGAATTAAATAATAGTGGTGAATTTTTCAAAAGTAGTACATACATATTGTTTTCTTTGAATCCTTGTGTGTTGAAATGGCTCCCTCTTTAGCACAGCGAGAACCATGCGGTTTCCTGAAAAATTATATATATATATATATATATATATTTATGAGATTCAGCTACAAAGTTGATAGTGGTTCTACAGGTATGTTGTTGAACTTACATGGGCCGTGTCTCATATCTGGGGTAGATCATGTGAATCTCCCCTGGTGGTTAGTTTTGATTCCGGTGCGTATGAAACCGGTTCTGGGCAAGGATATCCTTGTGCCTTTAAATGGTGCAGTTCTATATGAGACAGGTACATGTATAGGAAGATTTTTATCTGTAATGCGATAATGCAGTATATGCAGTATATAACATTTTGGGTTTGTTTTTACCTTCATTATCACTTTGCAACAAATGTGGTCCCATGCGGTTTCCAGCTGGGTCACACTTAAAGAGAGGGAGAAAAGACTCCTTCAGTAATGTGTCTCCTTTTCAGGGTGGAGTAAGTGGTAAGGGTGGTGTTTCAAAACTTACATTTTTCCTGCGCGCCGCTCTTTGTCCTCTCCCATCCCCATTCGGTTGGGGAATGAGAGAGGCAGTGGTTCCCCGGCCTTTTATCAGACTCGCGCATGCGCTGTGAGCGCCGCACGTCTGAAACCAGATCACATACAGCTGGTGTGTGTCTCTGGTGCGCCTGCGTCCTATGGACGAGTGCGCTTCCAGTTTCCACCGCTGTTGCTCACTGGCGCGGCCGCCGACACGGAGAGGACACAGGTTACAGACTGGCAGAGTCTGAGGCGCCGATGTCGCTGGCTGTTACGTTGTGCCTGTAAAAAGCCCCTGGGAAGGAAAACAGTGAGAGATCCCCCCAGGGGCTTACCGTGCCGGGTGTGCTAAAAGTATGTGGAGATTTTTCAAGCAAGGATTCAGTACAAGGCATAAGTGCATTATAATTTGCAAACAAGAGGTATATAAAAGGAAAAAACAGGAGAGAACATTCCATGTAATTAATAGCAGTTTTAATAGCAGTATAATAGATAGTCAGGTTAAAGGGAAAGGAGGGGGAATTTTCCGGTTATATCCCCATTGGAAAAGAGTGGGGAAAGTCTGTCAGATCGGTCTTCTCAAGGCTTATGGAATCTAAAAGGGGGGAATTCCGCATCTCCAAATCGTGTTTTTGATAAAAGATATAAGATATAAGAAAGGGATTATAGCAGAGTACAGAGGGTTTATTCAGAGTTTTTAGGAAAGCTTTTCCCTTCCCTTTTTCTTCCCTTAACTTCCTGTGTGGGTAGAAGTAATGGAAAATATGTCCAAAGGGGACAAAAAAAAAAATGAATAAGGGGGCAAGGTTTAGAACTTCTTGAACCACTTCAGCCCCGGAAGGTTTACCCCCCTTCATAACCAGGCCAGTTTTTATGATACAGCACTGCATTACTTTAACTGACAATTGCACGGTTGTGCGACGCTGTACATAAATAAAATGTATGTCCTTTTTTACCCACAAATAGAGCTTTCTTTTGGTGGTATTTGATCACCTCTGCGGTTTTTATTTTTTGCGGTATAAAAAAATACCGACAATTTTGAAAAAAAAACAACAATTTTTTACATTCTACTAAAAAACGTAAAAAATCAAATGCCTTCATACATTTAGGTCAATATGTATTCTGCTACATGTTTTTGGTAAAAAAAAAAAAAAAAAAAACACAATAAGCGTATATTAATTGGTTTGCGCAAAAGTTATAGCGTCTACGAACTACGGAATAGATTTATGTTAAGCAAAAGAAACTCCCGCACCTTTTTGGGTGACTGGTTTTGCATTTTTATTTTTTTACAAGCATTTTATCACAACTTTATTTTTTGTTGCTTTTAAGGCCATTAAGGATGAAGTGCATCCAAGAGTGCACCTTGCTGCCCAATTTGGAATCAAGGGCAGAATAGGGCTCAAGCTTTAAAAAGGTTTCCCTATTTAGTTTAAATTATTTTGCTTTCTGTTAAGTTGTCCCTTGAAAACAGGTTTTTATTTGTTAATGATCTCTATTGCTATTTTAATGGCATGCAAATCCTTCATGATTAACTGGTCAACTGTGTAAGGCAGATATTAACAGAAACAGCCCAAAATTCCAAGCCATCATTTCAATATTTACAATAAGTTGACTCCCTTAAGATATGGAGTCCATAGCGTCTTTCTTGAAATGGTTTGAAAATACCTTCTTTAGCAAGATCATCCTGCAAATGTTTATTTTTTTGGGCTGAACAGTTAGATACCTGTGCACTATTACAGGAAATTTCTTAAAATCTGATCTAAATTTCCCATAAAAGAAAAAAAAAACAGTTGATAAGCTTCTACATACAATGTTTATACAAAAACAAAACAATTCAAAATATAAATAAATAAACATAAATAAAAAATAAGAAATAAATGCATAAAAATAAACACATAAAAAATAAAAAATAAATTAATAAAAATACAAAAAGGAGTGCTTCTACATATAATGTTTATACAAAAACAAAACAATTCAAAATATAAATAAATAAAAATAAATAAAAAAAATAAGAAATAAATACATAAAAATAAACACATTAAAAATAAAATAAAAATACAAAAAGTAGTGCTTCTACATACAATGTTTGTGAAGAAAAAAAAAAATATATATCAACATTACCGTTGGCCATATATTGCACTGCATTTTGTCGAATTTTCTCAGTGAGACGGCCGGTTAAATTCAAATATTTCAATGCAAGCACTATTGGCATCAATGTAGCAAGGTTTTGCTCCCCGCTCCCTGTGGGCTCAACGATTAGGGCCTCGGGATTGGTCAAAGCTCGACCCAACATGTCTCCTGCAAACAAAAAAATGTAATGCAAAATGGACTTCAGACAAAACTGTAAACAAATCTATGAAATTCAAAAATGGGGACAAAACTTGTGCGGGGCTCAAGTTTTCTCTCTTGTCATAGGATACCTACAGTGGGTACGGAAAGTATTCAGACCCCCTAAAATGTTTCACTCTTTGTTATATTGCAGCCATTTGCTAAAATCATTTAAGTTCATTCTTCTTCCTCATGAATGTACACATAGCACCCCATACTGACAGAAAAACACAGAAGGGTTGACATTGTTGCAGATTTATTAAAAAAGAAAAACTGAAATATCACATGGTCCTGAGTATTCAGACCCTTTGCTCAGTATTTAGTAGAAGCCCCCTTTTGATCTAATACAGCCAGGAGTCTTTTTGGGAAAGATGCAACAAGTCTTTCACACCTGGATTTGGGGATCCTCTGCCATTCCTCCTTGCAGATCCTCTCCAGTTCTGTCAGGTTGGATGGTAAATGTTGGTGGACAGCCATTTTTAGGTCTCTCCAGAGATGCTCAATTGGGTTTAAGTCAGGGCTCTGGCTGGGCCATTCAAGAACAGTCACGGAGTTGTTGTGAAGCCACTCCTTCGTTATTTTAGCTGTGTGCTTAGGGTCATTGTCTTGTTGGAAGGTAAACCTTCGGCCCAGTCTGAGGTCCAGAGCACTCTGGAGAAGGTTTTTGTCCAGGATATCCCTGTACTTGGCCGCATTCATCTTTCCCTCGATTGCAACCAGTCATCCTGTCCCTGCAGCTGAAAAACACCCCCACAGCATGATGCTACCACCACCATGCTTCACTGTTGGGACTGTATTGGACAGGTGATGAGCAGTGCCTGGTTTTCTCCACACATACCACTTAGAATTAAGGCCAAAAAGTTCTATTTTGGTCTCATCAGACCAGAGAATCTTATTTCTCACCATCTTGGAGTCCTTCAGGTGTTTTTTAGCAAACTCCATGCGGGCTTTCATGTGTCTTACACTGAGGAGAGGCTTCCGTCCGGCCACTCTGCCATAAAGCCCCGACTGGTGGAGGGCTGCAGTGATGGTTGACTTTCTACAACTTTCTCCCATCCCCTGACTGCATCTCTGGAGCTCAGCCACAGTGATCTTTGGGTTCTTCTTTACCTCTCTCACCAAGGCTCTTCTCCCCCGATAGCTCAGTTTGGCCAGACGGCCAGCTCTAGGAAGGGTTCTGGTCATCCCAAACGTCTTCCATTTGAGGATTATGGAGGCCACTGTGCTCTTAGGAACCTTAAGTGCAGCAGAAATCTTTTTGTAACCTTGGCCAGATCTGTGCCTTGCCACAATTCTGTCTCTGAGCTCTTCAGGCAGTTCCTTTGACCTCATGATTCTCATTTGCTCTGACATGCATTGTGATCTGGAAGGTCTTATATAGACAGGTGTGTGGCTTTCCTAATCAAGTCCAATCAGTATAATCAAACACAGCTGGACTCAAATGAAGGTGTAGAACCATCTCAAGGATGATCAGAAGAAATGGAAAGCACCTGAGTTAAATATATGAGTGTCACAGCAAAGGGTCTGAATACTTAGGACCATGTGATATTTCAGTTTTTCTTTTTTAATAAATCTGCAACAATGTCAACAATTCTGTGTTTTTCTGTCAGTATGGGGTGCTATGTGTACATTCATGAGGAAGAAGAATGAACTTAAATGATTTTAGCAAATGACTGCAATATAACAAAGAGTGAAAAATTTAAGGGGGTCTGAATACTTTCCGTACCCACTGTACATCATAATTTTACACAAGAAATTCAGAATATGTTTATTCTAGTACTTTGTACTTTTTACATAACTTATAATAGAATTTATAATACTAAACATAGACCACAATTGATATTGCGGCTTTCTAACCATATGGACATGGCATAAAGGTTCGGTTGGGAGTGGCGGTGGATTTTAAGGTAGACTATAGAACAATTTACTGAGACAACACAAGGCCAATAGGCTGTGCTTGGACCACAGTTACTCTCTCTCTACCAGTCCAGTGACCATGGATGAACTTGAGAAGATCAGTTAGTTGAGTTTAAACAGTTCTATTTATGATAACTATACAAATTAGTGTACATGCTGCACACTGGACTGCAACATTAAAGAGGAACTTCAGTCTGCTCACATAATTTGTAATAAAAATATCTTTGCCATTCTGAAGCTTCCCTCCAACCACTTTGCATATTAATTCATATATACTGTGATACTGTACTTGCCAAATATGCTGCAAAAATCTCCCTCCACTAAGTCTGGCTACAGCCATTTTAACTGTGGGAAGCTGAAGCTGCTGCCTATTCACTTCCTGGATTTACACAGACACATAGAGGCACACATACACATATATAAACACACACATTTATATACACACACACACATATACAGTATCTCACAAAAGAGAGTACACCCCTCACATTTTTGTAAATATTTTGTTATACCTTTTCATGTGACAACACTGAAGAAATGACACTTTGCTACAATGTAAAGTAGTGAGTGTACAGTTTGTATAACAGTGTAAATGTGCTGTCTCCTCAAAATAACTCAACACACAGCCATTAATGTGTAATCCGCTGGCAACAAAAGGGAGTACACCCCTAAGTGAAAATGTCCAAATTGGGCCCAATTAGCCAGTTTCCCTCCCCGGTGTCATGTGACTCATTAGTGTTACAAGGTCTCAGGTGTGAATGGGGAGCAGGTGTGTTAAATTTGGTGTTATCGCTCTCACTCTCTCATACTGGTCACTGGAAGTTCAACATGGCACCTCATGGCAAAGAACTCTCTGAGGATCTGAAAAAGGAACCCTTGCTCAACTTAAAGATGGCCTACCCTGTAAGAAGAGTGCCAAGACCCTGAAACTGAGCTGCAGCACAGTGGCCAAGACCATACAGTGGTTTAAGAGAAAAGGTTCCACTGAGAACAGGCCTCGCCATGGTCGACCAAAGAAGTTGAGTTCACAAGCTCAGCATCATATCCAAAGGTTGTCTTTTGGAAATAGACGCATGAGTGCTGCCAGTTTTGTGGCAGAGGTTGAAGGGTGGGGGGTCAGCCTGTAAGTGCTCAGACTATACGCCGCACACTGCATCAAATTGATCTGCATGGCTATCATCCCAGAAGGAAGCCTCTTCTAAAGATGATGCACAAGAAAGCCCACAAACAGTTTGCTGAAGACAAGCAGACTAAGGATATGGATTACTGGAACCATGTCCTGTGGTCTGATGAGACCAAGATAAACGTATTTGGTTCAGATGGTGTAAAGCGTGTGTGGCGGCAACCAGCTGAGGAGTACAAAGACAAGTGTGTCTACAGTCAAGCATGGTGGTGGGAGTGTCATGGTCTGGGGCTGCATGAGTGCTGCCGGAACTGGGGAACTACAGTTCATTGAGGGAACCAGGAATGCCAACATGTACTGTGACATACTGAAGCAGAGCATGACCCCCCCCCCTTCGGAGACTGGGCCGCAGGGCAGTATTCCAACATGATACCGACCCCAAACACACCTCCAAGACGACCAATGCCTTGCTAAAGAAGTAAAGGGTAAAGGTGAAGGAATGACCAAGCATGTCTCCAGACCTAAACCCTATTGATCATCTGTGGGGCATCCTCAAACAGAAGGTGGACGAGCACAAGGCCTCTAACATCCACCAGCTCTGTGATGTTGTCATGGAGGAGTGGAAGAGGACTCCAGTGGCAACCTGTAAAGCTCTGGTGAACTCCATACCCAAGAGGGTGAAGGCAGTGCTGGAAAAAAATGGGGGCCACACAAAATATTGACACTTTTGGCCCAATTTGGACATTTAAACTTAAGGGTGTACTCACTTTTGTTGCCAGACATTAATGGCTGTGTGTTGAGTTATTTTGAAGGGACAGCACATTTATACTGTTATACAAGCTGTACACTCACTACTTTACATTGTAGCAAAGTGTCATTTCTTCAGTGTTGTAACATGAAAAGATATAATAAAATATTTACAAAAATGTGAGGGTTGTACACACTTTTGTGAGATACTGTATACAGAGTCCCCGTTCACACTAAGGCGACCTGTGAGGCGACCTGGTCGCCTCACAGGTCGCCTTTCATAGGGAAGCTACGGACCCGTTCTAATAGGAGCGACACAAGTCGCTCCGACTTAGAAAAAGGGTCCGGAGCTTCTTTGGGGCGACCTGGAGGCGACCGCCATAGACTTCAATGTTATGAAGTCCGTGCCGGCCGCTCCGAGGTCGCGGCGCGCTGCTTGCACCGCAACCTCGGAGGTCACCCCAGGAAGTAGCGTCGCTTGTATGTGAACGGGGCCAGAAAGACACACTCACACCACTGTTTGCCTGCACATTCCCCTTCTCTTTAAATATGATTGATCTCTGCAGTCTCCTGGTATCTCCACCCTCATCCAGCCCCCTCCAGCTCTGCGGCTCTCATTGCTGTACACTCACTACTTTACATTGTAGCAAAGTGTCATTTCTTCAGTGTTGTTACATGAAAAGATATAAAAAAAATGTATTTAAATGTGAGGGGTGTATTCTCCCGATATCTCCACCCTCATCCAGCCCCCTCCAGCTCTGCAGCTCTCATTGTCTGTCCTATGACTCATCCCTCCCTCCCTTGCTGGCAAACTCTTACGAGAAAGAGAGAGAGAGAGCTGTGCATGATGTCATTAGCCTAGGCTTTTTACCAGACAAGAATGAGAAGGTAGGCTGTATAGGGTATTTACTGGCAGAAAAAAAGTTTTACTACCCAAAGTTAAAAGAGCAGAGGATTTCATAGATGGAAAGATTGAAAAATGCTGAAGAGCCACTTTAAGGGCTTGTTGATACTAGCACTTGAGGGTCAGTAAAACTCAGTGGCTGAGAGGCTTTTTAAAATTATATCAAATGGAAATGGAGGGTTAAAAACCACCAGGTTTTATGTTGCTGTTTTTGTGTCCCTTTGGGAAGATTACCGTTTATTTCCTGTCCCACAGGCATGACAGGAAGTGAAGAAATCTCACCAAAATTATGGGAAATCTTAGTTGTCATTGAAGCAGATGTTCACATAGTAAGATTTCCCTTCACTCCTGTTCCCGGATTACCCCTCACTTCTCAATTTCAGTGACAATGGTCACCAGGACAAAGCGATTGATTCTCCCAAATAGGTACATAGACCACAGAAAGAGCCTCATAAGAGTTGTAATACTTCTACATTATCCAAAACAAATCATTAGATGAGTCCATTGAGATCTAGATAAGCTCATTTGTGATCCAATCAGCAGACGTGCTCGTAGTCGTCTAGCACCTCTACCGATCGGATCACTGGTGGGCTTTTTTTTTTTTTATCTCCCTGAACTCGCCTAGTTTATAACACCCACCTAAAAACCCCTCTGAGAACCCATGATTGGGACTCCTTTGGCATCAGGAGCGACCACATTCATCCTTTGTGGAGACAGGGCTTTCTCCACATGGAAGGTTGCATATTTTAGCCCCACAGCCTAAACAGATGTAAATTATTTTCCTTTTTTCCCCACATATTGACCTTTTGAGATAATTATAACCTCTAAGTCAACCTACTGACTATACTTTAAGGGCTTTTTCGGTGGACACAGCGACTATGGGCTGGCCCAAATTACTCAGTACTTTGCAGACCACCACATCGTATATATCAAAATAAATCATTGGTTTTGTCTTTACACATAAGGATCACTCATAAGCATCACTGGAGCTAATCCGTCTACATATTGCTCCCGGTTTGATAAATTTGGATTTTGAGTGCAGTTTTCCCCCCAACACTTTTGATACATTCCATTGCAAATCCACAAATAAGGCAAAGATGCAATGCTTTAGTAAATAAACCCCATTGTGCTCACTGAAGGATGTTTGCAAGAAGCATCTGGTTATGTCAGTTGCCCACTGCAGCTGCTCAGGCAAATATTTTACACTTTAGAAAACAAAAAGTAGGAATTCATGATGGGAAAAGAGTTTTCCTTTTAGACACCTTGATAAAATAGCTTACCTATTACCTGAACCTTCGCACTTAGAGAACCAGGCACAATGCTTCCAGAGGGGTTGATGCTAACTTGTACAACCGAATCTGCACCTGTGATAAAAGCAGAAAACCGTAAAATTTCCACAGCTCTCCAGAAAGAAATGTGGTTCATATGGTGAGTACTGAACTTAAAGGAAGTTCCCGTCCGATGACAATATGAAATGGTAAGCCCCAACAGTATTTGCAAATTACACAAAAAGAGCTTGTATACAAGGAATGAAGGCGCGTTTCAGTCCCAAATTGTACACACACAGACGCAGTTCATTGCCCACAGGACTTTAATGAGTCACACCCCAAAAGGTATAAAATAAACAAGAGAATTTATTCGTTCAAACCAACAATATTACATACATTTAAAAACATATTGTAATATATCTGGTTGCCAACAATAAAGGTGTATAAGTAAGCAATGTTAGAACAGTTAGAGTTGTATACCTTCCATCAAAATTGATGATCTGTGCTGGTTCTCTCTACGCGTTTCGCGAGATAAAAAAACTTGCTTCCTCAGGAGAGGCACAGATGAAATATGGTTCAGATGGTTGCAGGAGACCTCCACAAATAGACAGTAAAAAATGGATAACCAAATAACACTTAGTAGGTCTTACAAATATGACTCAGTATATCACGCTGGGCGGAGCCATCCAATGGTCCACCAATTTAAACCCAGGTGTTGTGGAGGGGGGGGGGGAATCATACGCTCATACTGCGTACCCCCAATATGACACCAAAAGGAGCAGTTGGATATCTAACACAAATCCTAAAACCTGTGTCACCCTGTAGTCAGAGCCAGACCAGAGTCTGCGCCGTCAAATCCACTCAAAGGAATGGTGGATCCATGTTTCCACCTTCGTGCTTGGCTGTAGGGTTGGTGTTCTTAGGGTCATAGTCAGCATTTTTTTTCCTTCAGACACAGCAAGTCCCCCTCCTCGAGAAGGCACATGTACAGTCATTCCAATAAACATCTAAATCAGGGATTCTCAAACTACGACCCTCCAGCTGTTGCGGAACTACACATCCCATGTGGCATTGTAAAACTCTGACATTCACAGACATGACTAGGCATGATGGGAATTGTAGTTCCAGAACAACTGGAGGGCCAATGTTTGAAGACCCCTGATCTAAATCATTCAGAGATGGATTGGGAGAAAATGCTGTGGTCAGATGACACAAAAATTTAGCTCATTTGTATTAACTCAATTTGCCATGTTTGGAGGAAGAAAAATGATGACAATGGCCCTAAGAACACCATCCCTACAGTCAAGCATGGAGGTGGAAACATGATGCTTTGGGGCTATTTCTCTGCTAAAGCAAGGTTATATCTAGACCACTGTTCCTGATCTTTGTTGACAGTATTAGGACAGAGAGATGAACCAGGGGATTGGAGGAAAGCTAACGTGATTCCGATATTCAAAAAGGGGCAGAGGCATGTCCCGGGTAATTATAGGCCTGTCAGTCTGACATCAATAGTATGTAAACTTCTGGAGGGGATGATAAGGGACTATATCGTAGAGTTTGCTAAAGACAACAACATCATCAGCAGTAATCAGCACGGGTTTACAAATGGGCGTTCATGTCAAACCAATCTCTTAACATTCTACGAGGAGGTGAGCTGTGAGCTAGATAGGGGCAGACCAGTGAATGTGGTGTACTTGGATTTCGCGAAGGCGTTTGATACAGTTCCCCATAAGTGCTTAATTTATAAAATAAGGTCTGCAGGTATCAACAGCAGGGTTTGCTCTTGGATACGGACCTGGCTAAAAGGGCGTGTCCAAAGGGTGGTAATAAACAGCGCATACTCCGACTGGTCTGAGGTAGTAAGCGGGGTCCCCCAAGGCTCAGTCCTGGGACCAACCTTGTTCAATTTATTCATAAACAGCATTGAGGTCGGGATCAGGAGTTCGATATCAGTTTTTGCAGATGACACAAAATTGGCCAGGGCAATAACTGCACAGCTTGAAGCAGATATCCTACAGAATGACCTGGACAAAATAACGGAGTAGGCAACGACTTGGCAAATGACGTTTAATGTGGAGAAGTGTAAGGTTTTGCACTTGGGGACTAGAAACATAAAAGCACAATACACGTTAGGAGGGGAACCCTTGGGGGAATCAAAAATGGAGAAAGATCTGGGAGTCTTGGTTGATGATAGATTAGACAATAGCATGCAATGTCAAGCGGCAGCTGCCAAAGCCAGCAGAATATTAGCATGCATAAAGAAAGGGATGTATTCCAGAGATAAGACTATAATCCTTGCACTTTATAAAACTCTGGTCCGACCGCATCTGGAGTATTCTGTCCAGTTCTGGTCGCCAGTCCTCAGGAGGGATGTGTTGGAGCTGGAGAGAGTCCAGAGAAGAGCAACTAAACTGATTAGGGGATTGGAGGACCTTAATTATGAAGAGCGTCTGCAATCGCTTGATTTATTCTCCCTGGAGAAGAAACGCCTGAGGGGGGACATGATAGCAATTTATAAATATCTCAATGGGGATCTCAGCTTAGAAAAAAAGCTGTTCAGTGGAAGGGATTGCATGAGGACTCGAGGGCATACAATGTGATTAGAGGAGAAGCGTTTTAACCTCAGGCAACGTGGGGGGTTCTTTACTGTTAGGGCTACAAGATTGTGGAATTCTCTACCCCAAGAGGTGGTTTCTGCGGGTAGTATGGTGGCTTTCAAAAGACTCTTAGACGTACATCTCAAGGATCAGAACATTCAGGGCTATGTGAGATGATTACAGCCATACACAGGTTGAACTGGATGGACTATTGTCTTTATTAAACCTCACCTACTATGTACTATGTAACTAAAGGTACAGGCCGACTTTGCCGCATTGAGGGGCCAATGGAAGGGGCCATGTATTGTAAAATCTTGGATGAGAACCTTCTTATCTCAGTCAGAACACTGAAGATAGGTTGTGAATGTGACTTTTAGCATGACAATGACCCAAAACATACCGCCAAGGCAACAAAGGAGTGGCTCAAGAAGAAGCACATTAAGGTCATGGAGTGGCCTAGTCAGTCTCCAGACCTTAATCCTATAGAACATTTTTGGAGGGAGCTGAAACTTCAAGTTTCTAAGAGACACCAAAAAAACCTTAAGGATTTAGAGAAGATCTGTAAAGAAGAGGGGGCCAAAATCCCTCCTGATATGTGTGTAACCCAGACACTAACTACAAGAAACCTCTTACCTCTGTGCTTTCTAACAAGGGTTTTTCCACCAAGTACCAAGTCATGTTTTGCTTGGGGATCAAATACTTACTTTATTCATTGAAATGCAACTTAATTTATAGCATTTGTTTTTTACTGCATTTTCGGTTGATATTCTGTCTTGTGGTTACATAGTTACATAGTAGGTGAGGTTGAATAAAGACAATAGTCCATCCAGTTCAACCTGTGTTGAAATAGAAGGTTAATCAGCTATAGCTCACAGGAACCCCTAGCAACCTCTGGAGGAACCCTAGGTTAAAAATGGCTGGCTTAAAGGTTAACTAAACCCAAGAACAAAAATGCAATATATTGCAGCTTACTGTTCTTAGATGTGATGACTGTTGTTTTTTTTTCTAAGATAAGAACATTTAACCACTTTACCGCTGCTCACTAGATCTCTACTGCGGCAAAGTGGTTCGATAACGTCTGGCGACGTAGACCTACGTCGCCAGACGTTCCCCTCTCTTGGCGGCTCGCGCGCGCCACTGGAGGCTCGCTCCCACTGTATTTATTCACAGCGGGAGTCGGGCCAGGGGAGGAGCAGCGGAGATCGCCACTGCTCTTCCCCGATCGTCGGGGAATCGAGTCTGGAAATCCGCCCGCTTGTGTAAACAAAGCAGGCGGATCTCCTAAGTGACAGGCAGGGTCAGATTGCAGGGTTCAGCATAGCTGAACCTGCGATCTGTCCCTGTGTCACTCAGTCACCTCCCCCCACACATGTCAGTAAGCACCAGGCATACATTAACCCCTCCCTCTCCAATAAAATTAACCCCTTCCCGGCCAGTGTCATTTTTACAGTAACAGTGCATATTTATAGCACTGATTACTGTAGTAATGTCACTGGTACCCCCAAAAGTGTCAAAAATGTCAGTCAAGGGTCCGATCTGTCCGCCGTAATGTCGCAGTCCCGCAAAAAAAACGCAGATCGCCACCATTACTCGTTAAAAAAAAAACACCAAAAACAACAGAAATCTTTCACTTAGTTAGTAAACGCAATAACTTTTGTGCAAACCAATCAAAATACGCTTATTGCGATTTTTTTTTTTTACCAAAAATATGTAGCAGAAAACAAATTGGCCTAGAATTATAAAAAATTTTGATTTTTAAATTTTTCGGGGGGGAATTTCATATAAAAAAATGTGAAAAATATTGTTATTTTTTCAAAATTGTCGCTTTTTTTTGTTTATAGCGCAAAAAGTAAAAATCGCACAGGTGATCAAATACCACCAAAAGAAAGCTCTGTTTGTGGGGAAAAAGGACGTAAATTTCGTTTGGGTATGGCGTTGCATGACCGCGCAATTGTCAGTTAAAGTCGCACAGTGCCGAATCGCAAAAAGTGGCCCAGACGTAAGACAGCAAAATCCTCCGGTGGTAAAGTGGTTAAGCAAATATAGAAAATTTCTGTTGACCTTGCCAGAAATGCATTGCCCTTGGCACTTTCTGTGAGCTGCACCGAAGAACATCATTCCTTCTAGCTATTTTCCTTAACTACGAATTGCCCTGCCCCCCTTGTAATGGAGATGGAGAAACTGACATATTTGTGTCAATCATTGCTCCATCCATAGATACAGTGGAGAAGTGATGTAGCCCCCCCAGAGACAAAAATGTTGCTTTTTGCAGGATTACCAGTTGAAAATAAGGTAAAAAAAAAAGCTTGGACAACAAATTGATTGCAGCCATCACACCAAGGACTAGTTTACAGTATTACACTTTTTATTTTGGGTTTGCATACACTTGAATGCTCACTAGATCCAAGGGATACAATAAACACTCTATCCAAAGTACTATATGATGGACCATTATGACTGTCCTGGAAATCCCAGATGTGGGTAACATCTCAGGAACCTTCCTCTTACCTTTGACACACACAAAATCAGTCTTGGTCACTTCTTGTTTGACGCCTTCAGCCTTAAATAAAAACAAAAAATGTATTTTTATTTTGTAATGTCCCATTAATAAACTATTAACAATATTTTTAATACATACATTTTTAATACATAGCTACCATGTGTATAGAATTCAGTACCATTATTTACAGTATCTCACAAAAGTGAGTACACCCCTCACATTTTTGTAAATATTTTATTATATCTTTTCATGTGACAACACTGAAGAAATTACACTTTGCTGCAATGTAAAGTAGTGAGTGTACAGCTTGTATAACAGTGTAAATTTGCTGTCCCCTCAAAATAACTCAACACACATCACTTAATGTCTAAACTGAAGGCAACAAAAGTGAGTACACCCCTAAGTCAAAATGTCCAAATTGGGCCCATTTAGGCATTTTCCCTCCCCGACGTCATGTGACTCGTTAGTGTTACAAGGTCTCAGGTGTGACTGGGGAGCAGGTGTGTTAAATTTGGTGTTATCGCTCTCACTCTCTCATACTGGTCACTGGAAGTTCAACATGGCACCTCATCAAAGAACTCTCTGAGAATCTGAAAAAATGAATTGTTGCTCTACATAAAGATGACATAGGCTATAAGTAGATTACCAAGACCCTGAAACTGAGCTGCAGCACGGTGGCCAAGACCATACAGCGGTTTATACAGCGGTTTAACAGTGCACGTGCTCAGCATCATCTCCAAATGTTGTCTTTGGGAGATAGACGTATGAGTGCTGACAGCATTGCTGCAGAGGTTGAAGGGGTGGGGGGGGGGGGCAGTCTGTCAGTGCTCAGACCATACGCCGCACACTGCATCAAATTGGTCTGCATGGCTGTCATCCCAGAAGGAAGCCTCTTCTAAAGATAATGCACAAGAAAGCCCGCAAACAGTTTGATGAAGACAAGCAGACTAAGGACATGGATTACTGGAACCATGTCCTGTGGTCTGATGAGACCAAGATAAACCTATTTGGTTCAGATGGTGTCAAGCGTGTGTGGCCACAACCAGGTGAGAAGTACAAAGACAAGTGTGTCTTGCCTACAGTCAAGCATGGTGGTGGTAGTGTCATGGTCTGGGGCTGCATGAGTGCTACCGGCACTGGGGAGTTACAGTTCATGGAGGGAACCATGAATGCCAACATGTACTGTGACATACTGAAGCAGAGCACACCTCCAAGAGGACCAATGCCTTGCTTAAGAAGCTGAGGGTAAAGGTGATGGACTGGCCAAGCTTGTCTCCAGACCTAAACCCTATTGAGCATCTGTGGGGCATCCTTAAACAGAAGGTGGAGGAGCACAAGGCCTCTAACATCCACCAGCTCCGTGATGTCGTAAAATATTGATGGCCACACAAAATATTGACACTTTGGGCCCAATTTGGACATTTTAACTTAGGGGTGTACTCACTTTTGTTGCCAGTGGTTTAGAAATGAATGGCTGAGTTATTTTGAGGGGACAGCAAATTTACACTGTTATACAAGCTGTACACCCACTACTTTACATTGTAGCAAAGTGTCATTTCTTCAGTGCTGTCACATGAAAAGATTTTAAAAAAATGTAATTAAATGTGAGGGGTGTACTCACTTTTGTGAGATACTGTAATATTAAGTAGTACGTAAATGTAAAAAATTAAAGGAACGCTTTTTAATCAGGGCATAGCATCAAGTCAATTCAACTCCGGGGATATTGATCTGGTCAGTTAAGTAGCAGAGAGGGTTATCAATCAGCTTCAGCTGCTTTGGGGTTAATGAAATTAACAGCAGGTGCACTAGATGGGCAACAATGGGACAACCTCCAAAACAGGAATAGTTTTACAGGTGGATGCCACTGTCATTTTTTTTTCCCTACTCATCTTTTCTGACTGTTTTTCACTTGTTTCACATTTGGCTAGGGTCACTGTCACTACTGGTAGCATGAAGCGATACCTGGACCCTAGAGAGCAGACTTTCCAAACCTTTTCAACACAGAGGAACCCTTGAAATAAATTTCTAGTCTCTGGGAACCCCTGCTAAAAATTAAAAATCTACAACTCATGACACATTTGTGTGACAGTCAGTGGTAAGAATGCTCCTTACTCTTGTCATCATTGGGAAGAATTACCCCCTTACATATAGCTAAAAGGAACAATGGTGTCATTGGGAACTTATCTGAGAAGCAGAAATCGCCCATTGCTCAAGGAACCCCTAGCAACCTCAGGAGGAACCCTAGGATTCCACGGAACCCTGGTTGAGAAACCCTGCTATAGAGGTTGCACAGGCTGTCCAACTCCTCCAGGATGGCACATCAATGCGTGCCATTGCCAGAAGGTTTGCTGTGCCTCCTAGCACAGTCTCAAGAGCTAGGAGGAGATTCCAGGAGACAGGCAGTTACTCTAGGAGAGCTGGACAGGGCCGTAGAAGGTCCTTAACCCATTAGCAGTACCGTTATCTGATCATTTGCGCAAGGAGGAACAGGATGAACACTACCGGAGCCCTACAAAATTACCTCCAGCAGGCCACTGGTGTTAATGTCTGAGGAAACAAACAGAAACAGACTTCATGAGGGTGGCCTCTAGTGGGCCCTGTGGTCAATGCCAGGCACCAAGGAACTCTATTGGCATTTGCCATTGAACACCAGAATTGGCAGGTCCACCACTGACGCCCTGTGCTTTTCACAGATGAGAGCAGGTTCACCCCGAGGACATGTGGCAGACATGAAAGGGTCTGGAGAAACCATGGAGAACCTTTTGCTGCCTGTAACATCGTTCAGCATGACCAGTTTGGTGGTGGGTAAGTGATGGTCTGGGGAGCCATATCCATGGAGGGATGCACAGACTTCTACAGGCTAGACAATGGCACCCTGATTGCCATTAGGTATTGGGATGAAATCCTTGGACTCATTGTCAGACCCTACACTGGTGCAGTGGGTCCTGGGTTCCTCCTGGTGTATGACAGTGCCCGGCCTTATGTGACGAGATTATGCAGCCAGGTCCTTGAAAGTGAAGGAATTGATACTATTGAACGGCCCCCTCACTTGCCTTAAATCCAATAGAACACCTCTAGGACATTACGTTTCGGTCCATGCGATGCCGCCAGGTTGCACCTCATTCTGTTCAGGAGCTCATTGATGCCCTGGTCCAGATCTGGGAGGAAATACCTCAGGACTCCATTCGTTGTCTCATTAGGAGCATGCCCCGACATTGTCAGGCATGCATACAAGCATGTGGGGGCCATACAATCTACTGAGTACTATTTTGATTGCTGCAATGAAATTGCAGCAAAATGGACTAGCCTGCTGCATTTTTCACTTTGATTTTTCGGGGTGTCTTTGAATTCAGCCCTCTGTAGGTTGATAATTTTCATTTCCATAAAACGATGTGGCATCCTTATGTTCCTAAAACATTACCCAGTCCATATCAATATAGATATCCAGCATGATATTTTTCGCCATTGAGATCTGATGTGTTTTCAAAGTGTTCCATTAATTTTTTGACCAGTATATATGTATATATATATATATATATATATATATATATATATATATATATATATATATATACAGTATATATATATATACAGTAGATATGCTATAATTTACTGCTATTTGTAATTTTTGTCTTTTTTTTTTTGTCATTTTTATTCAAACAGACCTCTTTGTCCACTCACCACCACTGTGAAATTCTGCACTATAGTGTCCTTGCGGTTTGGTTCATTAGGATCGGCGGGTCCCTCACACGACTCACCAATATTAATTGTTTCAGCCGTCACAGTGACATTAGATACACCTGTACAATTAAATCACATTTCATCACCATCTTCACAGTATACATTGGCGTGGACATCACAACCAGGAGATGCAATGACCAGAAGGCAGATATGGGCGAGGGACTGGTGAAACTAAACTATAGCAATACTGACATGTTGAGGCCTCTTTACCTGCGTGGCATTGACAATATATGCAGTACCTTGATCAGATTTCACCTTTGAAGAGAAGCAGCTGGAAGCATGTTCTTTGTCTTATTTATCATAGGCTTTTATGTTTTTTGGTGCTGAGTCCAAATAAAATTGGGCTTCTCTTTTCCTCCCCAGCACTTCTCACATCAGAACTTCTCACATGCTGAAAATCTTCTGTGGAACTCTCTTTTATGGCAAATCACTACCTTGGCAAGTCTGTACATGTCATTAGGATCCCATGATCCTTCCCTTTCCTAAAAGCAATCTCCTCATTATGGTGACCTTACCTACCATTTAACTACTGTTAGAAGACTTGCTTACTAGGTCTATCCCTTCTGCTTTCAGATTGTAAGGTGTGTTAGCAGAATTCACATTAGCTGGGTCTCATGTAGGCTCCTGTCCTGGCCCTTGTATTGCCTTTGTACAGTTCTGCAGAATGTGTTGTGTAGCACCCTCCTAGTTAGGTAGGTGCTAGGTAAATACATCTGTTGCTTCTGCTGCCTATCAGGGGAGCCTGATCTATTAGTTTGTCTGTCACGTGTTTCCAGGGATGATTCACTGGGTCTGAGGGAGTGTCCCCTCTGTATCCAATGAGGGAGCTTGTTGGACAGTGGAGGAAACCTAGCCAGTGGCACATCGTGTTTTATGGCAGTCCCAGTGGGAGGGCATTCCTGCAATGTATCCTGGGATTGAACATAAATACCGAGGGGACATGTGACAGGGCGTCTTTGGCGGGAAGCAGAGTCCCAGGAGGAGGCAGACGGCTGGTCTCTCCTCCTGCAGGTGTGTGGAAAGTGGTTCAGGCAGTCGGTCTAGTGAACCGGGTGTGGAGGTGAGCTGCAGAGGATCCAGAGTGCTGACAGTGGAGTTGGTGGCAGAGTCTCTCAGGAAAAACAGTGTCATGAGTACTCGGGGATTTGCCGCAGGGTCTGCCTAGGAAAGGGGACCACTCCAGAGAAGTCAGGGGATCAAGGAGCTAGCTCCCATAGGAAGTTTAACAGTAAAGGGGGTGCCGTTTAGTTGACGCTGAAGAATAGGAACAAAGGGGGTGCCAGGAAGGGCCCTGGAGATTGTTCTGCAGTACAGTACAGTTTACCTTAGTAAGTTCACTCAATTCTATTTCACTGCTTATGACAAGGTGAAGCAGCAGCCTAGCCGTGACTAGCGTTATACAGTGCTACTCAGCGTTACTCAGCGTTAATCAGCATTAAACAGTCGTCCCAGCTAAATGTGCCAAGTAATATAAAGTTGCAGTATCCCACTCATTCCCTTCTCCCATCCAAGTTCTCAATAAAAACACAAAAATCAAAGCTCCTAGGCTGGTTCCTGACTGAGCCAAAATCACTTGGGGAATGTTGAACTGTCATGTTGTTGCCAAAGGCAACCCAGGGGAACCCGTAACCAGCAGCTCCCAAGGGAGTAGTGCTACAGTTATAATCTACACAGCAGTAATAAAATTAGTAATTCTTCTATTACCTATAGATGTGGCATTTATCTTCCAGGTGAAGAAGACTCTTTCCTGTCCACATACGCATTTCACAGGGTCCCCATCAATAAATTCCACGGCATATTCACCCGATGACTGTAAATCTACACGTACCTTGGGAACCATAGTAAATAAAAGTCAACACTCAAGTTTGGAGAAGTATCAAGACAGCCCTTTTATCTGGGAAATGATATGCCTAGAATCCTAAATTCTAATCTACACATATAGAAACTCTGTAGCCATATGCAAAGTCCTTATAAATGAATTTATTCCCAAAGGAAGATATTAAAAAAATCTGTTTTTAGTCTAGAAGTTTAGTCTAGAAGTCCAACATATCAAAGACCAATCAAGTAAATATGTAGTAAAAATCTTCAGTTTCTTGTCTATGTTTTAATTGCGCTTCTTATAGTGAAATATTGCTTACAGTATCTCACAAAAATGAGTACACCCCTCCACATTTTTGTAAATATTTTATTATATATTTTCATGTGACAACACTGAAGAAATGACACTTTGCTACAATGTAAAGTAATGAGTGTACAGCTTGTATAACAGTGTACATTTGCTGTCCCCTCAACATAACTCAACACACAGCTATTAATGTCTAAACTGAAGGCAACAAAAGTGAGTACACCCCTAAGTCAAAATGTCCAAATTGGGCCCAATTAGGCATTTTCCCTCCCCGACATCATGTGACTCGTTAGTGTTACAAGGTCTCAGATGTGACTGGGGAGCAGGTGTGTTCAATTTGGTGTTATCGCTCTCACTCTCTCATACTGGTCACTGGAAGTTCAACATGGCACCTCATGACAAAGAACTCTCTAAGAATCTGAAAAAAAGAATTGTTGCTCTACATAAAAATGGCCTAGACTATAAAAAGATTGCCAAGACCCTGAAACTGAGCTGCAGAACGGTGGCCAAGACCATATAGCGGTTTAACAGTGCACATGCTCAGCATCATATCCAAAGGTTGTCTTTTAGAATTAGACATATGAGCATTGCTGCAGAGGTTGAAGGGTTGGGGGGGTCAGTCTGTAAGTGCTCAGACCATACACCACACACTGCATCAAATTGGTCTGCATGGCTGTCATCCTAGAAGGAAGCCTCTTCTAAAGATGATGCACAAGAAAGCCCGCAAACAGTTTGTTGAAGACAAGCAGACTAAGGACATGGATTACTGGAACCATGTCCTGTGGTCTGATGAGACCAAGATAAACTTATTTGGTTCAGATGGTGTCAAGTGTATGTGGCCACAACCAGGTGAGAAGTACAAAGACAAGTGTGTCTTTCCTACAGTCAAGCATGGTGGTGGTAGTGTCATGGTCTGAGGCTGCATGAGTGCTACCGGCACTGGGGAGATACAGTTCATGGAGGGAACCATGAATGCCAACATGTACTGTGACATACTGAAGCAGAGCATGATCCCCTCTCTTCAGAGACTTGGCCAAAGGGCAGTATTCCAACATGATAATGACCCCAAACACACCTACAAGAGGACCACTGCCTTGCTAAAGAAGCTGAGGGTAAAGGTGATGGACTGGCCAAGCATTTCTCCAGACCTAAACCCTATTGAGCATCTGTGGGGCATCCTCAAACAGAAGGTGGAGGAGCACAAGGTCTCTAACATCCACCAGCTCCGTGATGTTGTCATGGAGGAGTGGAAGAGGACTCCAGTGGCAACCTGTGAAGTTCTGGTGAACTCCATGCCCAAGAGGATTAAGGCACTACTGGAAAATAATGATGGCCACACAAAATATTGACACTTTGGGCCCAATTTGGACATTATAACTTAGGGGTGTACTCACTTTTGTTGCCAGCGGTTTAGACATTAATGGCTGTGGGCTGAGTTATTTTGAGGGGACAGCAAATTTACACTGCTATACAAGCTTTACACTCACTACTTTACATTGTAGCAAAGTGTAATTTCTTCAGTGTTGTTACATGAAAAGATATAATAAAATATTTACAAAAATGTGAAGGGTGTACTTATTATTGTGAGATACTGTATGTCAATATTGGAATGTTGCTTATGTCATACGCCCACCAAATAACCAAAAGTTTAGAAGGTAGTCATTGGTCACCTTGGCACATTTGTTCATGTAGTTAGCGACAGAACCCACTAGAAGCATGATTTCTCCACGGACAATTGAATCTGGAAGAGAGAGGTCTACAAACATCTTCTGAAATGAAGTGAAGTTGGCTGGGTATTTGGTCATGCCAAAACCTTGCTCGCTGGAGTGACACACCGCATCACATTTCCACTTGGTGATGGTGCCTGGGACCTCAAGAGGAACCGAAGCCAGGCCACTTTCCCTGAAGAGTGGAGAATAGAAGAAATGGTTTACTGTGTGTAACAAAGCTGCTATCTTATTTCAATCAAGAGAAAAAACTTAGCTGGCCATACAGAAGTAATAGCTAGAAATACCAGCCTTTTCTCCTATCTTCCCTGATCTCCCCTCCCCTTCCCTTTCTTTCCCAAGTCCTTGGCTGACTTGCAAAACTATAGTAACTGTCTTCTCCATCATGAACAAATATCAAGAAAAGGATTGGGAAACCCTAATGATTGGGGTATACAATAAATTTGGCTTAAAATACCAAAAAAACTCAGATGTATCATCCCTTTTCTTCAAGCTTAACAAAATCCTGGAGAAAAAGGTCTCCTTTTATTGGCATGTACAGTCTTTCAACAACTACATCAAAGAGGACATCAATCCCTTTGGACTTTGTCCAGATTTTTTCCACTTTGGACAACTTGAGCCCAAATTTTAAAGATGAATGGGAACAGGTTCATAAAACATGATCAAGAAGCCTAATGAACCTCTTAATTCATTAATACAATTCCCGCCGAAAAATCTTAGACCACCAAATAGATGAGATTGACTCCAAACTGACCCCACTGAAAAGTCATATAAAAACTTTCCCACATATGACAAGGAACAAAAAGAACACATTGAGTCGTTCATTAAAGGGATAATAATCAGTAAAGAAAAGACGTTTAACAGAGATAGAACAGCATTCCAATATTGTAGAGCATATAAGTGGAACAGACAGCATAGACAAACAAGATCCAGGCCCAACAGAGGGCTACCGGATGATATACAATTGAATTCCTCACATGCCTCATCTAACACTTCTCTTTTCTCCCACGGTTCTTTCTGGCATAAACAATCATGAAAAAACAAGCAGCTGATTGGTGATGGAACCCATGGACAAACGCACAAACACGCACTCTAGAACAATCCACTTCAAGTTCTATTCATGGTCTATCACAGGTGGTAGGTAACACACCGGGTGGTGAACCCTCTCCCAGCGCCTTAAACCCTTCCAACATTTCACACCCTGGCACTACTCACTCCTCCGCTATATCTTCTTCCAACTCTCAGAAAATCCCACTAGGGTATTTTTTTGTGCAGCCAACCAAGGAACCAACTTCTCCCCCGATAAATGCACAATAAAGACAGTTGGTTTTCATTCTACCCAGGTAGCCACACCTTAAACATTGTAAATTTGTTGATCAATTTATTGTCTGCCACTGAAAGGGATGTCCTTTCTGCCCAGACATGAATATTGACAAATTTTAAACAATTAAAGATATCCAACTTTTCGCTAGAAAACTGACACTAAAAATTACCTATTTGAAAAATAGAACGGGACGCACAACACAAGATGAGCAAACCGACCCAGGTGCCTTAAAGTGGAGTTCCACCCTAAATTTACACTTACCTCCATCTTCTCGCTCCGGGTCACCTGAAAAACAAATGGATAATCACAATTTTTTTTTTTTTTACTTACCTTGTAAAGAAAATATACTTACCTTACTTCCTTCTTCCTCCCCTCGGTGGCCACGGCGATTCGTCACTTCCTGGCTTTTGCAATGATTCCTGGGAGCTGAACGTCATCGCTCCCAGGAATCAATGCGCCTGCACCGGCCCCGACGTCAGTTCCGGTGCGCGCACGTCGTTCCCTTCTAAACAGCTTCTGGGCATGCCCAGAAGCTGTGGAGGGATGACGCGCGCGCACCGGAAGTGACGGCGGGGCCGGTGCAGTGCATCGTGGGACCGAAGAAGAAGGAAGAGGACGCCGAAGAGGATCGCGCTGGCTTCAAGCTGCCCACACCTGAGATGGCAGCGCTGGAGAATACTTTTTCAAGGTAAGTATTTCTCCTAAAAGGTAAGTGCAACCCGGGACAGATCAGAGGCTAGCCATTGTGGAATGTACTAGCCCTGACTGTCCCGGGGGTATTTTTATTAAAAAAAGTATCCCCTGGGTGGAACTCCGCTTTAAACACCCTGGTTCCCCTATTAGAAGAGAACAAATCAATCAATCTATTTGACCGTATAGATTTAGAATTTAATGTCCATTGATGACACCCCCCCCCCCCTGCCTCAACCCAGCTTAATCCATCTAGTTTGAAAAATAAATCAGACTTTTTTCCCTCTAATTCTAATATAGCTGCCTTTGTCAAAATGACTAGTGAAGATATTAGAAAGTTACCAATTAAAGTTGAAGAGGGTAATCTAACTTACCAGGAAAGACAGGCTCTTAAATTACTATCGTATTGATCATGGACAAATTATAATAATCAATATGTTTCTATGTGTCAAAAAATCTTATCTAACAAATCCTGGTACTGTCCTATCTTACACACGGTGATTGATACATTTCAAAAAGATTCTATAAATTAGTTGATCTATCTTACCTTAATAGAGTTATAACCAAAAACCAATGGGAATTTGTACGCACTACCTTTCCCCGAATTCCTACCTTCTACTCCCTACCTAAACTACATGAAATTGCCACTTGTTCACCAGGAAGACCTATAGTCTCAGGCAATGGATCTCTAGTAGAACCGGCAGCAAATTCAAAAATGTAAATACACCAAATGACATGATACAAAGCTGTGATCCTAACGCATTACACTGTATCATCCCATTTCACCACTGGATTTCACCTGGTGACTTTTCCAGTGCCCTGCTGGTGCTTTTCCAGTTCTTTGTGCCTGAAAAATAGAGAACGACCATGGCATCCAAAAAGCATTCTTTTTGTGCCAAAGCGCTTTTAGACGAACTGGAAAACAGCGACAGCGGAACTGAGTTACTTGAAGAACTGAGCGATAGCGATTAGTGGGAAAATTCGTCATCAGGTACAGAAAGTGACGGCAGCGACGATTCTGATGTCTCTTTCTGGCACATCGCTCCGTTGGAAATTCTGAAGAATCATTTCATATACTTCCCAAATTCCACAAGCTATGTGCCAGAAAGAGACATCAGAATTTTTTGGACGCCATGGTCATTCAAAATTTTCCAGGCACAAAGAACTGGAAAAGCACAGGCAGGGCACTGGAAAAGTCACCAGGTGAAATCCTGTGCTGAAATGGGATGATACAGTGTAATCTGTTAGGATCACAGCTTTGTATCATGTCATTTGGTGTTTTTACACTTATTAATTTGCCGCCGGTTCCACCCCCCTGAGTCGCAACACTTGCAGGGAGGGAACTGGAAGGCAAGTGCTAGCAATCAGCCATGCACAGAGTGGGGAGAGACTGTGAGGAGGACGGCGGGGAATCGCAGGGAAGGTGAGAAACATTGCGGGGTAATCCCGAGTGTGGCTCGGGGTTACCGCTTTTGGTACTGAAAATTAACCCCCAAGCCACACTCGGGAATACCGCCAGGGAGGTTAGAGATCCTTGAGGGAATTACGGTTTCCCCACCAGCCCTTTTGGTACCTTTGTACGTAGAAGCGTTATATAGCTGAATACTACATGACAGTGGTATTTCTTGTATTTGCAAAGTTCTATCTCAGCGTAGCTGTCATGACTGGCAGTACAATGAGTTTGTTGTTGAGTCTCTCAACTTTATTTTGAACTATAATTTTTTTGAGTTTTGATGGGTTCCATTTTCTCCAGGTGCTGGGAGTGGCGATTGTGAACATGTTGTACCCCATCGTACGCGATCCTGTACCTGGGGGAATGGGAGCGCAGCCTTTTTTAATCAGTGGAGATGGCGGCCTTTGGCGAACATGTGGCCCTTTGGTACTGTTACATTGATGATGTGTTTGCGGTATGGGAGGGCCCCGTCGATCTTCTTCAGAACTTTCTAACCAGTATCAACAACAACTCATTAAACCTTAGCTTCCCCATGACATTTGAAATTAAATCAATTCCATTCTTGGATGCAATCTACAAGGATGACAACGGCTACCTTTGTAGCAGCTGGTATCACAAACCTCCAGCGGGAAATAATATATTTCACACTACAAGTTTTCACCCAAAAATCACTAATAAAGTTCATACCCTACAGTCAGTATTTACATATTAAATGGAACTCTTCTGATGTATGCACTTTTAAACTTGAAGCAGATCAACTCAGAGCCCACCTACTCTTGAGAGGTTATGAGTGGTTACTCCTCCACATGCCTCAAAAAGGCATATAGACGCGCTCTGGCAAAACCTAGACAACAACTTATGCATTACAAAAAACCAGAGACATCAAAAAGTATTCCAACTCGTCATATTACCACATTTTCTAATCAACACAGTCAACTGTGAAAGATCATCCAAAAACATTGGCATCTCCTAACTTTATAAAACTGCATCTGGAGTATTCTGTCCAGTTAAGGTCGCCAGTCCTCAGGAGGGATGTGTTGGAGCTGGAGAGAGTCTAGAGAAGGGCAACTAAACTAATTAGGGGATTGGAGGACCTTAACTATGAAGAGCGTCTGCAATCGCTTGATTTATTCTCCCTGGAGAAGAGACGCCTGAGGGTGGTCATGATAGCAATTTTTAAATATCTCAATGGGGATCTGAGCATAGAAAAAAGCTGTTCAGTCGAAGGGATTGCATGAGGACTCGAGGGCATACAATGCAATTAGAGGAGAAGTGTTTTAACCTCAGGCAATGGGGGGGGGGGGGGTTCTTTACCGTTAGGGCTACAAGATTGTGGAATTCTCTACCACAAGAGGGGGTTTCTGCGGGTAGTATGGTGGCTTTCAAAAGACTCTTAGACTTACATCTCAAGGATCAGAACATTCAGGGCTATGTGAGATGATTACAGCCACACACACCTACAGAGGTTGAACTGGATGGACTATTGTCTTTATTCAACCTCACCTACTATGTAACTATGTAACTAACCATAGACCCCATGGTCCCTGGTCCATGGTTCCTAATTCACCAGCGATAAATTTAGATGGGTGAGATCATTTCAGGACCACCTTGTCCATAGTGAATACAATCACACTGGCATCCAATGAAGATCCCCTTCAAATACCCCGGAACCTTCCCCTGCGGGGGCTGTGGCTATTGCCAATATATGTATACGAACTGAACCCTATGTTAACCAATGGCGTAAAGTTTTAAGCAAAACATTAAGCCAACTGTAGAATCAAAGGTATAGTTTACATGTTGATATGTGACTGTAACTGCGTCTACATATGTAAAACGAAACAAGAGTTCTGGCACTGAGCATACCGCCACATTCTTAGTATGAAATCAAAAAACAGCGAACTCTCCTTTGGGAAACATGTGATTGCCTTACATGGGGGAAATTTCCCTAAAATTCATTTTAAATCTTGAATAGGATCCATCCAAGTTTTAGGGGCAGGGATTGGAACAAAAAACTGCTCCAGAGCGAATTGGGATGGATCTTTCAACCAAATGTGACTGTTTTCCAAGGCCTCAATGAGAGTGCTTTATACAAACCAATGCCATTTATTGGGACCTTCAATACTGCACACATTTTCCTGTACCGTTCCCCAGATCTGTGCCCCGATACAATCCTGTCTCGGAGGCCTGCAGACAATCCCTTGGACTTCATAGCTTGGTTTGTGCTCTGACATGCACTGTTACCATTGGGACATTATAGAGACAGGTGTGTGCCTTTCCTAATCATGCCCAATTATCTGAATTTACCACAGGTGGACTTCAATCAAATCATAACCAGTATGCACCTGAGCTTAATTTAGGTGTCATGGAAAAGGCTGTGAATACTTATGTACATGGGATTTTTTTTTATTTTTATTTTTAATAAATTTGCAAGGATTTCAAACAAACTTCTTTCATGTTGTCATTATGGGGTATTGCTTGTAGAACTTTGAGGGAAAAAACTAAAAAACTGTCTGTACATTTGTATGGTCCTGAAAAAGCCGTGGGCGAAACGCCTTGACCAGCATACTTTTTAGAATTTTAACATCTGCACAAACTTTTTGGATATGTGTTATTATTGTTTGCTATATGTATGATGTACATGGCTCAAACAAGTAGGGGATATTGATCTCCTGTACATGAGCTGAGCCCAGTATGAGCCAGCCTCGTTATTGTATGATATATGATTTTAATACTTATTAATAAATACTATTTTACATAAACTTCATGTACTAGATCTTGGTCTCATGGTGTGCCCTGAAAGTCCACATATTGACAGTGGTTCCATGTGAACATCTGCTGTCTTGCAGTTTTCAATAACCTGCAAGCTTGTTATCAATGTGTCATGAACTATATTTCTATGTAGTAGAATACATTTTTTCTGTATTCTTTATGCTGCAATAGGTGTATTTTTCCAGAAATGTTTTTATCCTTTGAGCATTAATAAATATTATCTTTTAATTTTTAATTATTACTTGACAATTCTTGGATAGTGCCTATATAGTCCCAATCCCAGAGGGTTATTTTTATGCTAGCTGGCCATACACGGATAGAATTTTGTTAGATAATTTTTGTTTTTGTAACGTTGGGGTTGAAGCAACAATCAAGTGGACCATAGTGGCTAAAGTTTGTGTAATGTACCTGATCCGAGGCCAAGGTGCTGAGAGGGCTCCCCTTGTGGCTAAGTACGGCACACCCCTGAAGGTGGTACAGGAGGTGTAACACCCAAAGAAGCACAGGTTGCCAATAGATTACTGCAGAGCTGGGCCGGTGGTCCCCTGGTGGATGCTGGAAATGACAGGATACACAGCAAGGAAGATGTCTCTTGGGAAACTCCAGATGTGCTTGGCAAACTTGTGCACACAGGAAACAGGAGTAGAGGCCAGGCGGAGGGTCAAACATGGGTAATCTATCCGGGGGCAAAGGCAGGTAGCGGAAATAGGAACTTAGCCGTGGTCACAACAGGAAGGCAGGCAGGTAGTGATAGCAAAGTCCGTAAAGCAAGTTGAGGTCATACACAGGTGATTAAACAGGAGCAAGGTTGGTAGAGAAAGCCAGAGGGTCAACACCAGGAGAAGGAGATCATATAGGTCAACAACAAGCCGGGTCACAATAGGAAATCCAAGGTAAGTAACTACTCACTAGGGGGGGGGACCTCTGGGAGAATCAAGGATGGAGAAAGATCTGGGGGTCCTACTAGATAACAGACTGAGCAAAAGCATGCAATGTCAAGCTGCAGCTACCAAAGCCGACATGCATAAAAAAGGGATATACACCAGAGATAAAACTATAATTCCTGCCACTGTCACAGTGTATACTGTCCAGTTCTGGATACCAGTCCTAAGAAGGGATGTTCTGGAGCTGGAGAGAGTCCAGAGGAGGGCAATGAAATTATTAAGGGGAATTGAGGACCTCAACTATGAGGAATGACTACAGGCACTAAATGTGTTCTCGCTGGAGAAGAGACACTTGAGAGGGTACATGATAGGGATTTACGAATACTTCAATGGTGAGCCCAACATAGCCCAACATAGGAAAAAAGCTATTTAGTCTTGGGGAGTGTAAGAGGACACAGGGCCACACAATGAGATTGGAGGAGAAGCGGTTTAACCTTAAACTACGCAGGGGGTTTTCACTGTCAGGGCGATAAGGATGTGGAACTCTCTTCCAAATTTGGTGGTGGCAGCAGGGAGTATTGATATTTTTAAAAGATTATTGGACGTGCACCCTAAAGAACACAATATACAGGGATATGGGAAATGATTATCGTCACTGACACACACACCTACACAGGTTGAACTGGATGGACTATTGCTTTTATTTAACCTTACCTACTATGAGATATTCAGAATAACAAACAATTTAACAGATCTATATTTCCCCCAACCCACTCTACCCCCAATTCAAAATCCTTTGCTTAATTATCTTCAAACTACCAGCTATTATCACCGCATTTTCTCCTTCTGCATAACATGGTAGCTAACAGAGCCAACAGTTATTATAAATGTTATCCCCATTTCTGTACAGAAGGTTTTACATGCGTAGCCATGTAAAGGAGTGGTGTTGCAGTACAATTTTTCGCCGGGGTATTGTTCCTTTAAGAATGGTGCTTAGTCTCTTCTATGACAAGGGTGAGTTGGATTGTGGGGAATGTAGTTTGAAGAAATATGAAGACTATGCAGGATGGAACTGGGTGAAATACACTCCCAGGGAGCCGAAGAATCCGCGGAGGATGATGGGAGAGAAGATAAATAGGGGGTGGAGTCGGATGCGCACTCCCTTGTTTCGGGGACCTGGTGGAGAGCAGAGGTACTGAGAGAGGAGCAGGACTGTTGCTGTGAGTGGAGTGATCAGAGGCTGAAGCCTAAACTGAGAGAGAGAGAGCGCATCCCAGAGACAGCGGGAGTCACGGTGAGGTGACCAGCCCTGTGCGGAGGCCAGTGGAACTGAAACGGTGTGGAATCGGGTGAGAAAGAGTCTGTGACACAGCACAGAGAAAGGGAGAACCCTGAACGGCTGATACAGTTTCCAATGGACACCTGAGATACTGTAGTGCCTGGCGATAGGAGAACCGCAAGTATATTCAAAGTTACACACACTGATCATATTTAAAGCAGAACCTGGATTCACTTATATCCCTTTTCCCAGTGGATTACAAATGTCATTCATATGAATTACCAGAGCTCCAGCTGCCGGCGAAGAGTTGCAAGGCCTTGCTAGGACAGTGACTCTAGTAATTCATTGCTAAAGGGGGCCCCCTACAGGTGTTATAGCACATTATTGTTGCTAGATTGAAGATTGAACTACATTTATATTGGTACACTGACATTGTTGAGTTACACAAATAAGTTCTAGCTATATGCAGTCAGTTTAGGCAGGACTGTCTGCCAGTCACTCTCACAAATCTTTTGACAATTGACATATATATTTAGATATTCATATATCTATTCATAACTTGCTATATTGTTATTTCCTGGATTTTGTGTCTTGGGTTCCATATTTTACATTTGGGACTCGGGGAATCAAAATCTCATCATATTCCTTTGTTGCTTGTCCAGTTGTGTTGAATGTATATTTCTTAACCTTTTACTTGAATTCAGTAAACTAATATACTGATACCCAAGTGTCACGGATATCATTACATTAATATGTCTGAACCCATAGTACCTATCGGGTCGGAGTCACCTCAGGGTCCAGGGAGTTTGGAGGAAGTGCAACTACCCAGCAGCCCCCATGGGGGTCGTGCTACACATGCATAGATTTGGTATTTGACATAATGCTCCTGCTCTAGGCTCTTACATAGGCTAATTGTGTAGGTGTCAGTTGGGGCCAGGGGCAGAAGGGGTATGTGCCTGGGCTCAGAGCAGATATAAGGGGGATAAGCCATGCTTGAAGCTTTGTCTGCTCTATTCTCTAGCGCTTCAATGACAGGGGCCACTGCAGTGTCCCTCCTATCAGAAGGAGTAGGGGCTGATAGCGGTTTTAATTCTGCCCTGTTCTCCCTCCAATAGCAGTCTTTTGTGGGCAGAGGGGAGTGGGCACTGAGAAGGAGTGAGGGAGGATTGCCCTTCTTCCTGTTTCCCTTGTCATGTCACATATCACAAGACCTGAGATTGGAAGAGAGGATGCATTAATTCCTGATGGATGCTGTGCTGAGAGGAAGGTCTGAGCTAAGTGAGTAGACAGTGGATTGGGGGCTCAGCCCCAAAGTTCACCCCTCCTCCTCATATTCCCCCGTGAGCCTCTTAGCCTCCTCTCCCTCTGATTGGCCTTCAGTCCCCCTGCCTCCTTTACAGCCACCCTAGATCACTTTAGATCACCTCATCCCATTGACAGGGGCCAAAGCAGTCCCCCTCAGACTGACACCTCAGACACAGAGGCATTTATCCTTCCAGTGACACCACCGAAGCAGAGGCATTTTTCCTTCCAGTGTTATCACTGATGCAGAGACATTTTTTTATTTTCGGTGATAGCACTTTCAGTGCAACCACTGACACAGGGACATTTTTGTTCATCCATAGAGACCATTTAGAATATTTTTCTTTTATCCTAGTGATTAATGCGAAGCAGATGGATAGGAAAGGCAGGACAGGTGTTCATTTTATTCCAGAGTTGGGCTTTTAGTAATAACCAAGCATGGGTTACTCGTCCCGCAGCCATTTTGCACTTGTTAGCTGCATCCATCTCTGAAATTGTATTGTATGCACATTCCTGCGCCAGTTTATGCCTCCTTCTACAAGGCCACAAAAAAAAAAAAAAGAATACCCCAAACTCACCCAACCAATGTGTTTGCAAAAACCCACACTTCTGGAAAGTATTTCCGTAAAGTGGTCACCTTTGCGGCTCCAGTGTTTCCTAAAAAGCAAAAGTACAGAAAACACTTGAGTTTATTTAATGGAACACGTCCCATGCTCAAATTAGTTCCCATGTCACCACACACATAAGAAGCCCTGCATGTGACTTAGTAAAAAATCAGAATTTAAATGTTCTTTACTTTGCCTATAAAAGGAAAAAAATATATATTCCATTCCTATGTTTAGCTGCACAGATACTAGTGAATATACTGTAGATGAACCCAAGTACAGGAGTTGAGCCTTTATAAATATGCCCCGTCACACATAACAGTATTGTTTCAGCCTTGTCCTAGTAGTATGCTGGTTGTCAGTTTTGGGAGCCCAAAGGAGTAGTTCTCAGCTTAGAAACAGGGAATCAGAGCCAGGTGGAATGTCAGGAAAACTGCCAACATCCCAATTACTGAAAGAATACAAGTATTGCATGTAATAGCAAAAGAAAAAACCCTCAGGGACTTTTAGGCAGTTGAAAGACAAAGTAGTAGAGTTTAAATGACTGACACCAATCTATTGGTTTATAATCATAAAAACAGTTAAAGATCCATAAAACATGAATACAAAATGCAAAATACAAAAATATGTATAAACAAGAAACGAAATGGACAGTAACCAAAACTATGGGATACAACCCACAATAGCTTTCTCAGGATGGACTAGCTAGGGGGATTCTGTAGTGCAGCCCGACATGTTTCGGATTGATTCCTTCTTCTGGGGGTTTTATTTGAGGGTACACAAAATTCTATTTAAAAATAATGAAAATTAACATATAAAGGAACAGACCATCTATAGTAAATGACATAATATAGTCAATATACACTGCTCGAAAAAATTAAAGGAACACTTTTTAATCTGAGTATAGCATCAATCAATTAAACTCCTGGGATATTGATCTGGTCAGTTAAGTAACAGAGGGGGTTGTTAATCAGTTTCAGCTGCTTTGGTGTTTATGAAATTAATAACAGGGGCACTAGATTGGCAACAATGAGATGACCTCCAAACCAGGAATGGTTTTACAGGTGGAGGCCACTGAAGTTTTTTCCCTACTCATCTTTTCTGACTGTTTTTCACTGGTTTTGCATTTAGCTAGGGTCAGTGTCACTACTGGTAACATGAGGTAATACCTGGACCCTATAGAGGTTGCACAGGCAGTCCAACCCCTCCAGGATGGCACATCAATACGTGCCATTGCCATAAGATTTGCTGTGTCTCCCACCACAGTCTAGAGTAGAGAGCATAGTGTAGGTTCCAGAAGACAGGCAGTTGCTCTAGGAGAGTTGGAAAGTGTGGTAGAAGGTCCTTAACCCATTAGCAGGACCGGTATCTGCTCCTTTGTGCATGGAGGAACAGGATGAGCACTGCCAGAGCCCTACAAAATGACCTCCAGCAGGCCACTGGTGTGAATGTCTCTGACCAAACAAAAAGAAACAGACTTCATGAGGGTGGCCTGAGGGCCCAACATCCTCTAGTGGGCCCTGTGCTCACTGCCCGAATGACATTTGCCATTGAACACCAGAATTGGAAGGTCCGCCACTGGTGCCCTGTGCTTTTCACAGATGAGAGCAGGTTCACCCTGAGCACATGTGACAGATGTGAAAGTGTCTGGAAAAGCCGTGAAGATTGTTATGCCGCCTGTAACATTGTTCAGCACGAACGGTTTAGTTGTGGGTCAGTGATGGTCTAGAGAATGGCACCCTGACTGCCATTAGGTTTTGGGATGAAATCCTTGGACCCATTGTCAGACCCTACGTTGGTGCAGTGGGTCCTGGGTTCCTCCTGGTGCAATGCCTGGCCTCATAAGGCAAGAGTATGCAGCCAATTCCTGGAGGATGAAGGAATTGATACCATTAAATGGCCCCCACACTCATCTGACATTATGTTTTGGTCCATCTGATGCCACCAGGTTGCACATCAGTCTGTTCAGGAGCTCAGTGATGCCCTAGTCCAGATCTGGGATGAAATATACCAGGACTCCATCCACCGTCTCAAAAAGAGCATTCCCGATGTTGTCAGGCATGCATACAAGCATGTGGGGTCCATATAAACTACTGAGTACCATTTTGAGTTGCTTCAATAAAATTTCAGCAAAATGGACTAGCCTGCTGTATCATTTTTTCACTTCAATTTTTGGGGTGTCTTTGAATTCAGCCCTCTGGAGGTTGATCATTTTAATTTCCATCAAACAATGTGGCATCCTTTCCTTCCTAACACATTACCCAGTCCATATCAGTATAGATATCCGGCATGAGATTTTTTCCCATTTAGATCTGATGTGTTTTCAAAGTGTTCCTTTCATTTTTTTGAGCAGTGTATGCATATAACACGCTTACATTTGTATAATGATAAAAAAAATATACGTAGAAGCCTTCAAATGAAGCTGGGGTGACACATGATCTGATTCAAAAGGAGGAATGTAAATGCCTGTGCCAAATATGCACCACCACAAGGACCCATTCAGAAGGCCCCAGCCAGGCTGCCAGCGACAACCGCAGGCTCAGGAGGGAGATGCAAAATTTGAAAAGAAAAATCTATAAGCAAAAAAATGCCCAAAAAAAGTTTGTATGGATGTATAGTGATTTAAACAGACTAAGCAGTGAATATAGAATGGCCAGATTGGATAAACTGAGAGTGAGTTGACTCTCATAAAAACAAAACAGTTGTAGAGAGTCGGGGAGGCTGACCTGTACACTGCTGCAGATGAAAAAATGTCCTCAGAGAATCCAAACCCAGTCCCAAATGGAAGAGATCACCAGATGGGGCTGGGCCGAATATATTTAGGCCATTTTCACACTTGCGGACCATTCAAATCTGCCCGTCATTTTTTCAGGCGGATCTAAACAGATGCCCTATGCATCTCCATGGGGCATGGGATGTCAGCGGAGACATGTCCGCTGACATCTGATCCGATCCTGTCCGTCAAATCCAGATGGATGGAAACCCTATTTTCCATCCGTCTGGCGGATCGAATCGTATGGGATGGGATGAGAAAGGACAGCGCGGTCCGTTCTCATCCGATTCCCCCATAGAGAAGAGCGGGGACCTGACAGCCCTGTCTCCGCACACAGCGCGGAGACAGAGCTGCCATCCGCCTGAGAATGATCCCGCTGAGAAAAACGGAGTCTGCAGATGGAGCGGCAAGTGTGAAATGGCCCAAGGAGGTTTCTAGCTCGGGCCTGGGTGGACCTGGGCGGGCCTGGGTGGACCTGGGCGGGCCTGGGTGGCCCCCCCCCCGGTGCAATGAGGCACCACACATTGCTGCGCTGCCGACTTGTTGCCAGACAACAACCATGGCCGGGACGCCATGGGTGCAAGGTGCAGTAACCCCTACTGCCTGAAATACAGGGCTTCCCCAAACAGGACATCCCTAACCTGTTGGGCAGAGTACATACAAGGGAGACAATGAGCGAGACCTCCAGTGAGCAGAGAGGTGCACTGCAGCTCAACCTGTCACAAAGAAAGGGGGCAACGAACATAAACAGTAGTATACTGATAGGAAATATGCACATGTCCAATGCAGGTGGTTACAATGGTTGTAGGGGGAAGTACGTTTTTTTCAGTTAAAGTAGTTGTAAAGGCAGAAGGTTTTTTTATCTTAATGCTTCTGTCAATCAAAGTCAGCTCAGCGGCGCCATTGGCTTCCGCTGCTGTCAAAGTCAGCTAGCCAATCAGGGAAGAGGGGGTGTTGCCTAGCAACGTGTCGGTGGCACCCGGCACCATTCCGCTGAGGGGCAGGGTATCCCTGCACATCATCACAGTGGGGAGGCCACCCAGGTCCGAGCTAGCCCTCTCCTTGGGCCAAATGGCCAGGTGTAACGGATCAACCGACACCCATTGACGGAGGCTCCTAGTGCTTCCCTAGGGCTCCAAGAACTCCACTAGACACCATAACCACTTCAAACCCCACGGACCGACGCAGCTTGGTTGGGGTCTCGCCGTCTCCTACACACCCTGGACCTACGATACGGCTCCAGGTTTCCGTGAGGGAACCTATCTTTCCCCAGAGAGTGCAGCTGTAATGTTCCGGTACCTTTGGTACCCTAAATTACACTTTCCACAAGTGTATGCGCCCCACCATTTACTTTTGGAAAGGTGCGTATACACCTTTAAGACTGGAGCTGTCATCACCCAGCGCCGGACTAGATGGCTATTTAAAGCGCCGGCTCTCACTCACATGTGTTCGTTCAAACACCCTTACCTGGATGCTAACCTTGCTTGAAGCTTCCATGCTTGCAAGCTTACTTCGCTGACGGAACCTCGCTGCGCTGATCCCTGTATCCCGCTACTGGATCATCCGCCTCTCCTGAACCACCCTTCGGCTGTATCGCTAATAGTGCTAAGTACCCCGCAGGGGAATTCTCTATAAACTTATACTAAGCTTACACTATCTAGCTCTGCATAGTAAAGACTGTTTATCACATCTGCATAACTAGATTGCTAGCTCTTGAGACTACTGCTACTTTTCTGCACTGGGTTGATCTCTTTTGTATGTCCACCTGCTATCCTATCATCTGCTATCATACAACATTGCTAAACCTTCCTGCATCCATCTGCTACTGTCTCACCTTCAAGTGTCTATCACCTACCACCTCCACTCAACTTATCCCTCAACCTTCATCATTGTGTTACCACATACATAAAGTCACTCTAGGAACCAGCTTGCTAATTGTGTGTATTTACTGGCTGAAATAAGACCTTCCACACATGATGAGTCATTGAGGTTGGGAATGGTATCTCAGCATATCTCTTACATGACTACTGACGTGGAACTATTTCTGCAGCTGAAAATCCACACCATATAAGAAACGCAGAAGCGTTACAGATTGAACGAACCAAAAAATGGATTCAGCAGAAATAACCACTCAGGTGACACAATTAAAACAGCAAGTATCTGCGTTAATACACGCACTTGCTGAATTAAAAGAAGACAATCAGGCTCTGTCGCAGCAGGTAATTAGACTGACACAACTTACCTCTGCTCAGTCCCCTGAACCCAAGATAAATCCCCCTTTGGTATTTACAGGCGATCGCAAAAAATTTTGCGAATTTAAAAACGCATGTGAGTTATTTTTTTTGCTAAAACCTCGTACCTGCCTTACTGATCACATTAAGGTTTGTACTATTATTTCTTACCTATCAAGTGATCCTCGAGCCTGGGCAGATTCTCTTTTTGAGAAAAACGACCAGCTTCTCAACTCCTATGCCTTGTTCCTGGCAGAGCTCACTAGCCTATATGATGACCCCAATAGGCAGAGTACTGCTGATCTTCAGTTAAGATCCTTGAAACAAGGACGGAGGCCTGTAGAAGACTTTGTCGCAGAGTTCAAGAGATGGACCCTTGATTCAGAATGGAATGATGCATCTCTGAAAACCAAATTTAGGCTTGGCCTATCAGAAGCCGTTAAGGACGAGCTCGCCCGAGCGGATCTGCCAAAAACCCTGGATGCATTAATACAACTCAGTATTACCATAGATAGAAGACTACGAGAAAGAAAGGCTGAAAAGATGGGAATGCCATTATCCGTTTCCTCTCGGAGTCTGGCCGTTCCTATGGAGGTAGGAACCATACGCCCACCGCTATCAACTATGGAAAAAGCCAAAAGACAGAAATGAAGATCTCTGCTTGTACTGTGCATCCCCGGATCACAAGATAGACGTCTGTCCCCTAGTCAAAAAAAAGAAGGGTGAGTGTTCACATGTCTCCCTAGGAGGATTGACAACTTCATTCACTAACCCCTACATTTCTGTTTTGTTGACATTACAGTGGGACCAGAACAGGATTACTACTAAGGCCATGATTGACACAGGATCTTGTGGAAATTATATGGATACATGTTTTGCTGCTTTAAATAAAATTCCTATTATTTCTAAACTCAAACCTGTCTCAGTAAGTCTTATTACCGGTGTTCCGTTATCCTCTGGTCCGATCACCGATCAGACACAAGCACTTCTAGTCACTATTAACGAGTCTCATAGGGAGACTTCTACCTTCGATTTAATACCATCACCCCACTTTCCCATTGTGTTGGGACTTCCCTGGTTGCACACACACCAACCAACCATAGATTGGAAGAAACGGTCCTTGACCTTCCCTTCTTGTTATTGCGAGGAAACGTGTAACCTCCCGTTTTCCGGGAAGATTCTGTCTGTGGTGACAGATGAGATTGCACCACTATGTTATCAGGATCTTTCTGAGGTTTTTCTTGAGAAAAATGCTCAAGCATTACCTCCTCATCGAGACTATGATTGTAGCATTGATCTACTCCCAAATAGCAAATTGCCGTTCGGTCATGTTTATCCTCTTTCACAGGATGAACTTGCCCATCTCAAAACCTATTTGGATGAGAACTTGGAAAAAGGTTTTATTAGACCTTCCACTTCTTCCACAGCAGCAGGACTCTTTTTTGTTCGCAATAAAGATTCAAGTCTCAGACCTATCATCGACTACAGGAAATTGAATGCTATCACAATAAAAGATCGCTATCCTCTACCGCTTATCCCTGAGCTCATTGAGCAGGTGCGTGGAGCTACCTATTTTTCAAAATTAGACCTGAAAGGAGCATACAATCTCATTCGAATCCGTGATGGACACGAGTGGAAGACTGCATTCAGAACTAGATACGGATTGTTCGAATATCTTGTGATGCCATTCGGCCTATGCAATGCCCCTGCAGTTTTCCAACGGTTTATAAACGATATTTTTAAAGACTTACTAGATGTCTGTGTTGTGGTATATCTGGACGATATACTTATATATTCACGGACCCTGTCTGAACACATAAGACATGTAAGACTTGTATTATCGAGATTGCTTGCACATAATCTTTATGTGAAGCTGAAGAAATGCTTGTTCCATAAAGATGAGGTACTCTTTCTAGGCTACATCATATCCAAAACAGGAATCGAGATGGACATGAGTAAAATATCCTGCATTCAGGATTGGCCTACACCAACTACATGCAAGGCGCTACAGCGATTCCTGGGATTTTCAAATTTCTACAGGAAGTTCATAAAAAACTTTTCTGCTATTGTGAGACCCCTCACACAGCTCACTAGCATAAAAATACCATTTAAATGGTCAGAAGAAGCAAATAAGGCTTTCCACTTGTTAAAGACAAGGTTTACTTCCGCTCCCATATTACGCCATCCAGACCCATCCCTCCAATACATTCTGGAGGTAGATGCGTCAAACATGGCAGTAGGAGCAATACTCTCCCAACGACCTACCCACACTTCACCACTTCATCCAGTCGCTTTTTTTTCTAAATCCCTGAGCAGTCCCGAGATAAATTACCCCGTGGGTGAAAAGGAACTGCTTGCTATAAAATTGGCTCTGGAGAATTGGCGACATTTACTCGAAGGCACCCAACTACCAATAATTATATACACGGACCATAAAAACCTCCAATATCTTCAGACTAGCAAAACTCTCTCGCATCGACAGGTATGATGGTCACTATTCTTTCTAAGGTTTAACTTCCTAGTGACCTACACACCTGCAGATAAGAACAAAAAGGCGGATGCACTATCACGACTAACTGAAGAAAACTACTTTGAAATCCCTTCCGTTCCTATAATACCTCACAAACGCATTATTGGAGTTGTCCGTTCCTTAAAGGAAGAGGTTCTGCATGGTATAAGTTTGGATTCACCCCCACCACAACTAAATACTGATGCAGAAGGCTTCCTCTACTACAACGACAAACTTTACATACCACCTACCCTACGCACCAAGATCTTGGAATTATCGCATGATGTGCCTATGGCAGGACATATGGGTATGACAAAGACTTTCAATTTGATTTCTCGACAATTCTGGTGGCCTGACATGAAAACATCTATACAAAAATTCGTTTACTAAATACTACCATTGCACACGCTCACAGTCAACAAAAGAAGTACTATGATCTTCGTAGAAGACCTTCTCCACAGTATACTATCGGGGACCTCGTTTGGCTCTCAACAAAAAACTTGAGACTGAAGATCCCTAGCAAAAAGCTTGGACCTCTGTTCTTGGGACCTTTCCCAATCAAGAAACTTATTGGAAAAGCTGCAGTGCAGCTTACATTGCCAATGGACCTAAAAATCCATCCCATTTTCCATGTGTCGCTACTAAAACCCCATGTTCCGGACCAAGGAATAAGGCCTAATATTCCACCTCCCCCTCCTGTACAAGTTGAAGGTGGAGAAGAATACGAGATAAAAGAGATTCTGGATTCTCGTATCTACAGAAGAAGACTTCAGTACTTGGTTAGATGGAAGAACTATGGGCCCCAAGACGACACCTGGCTAAACACCTCTGACATACATGCCCCTAGATTAATCCGCAATTTTCATGCGAGATACCCAGACAAACCAGCTCCAGAGGCCTTCAGGAGCAGGCCTTAAGGGGGGGGTATTGTAATGTTCCGGTACCTTTGGTACCCTAAATTACACTTTCCACAAGTGTATGCGCCCCACCATTTACTTTTGGAAAGGTGCGCATACACCTTTAAGACTGGAGCTGTCATCACCCAGCGCCGGACTAGATGGCTATTTAAAGCGCCGGCTCTCACTCACATGTGTTCGTTCAAACACCCTTACCTGGATGCTAACCTTGCTTGAAGCTTCCATGCTTGCAAGCTTACTTCGCTGACGGAACCTCGCTGCGCTGATCCCTGTATCCCGCTACTGGATCATCCGCCTCTCCTGAACCACCCTTCGGCTGTATCGCTAATAGTGCTAAGTACCCCGCAGGGGAATTCTCTATAAACTTATACTAAGCTTACACTATCTAGCTCTGCATAGTAAAGACTGTTTATCACATCTGCATAACTTGATTGCTAGTTCTTGAGACTACTGCTACTTTTCTGCACTGGGTTGATCTCTTTTGTATGTCCACCTGCTATCCTATCATCTGCTATCATACAACATTGCTAAACCTTCCTGCATCCATCTGCTACTGTCTCACCTTCAAGTGTCTATCACCTACCACCTCCACTCAACCTATCCCTCAACCTTCATCATTGTGTTACCACATACATAAAGTCACTCTAGGAACCAGCTTGCTAATTGTGTGTATTTACTGGCTGAAATAAGACCTTCCACACATGATGAGTCATTGAGGTTGGGAATGGTATCTCAGCATATCTCTTACATGACTACTGACGTGGAACTATTTCTGCAGCTGAAAATCCACACCATATAAGAAACGCAGAAGCGTTACAGCAGCAGGAACAAGCTCTTACACAAGCTCTTACGAGAGCTTAGTGATTATCCAAGGGAGTATGAAAGACATAGCAATCCCTTGAAGCATATTCACCCAAAGAGAGACAGGACTCTAGATTGAGGGTGAAGTATAACTCCACTCTATTGAACAAGAAACAGACTTTTATACAGTTTTCTCACACAAGGTTACCGCCCAGGTGGATCTTGTTGAAAACAGGCCCTGACATTCACAATCCAATGAAAACAGAGTTTTACACTCCCATACAGTGTACACAAAGATATACACTGTGGGAAAATCCCCCCTCCCCCTTAGCAGCCAATCCATATACACATAAACATCCCATAATAAGCTTATCTTAAGGCAGACAGAACAATGTGAGGCCATTACCATTTAACAAAGAGACAGGCACAATCCACATTCCCTCCCAATACACAAACAATAGGGTAGTCTGCCAATGACAGACAGTCTGTGTGTCTCTCTCATAGACAAGCACATGGAATACACTGTGTAAGGTGGTATTAAATCTTCATATTTCTATATGAAAATATGGTTGACAAATATTAGTGTCCCACTTGAAGCAATTCAAACCATTAATTATCTGTCTTTCACTCATAGTGACGGCTAGTACCATCACATATCTTCCCCCCAAAGGTAGACTAACCAGATACCAGACCTCCAATCGGTCTGTGCCTGAGTTAGTCGGGTAACAAGTCCCAAAGAGTCAATCCATTATGGCAGCTTCCTTGACAAAGTTCCACATAGTTTGTAAATTTGTCCTGGCAAGGCGCATGGAGCTCTCATAGCCGATCAGTCTGTGGAAGTCTGGTTTGGGCAGGCCAGACTGGGCTTCTTGGGCACCCTGTGTCCCTAATAGACACAGGGTGACTTAGACATAAGAAAGGCCTAGGGGGCTAAGGCAGTGATTTTACATCCTCTCTAAGGTAGATTGTGTTCCACAGGCCCTCCCTATGTCTGCACCCACCTAGTACCCCAAATAAATTGTCTGGAAAACAGCGTTACTCACCCAGCCAACCTCTGCCTCTCTTGTAGCACATACCCGCCGCTGGGGATAATTGTGGACTGGACCATCTCCTTGGAGTCCTTTCAGCCGCTGGAGAGAAGACAGGGTGGTGGGGCTCACTTCGTCAGGCTGTTGGGGATCTGAGCCGACTGTCCAGCATCACTGGGGTATACAAGTGAAGACTGTAGTCCCATCCACTACTACAGGAACTCCATATTTTGTATCTCGAGGGCAGAGGCCAAGCGCACTCTGCTCTGTTGCTAGCTCTTCTGCTGGGTTGGGGTCATCATTCTGGGGCACCAACTGCTGCTGGGAAGGGGAGTCAGCTGCTCCATCTTCCTTACCCCATCTGGCGGTTGGGACAACCTTTCTCCGGTACTGTCTCCCAGATGCACAGATCCTGGCTGGGGAGGAAAGACAGTTTCCTCTGCTCTGACTTACTGTTGGGGAGGGAGGACAGCAACCTCCTCTCCCTTCTCACCCTGGGTCTCCGGAACGGCTACAGGTGTGGGGCAGAAGTCGTTGACTCTCTGTCCAGCTGCCAGCACTTCTGCTGGGTGTAGAAGTTTCACTTCATCAGCTTTTTGTTGGGGCAAGGGGCCGGTTTCCCCTGCTTCCTGGAACTCTGTAGCTGTTCTGGGTGCTGGGCAGAGGTTGGTAGCACTCTGCTCTGTTGCCAGCACTTCTGCTGGAAAGTAAACTGAACAGTCAGTAGCCTTGCACACATCTTCCTGGGTCACCAGTTGCAGGTAGAGGTCAGCAGCAATAGACCTGGATGCCCGCTATTCTGCTGTAGGCTCACTGGTATGTTCCTCCTCAGCAGAAAAATCTATTAATCCCCAGTCTCTGGAATTGCTGAAAGTCCAGGGCATTGGCTGGTGGCACTTGGGCCCAGTGCCAACACTTTGGCAGGTGACTTATCATCCATAACATCCTCTGATGAAAAGCCAATTACATCTGTGATCCGTGGTTGGGGAATGAATATGGCTTCCTCTTCTCCCATACCTTTATCCAGTGGCTGGATAGATGCATTCCTCCATCCATGCTCGTCCTGTGCAGAAACAGGTTTGTCCAGGTGATTCAGCACTTGCTGCATCTGCCATAAGACATCCGCATCCAAGACAGTGGGTGCAGGTGAGCAAAGCACACTATGACTTTGCCATATTGTCGATTCTTCAGTCAGGATTTCTGGACTGTCAGCTGGTTCTTCTGGATATTCCCAGGCAAGAGGAGCCCCGCCCTGGCACTGAGCAGAGTCTGTAGAGCCGTCTGTAGGCGATCTCCAGCTCCCATTCCTGAACGGCCAGAAACTCCACATCTTCCAGAGCCCAGAGCACTTCCGAGATGTTCAGAATCCTTTCTCTGTAATCAATAATTTCCTCTAACCGCCACTCCAAATCGCTCCCAAAGTTAGGGTCCCCTGACAGCTTCTAGTACAACAGTCCCTGGCCGCTGTAGCCAAAGCCTTCTGTTGGGCTGTCATCCGCTATCCAAGGGAATGATGTTTGGGATACATGCCACCGGAGGGCTCTATAGCTCTCTTCCAACTGTATCTCTGCCCAGACCAGCCTGCTTAACTCAGATGTCTGCTCCTTGTGTGGTGTATCTCCCAAAAACCGCTCCCGCAATCCATACTGCGACCAGTACCTTTTCTGGATGGAGGGGAGGATTTTTCCCTGGTGGCGCTGCTCATTGGCTAGCGTTTCCTTCCAGAGATCCAAGCGCAAAGAATCATGCCATCCTAGCAGGACCTGGTAAGAAACTGGTCTACTGTGCTGTAGCTGCATCTCTCGCAACCTCCTCACGAATTCCTCTTCCATGGCAACGCTGCACCGGTGTTAGCTCGCCTAATAACGTTACCGGTGTCTCCGAGCTGCTTCTCCTCGCACAAGGACGCCATCCCACCGCTTGCCACCAATGTAACCGATCAACCCGCACCCCGACCAGGTACCTCCATTGACGGGTGCTCCTAGTACTTCCCGAGGGCTCCAAGCACTCCACCAGACACACCAGGTGTTTCAATAGGTCCCAAGCTAAATTTGAGCAGGAGGCAGGTTTTCACACCTGCACGCAATTGGAGGTAACTTACTCTCTCAATATATTCAGCCCAGCCCCATCTGTTGATCTCTTCCATTTGGGACTGGGTCTGGATTCTCTGAGGACATTTTTTCATCTTCAGCAGTGTACAGATCGGCCTTCCCTCACTCCCTACAACTGTTTTGTTTTCGTTTTTATGGGAGTCGACTTAGTTACTCTCAGTTTACTCAATCTGTCCATTCTATAAACACTGCTTAGTCTGTTTAAATCACTATACATCCATACAAACTCTTATTTTGGCATTTTTTTGCTTATAGATTTTCTTTACAAATTTTGCATCTCCCTCCTGAGTCTGTGGTTGCTGCTGGCAGCCTGGCTGGGGCCTTCTAGGTGGGTCCTTGGGGTAGTGCATAGTTGACACAAGCATTTATATTCCTCCTTATTGAATCAGATCACGTGTCACCCCAGCTTCATTTGAAGGCATCTACGTATATTTTTTTACCTTATCATATACAAATGTAAGTGTTTCCAGCCTCCTGTATTGTTTGCAACATAAGTGCACTGTGTTATATATACTGAACAAAATTATAAATGCAAAAACTTGTTTTTGCCCCCCATTTTTCATGAGCTGAACTCAAAGATCCAAGAAAACCGGGATTCATCCGCGAAGAGAACACTTCTCCAAAGTGCCAGACGCCTTTGAATGTGAGCATTTTCCCACTCGAGTCAGTTACGACGATGAACCGTGGGCAGGTTGAGACCCCAAAGAGGACGACGAGCATGCAGATGAGCTTCCCTGAGACGGTTTCTTACAGTTTGTGCAGAAATTAGTTGGTTATGCAAATCGATTGTTGCAGCAGCTGTCCGGGTGGCTGGTCTCAGACGATCTTGGAGGTGAAGATGCTGGATGTGGAGGTCCTGGGCTGGTGTGGTTACATGTGTTCTGTGGTTGTGAAGTACTGCCAAATTCTCTGAAACGCCTTTGGAGACGGCTTATGGTAGAGAATTGAACATTCAATTCACGGCAACAGCTCTGGGGGACATTCCTGCAGTCAGCATGCCAATTGCAGGCTCCCTCAAAACTTGTGACATCCGTGGCATTGTGCTGTGTGATAAAACTGCACATTTTGGAGTGGCCTTTTATTGTGGGCAGCCTAAGGCACACCTGTGCAATAATCATGCTGTCTAATCAGCATCTTGATATGCCGCACCTGTGAGGTGGATGGATTATCTCGGCAAAGGAGATGTTCTCACTAACACAGATTTACACAGAATTGTGAACAATATTTGAGGCCTTTTGTGTACATAGAAAAAGTCTTAGATCATTGAGTTCAACTCATGAAAAATGGGGGCAAAAACAAAAATGTTGCGTTTATAATTCTGTTCAGTGTATATACATATATTGATTATATTATGTAATTTACTAGAGATGGTCTGTTCCTCAATATGTTAATTTTAATTTATATTTTTTCATAGAATTTTGGGTACCCCCAAATAAAACCCCCCAGAAGAAGGAATCGCTTTGAAACATGTTGGGTTGCACTACGGGATCCCCCTAGCTAGTCCATGCTGAGACAGCTATTGTGGGTTGTATCTCATAGTTTTGGGTACTCTCCATTGCATTTCTTGTATATATATATATATTTGTATTTTGCACTTTGTATTCATGTTTTATGGACCTTTGTCCTTTTTTAGGATTATAAACCAATAAATCGGTGTCAGCTTTTTAAACTCTACTACTTTGTCTTTCAACTGCCTAAAATTCCCCGAGGGGTTTTCTGGCTATTACTGCTACTATTACTGTTGCTATTACATGCAATACTTGTATTCTTCTAATTCTTAGCTTGGAGCTCTAACCCTTCAAATCATTTTAGGCCTGGAGATTACATAATTCTCCCTAAACATTATATATTTTCTGGAAGCAGACTCCCTAGAAAATAAAATAATAGAAGTCCCAATTTTTTTATGTCACACAAACGTAATATATTACACATTTCTTTGCTAAAATATAAAAGAAGAGGTTGCGCTGAGTAAATAGATACCCAACATGCCAAACCTTAACCACTTCAGCTCCATAAGATTTAACCCCCTTAATGACCAGGCCATTTTTTGCGATACGGCACTGCGTTATCTTAACCACTTAAGCCCCGGAAGATTTTACCCCCATTCCGACCAGGGGGTATTTTGCGATTCGCCACTGCGTGACTTTAACAGACAATTGCACGGTCGTGCGACGCTGTACCTAAACGAATTTGGCGTCCTTTTTTTCCCACAAACAGAGCTTTCTTTTGGTGGTATTTGATCACCTGTGCGATTTTTTGATCACGCGCTATAAACAAAAAAAGAGCGTCAATTTTGCAAAAATAGCAATATTTTTCACATTTTTTTATATGAAATTCCCCCCAAAAAAAATTTAAAAATCAAAATGTTTTTACTTTTTCGGCCAATTTGTTTTATGCTACCTATGTTTGGTAAAAAAAATCGCAAAAAGCGTATTTTGATTGGTTTGCGCAAAAGTTATCGCGTTTACTAACAAAGGGAAAGATTTCTGTCATTTTTGTTGTTTTTTTTTTTAACGTGTAATGGCGGCGATCTGCGATTTATTTTGCGGTACTGCGACATTGGGGCGGACAGATCGGACCCTTGACTGACATTTTTGACACTTTTGGGGTTACCAGTGACATTTCTACAGTAATCAGTGCTATATATATGCACTGTTACTGTAAAAATACACTGGTAGTGAAGGGGTTAACTTTATTTGGGAGGGAGGGGCTGTGTGTATCCCTAGGGGCGTGCTTTCTACTGTGATTGGCTGGGGCTTGAGCTGTATGGACACTGATCAACGGATCTACATACTAGATCCGAGTGATTAGTATCCTAACAGCAAGGAGAATGACAGGTCGCTTGTTTACACAAGCTGCCTGACATTCTCCCTCTCCCCCGCCGATCGCCGAGTGACCGGCGGACATCGGGTCCGCCGGTCACACGCGCGGGGGGGTCCGTGACCACGCGGGAGCGCGCCTCCGGGGGCGCGCGCTCGCTCCCTAGACCCTCACAAGCTAGTGACGTAGCCCTACGTCACTTTGCCTGTGAGGGGCTGACTGCCGACGTAGATCGGCGTTAGGCAGTCGGCAAGTGGTTAACTGATAATTTTCCCACAAATAGAGCTTTCTTTTGATGATGTTTGATCACCTATGCATTTTTTAATTTATGCGCTATAAAGAAAAAGTGTCAATTTAGAAAAAAAAAACAAACAAACAATATTTTTTACTTTCTGCCTATAAAACGTATCCAATAAAAAATGTAAAACATGTATTCATCAATTTAGGCCAATATGTATTCTGCTACATATTTTTGGTAAAAAAAATCCCAATAAGCGTATATTGATTGGTTTGCGCAAACGTTATAGCATCTACAAACTATGGGATATACAGTATTTATGGACTTTTTATTGATTATGTTTTTTTCTACTAGTAATGGCGGCAATCAGCGATTTATAGCAGGATTGCGATATTGCGGTGGACAAATTGGACATCGTAACTGTCACTTTTGACACTTTTTTGGGAATCAGTGACACTAATGGCGCTTTTCCACTGCATGGAATCGAACGATTTGGCTCGCTTTTGTGCTTTTCCACTGCTGGTACCGCATGGTAAGGTGTAGGAACGGTTCGGTACAGTACGGTATGGCGGCGCTTTTCCAATACATGGAACCGAATGGCACCTCAGTTGTGGTTCCAACAGGGCCGTACTGGTACCATATCCCACAATCCTTTTGCATGCAGCCTTGACTGTATGTCACTACTAGCCACTGATTGGTCAAAGAATCATTGTTTTCCCACCCACTTTACTTTAGTGGAAAAGCAAACTGTACCAAACCATACCGAACCGTTCCAACACCGTACCATGCGGTACCATGCAGTGAAAAACCAACAGAGCCAAGCAGGGCCAAGCAGAGCCAAGTGGAGCCGAGCCGGTACTTGCAGTGGAAAAGTGCCAATATACAGTGATCAGTGCTAAAAATATGCACTGTCACTGTACTAATGACACTGGCTGGGAAGGGGTTAACATCAGGGAAAATGAAGGTGTTAAATATGTGCCTAGCCTGTGTTTTCTAACTGTGTGGGGGAGGTGCTTTTACTAGGGGAAGGCATGGATCCTATTCCCTGCTTTGCAGAGACACGGGATCTATGCCTTCCTTACTACTTGATCGCTATTCTGCCTGTGTACAGAACAATCGGTGGGTGCCAGCGGACACCAGGTCTGCAGGACCTGCTGATCAGCTCCCACTGTGTAGAATCACTGGTAGCAAGCACTCACGCACTCGCGCCCGCTACTGTGAAACAGCGACAAATTTTGGTACCCTATATCTTCTATAGGCAATGCATTAAAACCTCCTACAGGTCATTAGTTCAGAGTTAACCACAAACAATGAGCCTAGAATTATTGATCTTACTCTGTCGTATGGGGCAATATGTAATGTGAATGGTAATCAATGCTTTTCCCAGCCCTGACTCATGCATTGTATGTGTATGTATGTTGGGATGGGGTTCACATTTATTTTTTTTTGGGGGGGGAATTTGGTTGCTTGTGCATTACTTTTATATCTTTACACTTTTTTTAAAGAGAAGTTCACCTTTATAGAAAAAAAAATAATAATTATTATGAATAAAAATAATAATTGTACATATTTTTGCAGAAAAATGCGCAATTATTAATTTTTTTCTTGCAGCAGCCTGGAAATCATTGGACCCATGATCAGTAAATCACAGGTGCAATGTGGGCAATGTGGGCTCCTGCAGACAAGTCCTTCGTATTTCAGTTTGTAAGCCAGATGATACAGTATGTCAATAGACTATGGCTCCATTCACACCAATGCGTTTTTTTCATGCTTTTTGCAGAAATGCAGGACATTTTTTTAGCATCGATTCCTATGGAACACGTTCACATCAATGCATTTTTGTGCCCCTGCGTTTTTGGAAAGGGTCAGGTTTTTTTTTTTTTTAATGTAAAAGATGCTTTTTTTGCTTTTTTGGTTCAATAGACTTCAATGGAGAAGCTGCAGAAAAACATGTAGTGCGTTTTACTGCAATTTTCATTTAGAGTTTTTAAATCTGCCCACCAAAAATTAAAAAAAAAAAGCATGAAAAACGCACATTGCGGTAAAATCGCAGCAAAACACAGATACGCTCAAAAGCAACATGCATAGGTATGAATCGAGCCTACAAGGGTGCTCATCGACCCCCCTACCCCCGCAGCCCATTAAAACTACAAACCAATCTGGCACAATGATACTTGCAGTTTATTCAGTCACAAGAATCTGCAAATGAATAATGCAGAACCCCACACAGTTGCAATGTTTTTGAAAAGTGATATGGTTAAACTGCCTGTGGAGGGTGCTTATTCAGCAGGTGACCATACTGGCCAAATGGACCAAGGACAAAAGGTATGTCAATGGATAAAGTGTGCTTTAAACAGAAAACGTTGTATTTTCTTAATGACTGCAAAGCATTCGCTGATTGGGGGGGGGGTGTAAAAGTTGGGCAGTGACATCATGATCTCCACCTGATCCAATCAGAGGACTCTTTGCATTCAGAATGACATTCTCTGAATGACAGAATTTTCTCTAGCTGACACCCATGCTGAGCAAGCAATTGTTCTCACACATGGCATCCTGGAAGCCAGCACTAATCACTCTTTTGCCTACTTCAGGGATTTCCAGATTCCATGGCATGGCATATACATACAGTGCATCCGGAAAGTATTCACAGCGCTTCACCTTTTCCACATTTTGTTATGTTACAGCCTTATTCCAAAATGGATTAAATTCATTATTTTCCTCAAAATTCTACAATCAATACTCCATAATGACAACGTGAAAGAAGAGTATTAACAGCCTTTGCTCAATACTTTGTTGAAGCACCTTTGATGCTACAAGCTTGGCACACCTATTTTTGGGCAGTTTTTCCAATTCTTCTTTGCAGGACCTCTCAATCTCCATCAGGTTGGATGGAGAGTGTCAGTGCACAGCCATTTTCAGATCTCTCCAGAGATGTTCAATCAGGTTTAGGTCTGGTGTCTGGCTAGGCCACTCAAGGACATTCACAGAGTTGTCCCTTGGCCAATCCTTTGTTATCTTGGCTGTGTGCTTAGGGTTGTTGTCCTGTTGGAAGATGAACCTTCACCCCGTCCTGAGGTCCAGAACGCTCTGGAGCAGGTTTCCATCAAGGATGTCTCTGTACATTACTGCTTTCCCTCGATCCTGACTAGTCTCCCAGTTCCTGCCATTGAAAAGCATCCCCACAGTATTAAGCTGCCACCACCATGCTTTACTGTAGGTATGGTATTCGCCAGGTGATGAGCAGTGGCTGGTTTCCTCTAGACATGTTGCTTGCTATTTAGGCCAAAGTGTTCAATCTGTATTTCATCAGACCAGAGAATTTTGTTTCTTCAGGCCTGATTAGTGGAGTGCTGCAGAGATGGTTGTCTGGAAGGTTCTCCTCTCTCTACAGAGAAATGCTGGAGCTCTGTCAGAGTGACCATTGGGTTCTTGGTCACCTCCATGACTAATGCCCTGTACACACTATCAGATTATCTGAAGACTTTTGTCTGCAGACTTACCAAAACCATATAATATGAGGTCAAACCTAAACACTTTCAATTTGTATGCAATCCGGCAGGCCCTTGCACTACATAGAAAAGGTAAATCTGAAGACAAAAGTCTTCAGATAATCTGATAGTGTGTACAGGGCATAAGGCCCTTCTCCCCCGATCATTTGAACAGGCAGCCCACTCTAGGAAGAGTCCTGATGGTTCCAAACTTCCACTCAAATCCACTTAATGGATCCACTCCACTCAAATCCACTTATGGATGATGCAGGCCACTGTGCTCATTTAGGATCTTTAATGCTACAGACATTTTTCTGTACCCTGATACAATCCTGTCTCAGAGGGATACAGACAATTCCTTGGACTTGGTTGCTCTAACAGGCACTGTTAACATTGGGACCTTATTTATGGTGCTTTTCCACTGCATGGAACCGAACGGCTCGGCTCGCTTTTGTGCTTTTCCACTGCTTGTACCGCATGGTATGGTGTAGGTACGGTTCGGTACGGTACGGGGGCGCTTTTCCACTACATGGAACCGAACGGTACGGCTCGCTTAAACAGTACCACCTCAGTTGTGGTTCCAAAAGGGTGGTACCGGTACCATATCCCACAATCCTTTGCATGCAGCCTTGACTGTTTGTCACTACTAGCCACTGATTGGTCAGAGAATCGATGTTATCCCACCCACTTACTCTAGTACTACTTTAGTGGAAAAGCAAAACGTACCAAACCGTACCGAACCGTACCGAACCGTTCCAACACCGTACCATGCGGTACCATGCAGTGGAAAACCAAACCGGGCCAAGTAGGGCCGGGTAGAGCTGAGCCAGTACTTGCAGTGGAAAAGTGCCAATACACGATGTGTGCCTTTCCAATTCATTCCAATTTACCACAGGTGGACTTTAATCAAGATGTAGAAACATCATAAGGATGATTAGTGTAAACAGGATACACCGGAGCTCAATTTTGAGTGTCATGGCAAAGGCTGTGAATACTTATGTACATGTGATTTTTTTGTTTTTTATATTTAATAAATTTGCAAAGATTTCAAATAAACTTCTTTCACATTTGTAATTATGGGGTATTGTTTGTAAAATTTTGAGGGAAATAATTAATTGAATCCATTTTGGAATAAGGCTGAAACATAAAATGTGAAAAAAGGGAAACATCGTTAACGCGGTACTTTCCGGATGCACTGTATATACATTGTTACAAGCTGGACCTATGCAACTATGTAAAAATTGCCACAGCTAAGCTTCAAATTTAACATTTTACATACTTTAATGTGATATATATATATATATATACACTGAATGAATTCATTACACGATAGACTGAATTTTATGTGCTTATAGGAGACAAATGTATCCTAGTGACATTTTACCTGTTGTAGAAGAAGCTGTTGCTGATGGAGGTTGGGAATCGAAAACAGAATCCTCAAATTCTTCAGGCATACCATCCAGGAGTAATGGCTCATCAAAAGACTGATAGCACAGTTGCGGCTGGTGGGAGGGAGTACCTGAGATGACTTGCAGACCGATATCCTAAAAGGGACAGAAAAGCTGTATGTGCTGAGGACAAGCAATATAAAAGACTGCACTGCAGACAAAAACGAAGAGCCGGCATCTGTCGTGGGTTAAAAAGAGCCTGCGTTAAAGTAGAATACCTATGCAGACCTCCTGAAAATGCTATTTGCCTGGACTGTCATGCTGATCCAATGGCTTTAGGGCTCTAAAGCTGGCCATACACTAGTAGAAGTTTGTTAGAAAATGTTCATTTTATGAACATTTGTTCAATTTTCGACTGCAGTTACGTGATAATTCGATGGGGCTGGATGGAGAATGTTTCTTGAGAGAATGAATTTCTAACAGAGTATGTATTCAGTATTCGGTAAAGTTCATTTGTTCTATGATTGAATGTTAAAATCAAACAGAAATTGAAAGTGCTTTCTAATGACATTGGTCAAGTCACCAATTGTACTTAGAATTTTCATACATCTGGATAGTTTTTACTTAGATACATTTAGGGATGCACCAATGCTAATTTTTTTAATACCAAGTATGAGTACCAATACTTATTTTTAAGCACTCGTTGATAGCAATTACCTAAAAAGCATAGGTACATATGTGTTTTGGAAGTTGGGGGGGGGGGGCTAGATGGGTGAGGCTGAGGTAAGGGTAGTGTGGGGGGGGGGAGTAGGGAGGTAAGTGAGAACAGGGTTAGGGGGAGAAAGGGGGTAAGTGAGGGCAGGGTGGGAGTTCTAGGTGGGTAAGTGAGGGCAGGGTGGGGGGGAATAAGGGGTTAAGTGAGGGCATCTGGGGGGTAAGGGGTTAAGTGAGGACAGGGTGGGGGGAGTAGGAGGTAAGTGAGGGCAGGGTAGTTGAGGGTGGGGTGGGATATGGGTTGAGGGCTGTGGTGGTCGGGATGCAGCTTTTAACGCAGGTGAATCTTCTGGAGCTGGGAACCTGGGACCAACTGAGCACTGCTGACATATTTGTTCCTGTCCTTTCCTTCTGGGCAACTGGGGCTAAGGGGAGCTCAGTGGGGGGGGGGGCAGAGGTAGATTGGGAGGGGGACTCCAAATTCTGTGCACCAATGAGCTAATTCCCCGCTGTGCAGATATTTTTTCTTCAGGTTTCCTATGTTTAGTGGTAGACTAACCACTTTGGGGTATAGGCAGATTAATCCGCAACATAGCTCCCGACTGGCCCCAGTGTACTGATATAGAAGAGGCAGGCCTTCAATAGAATTGTGTGGAGCGCTGCAGAGACATTTTTTTCTTTTTTTAAACAGCTACAAAGCAGGGGATTAGCTAATTGGTACACAGAATTTTGGAGTCCCCACCCACTCTACCTCTGCCCCCCCCCCCCACTCAGTTTGCAAAGCCGAGCCAGGACAGGAGGGCTGGGGGCAGGTGTGGTATGAGCAGTGGCGGTGAATATGGGAGCAGAATAGACAGCTGGCTGGGAGGGGGGTATGCGGGGGGGAGGATCCCGTGGACAGCTGAAATGTTATTGGTTGTTAAGGAGGTGGCGGCCCCGCTCTTTAACAACTGATAATTGCTGGCATCCTTTTCTTTGGATTTCAGGTGTTAGCGGGAAAATCCCGCTAAGAGCTGAAAGATCGGAGACAGAAGGTATCGATTTCAGGTATCAGAGAATTTGCAGAGAGTACCAATATTCATGCAAATGTTTATTATTGGCACCATTACTGTTGTCGGCGCAACTATAGTTAGATTGGCCCTGCTTGGAATAATACACCAATGCATATACCATACCAGTGGGATTCCTCTAGAAGCTTGAAAACACTGTAAGTACTGATACTTCAGGGATCTCGTGTCGAGCGGATGTCCTGCTATATTCTAAGCACAGGAAGTTGGCTGCTTGGCTGCTTGGCTGCTTGGCTGCTTGGCATGGGCACCATTCAGAGAATGCTTTGCATTTTCTCAATGAATACAAAGCATTCTCTGATTGGATAAGGTGGAGAGGCGGGGCAGTGATGTCATACTCTGCACCTCTTTCAATGAGGAAATTCTTTGCATTAATTGAGAAAATGCAAAGTGTTATCTGAATAGCGCCATTGCCGAATGGCCAACCTCCTGTGTTCAGAAAGCAGATCTGCTCGGCACGGGGCCCAGAAGCTAGTGGAGAACACTGGAGTAGTGGTGTCCAATACAGTGATTTCCAGCTTCTAGAGAGATCCCACAGGACCCCTCACTGCAACTATATGCAAAGTAACACTGTTTCAAGCTGGACTAATGTAACTATATAAAAACTTCCATAACTGTAATACTTCTTTAAAACAACCACAATAGCGAAGCGATCAGCAGGTCCTCCCATGGCCCTCTACTGACATGCCTATAGAGAAAAAGAAGAGGAGCACTGGTTCACATAAAACCACCAATCATTGCCACATCCCTTAAACACAATGGGAAATAATAGGAATTGGGTAAGGAACTGGTCCTGCATCTAATCAAGCCAGAAGCTAGAGAGATGTGCGGACTCTACCTCACCAGGAGCATGGGATTTTGAGGCAAGGATTATATGGTGGTAACAATAGTCTACATAACAGACCACAATGTATAAAAATTATTACATTTTATTATAAAATAAGTAAAAAAGACATCACATAAGGTATAAAGCCAGAAATACAGACATGTATATTTACATTTCAGACTTAAAACAAGTGAATCAATAATAATAGTAAAGTGGATCACAGAGGTCCTAGATGTGTCGCCAAGATATTTGGCTTCTTCAGGGACCGAAAGTGTATTAGATCTCTAGAATCAGTAAAAAGGTCACATACAGTACACTTTCGGTCCCTGAAGAAGCCAAATATCTCGGCGAAACATGTAGGACCTCTGTGATCCACTTTACTATTATTATTGATTCACTTGTTTCAAGTCTGAAATGTAAATATACATGTCTGTATTTCTGGTTTTATACCTTATGTGATGTCTTTTTAACTTCTTTTGTAATAAAATTTTATAATTTTTATACATTGTGGTCCTTTATGTAGACTATTGTTACCACCATATAATCCTTGCCTCAAAGTCCCATGCTCCTGGTGAGGTAGAGTCCGGACATCTCTCTAACTTCTGGCTTGATTAGATGCGGGACCAGTTCCTCACCCAATTCCTATTTGACATGCCTATAGGATTTATACCATTGGGAAAAGAAAATTCCTCTGTTGTGTATAGTAATGCCACTTCCTTTTGTTGAGATAACAAGAGGACCTACTCAACACATGGCTGTTAAGATTGAATGAAAAAAAGAGGGCAATTTCAGAAAAAATACGTTTACCAACATTCGCCAATGACATCTCTGCCTTCGCAAAGTCATTTGACATGAAGTCATAGATGGTTTTGTTATCAATATAATGTAAAACCTTTCAAGCAAATGGTACCATTGCTACTGTATATATTGCGATATGTCAGCCAAGGATTTCATCCAGACTTAAACGGTTACTTAAGGTCCTTTTACATTGGTGGTCAGTAACATATTGCCTACTTATATTGTTGATCTGTGGACTAGGACCCCCTCACAATAGTGGTCTTTGGGTGAAGGGCATCATGGTTGGTGGTTAGTGGAAGAATGTCCTCCTTAGAGATAGTTAAAAATATAATTGGTGCCAGTGGTTACATATCTAAGAGGTAGAAAGGGCTCAATTCTTAAGGAACTCCTAGCAAACTCTGAAAGGAGCCCTGGTTGAGAAAAACTGGTTTACTTTAAACTTAAATATTGGTGTTCTAGTTCTGCGTGATGAGGCAAGTTTGTGGAAAGAAAGCAGTGAATACTTACGCTAAAAGTTTTGCTGACGTCTTTTTCCTGCGGAAAGCTAACAGGCTTCCAGTACGTACCATTGATCAGAATCTGTACATTATTATCAATACAGGGTGGCTGAGGAGGCTCTACATTGAATCCTGCAGCATAGTATCCTTTCAGGCTGGTGTACTGAAGAGAGTTATACACCTGTAATATTAATGGGACAGAATTACATTCAGACCTACACTAGGCTGTATCTATAGCCAATAGAGTATGGAATTGAAAGCTGCATCAGTTTCTTTGCCATCTTTAATCCACTGGGGATATTTCTCTTTACTATCTGTCTTGGAGATGCCATACAAAGCAAGTCAAATCTCTACAAAGTGAAGGGAGTTCTCCTCAGACAAAACCCTGACCCAAAGCCAAAAACATGCAAATGTTCCTGAAAATGGCTGTTCAGTAATGCTGGGTGCTGTAATGACCTAAGGCTGGGACCCAAAGACAATTAGAGTGAAGAAATGTCATCATCATGCCAAAGATTCCTCAAAAGGGTCCAAAGCTTTATTTTACTGGTCACATAGTACACATAACACAACTTTTCAGAGCCACGCACGGGCCCTTTGTCAGGCAAGTGACTACATCGTATGTTGCTTTATTTGTACTTAGTGACCACAAAAATAAAGCTTTGGCCCCTTTTGATAAATCCTTGGTGTGATAAGGGATGATCGAACGGTTCGGGTCGGCCATCGGTTCGACCCGAACATTGACTGTTTGAAATTCGGCCGAATTCCGAACTTTTTGCGGAAAAAGTTCGGAATTCGGCAACCAGAACCGACCAAAATGCAATGGGACAGGAACTGGGCTTTAAAAGCCTGTGATTGGACCAGAAACATCAGTAAAAGCCAATTGAGGGGGCAGGAGGATGCTAGGAATGTGATTGGAGTGACTAGGGGGTCCAGAGGCCAATCAGTAGTGAATACGCCCCCCAGTATATAACATAGCCCTGCCAAATCTCTAGCACTGTAATACAAGGGCTGTGGAAGAGAGTGGAAGCAGTTCTGTTACTCCTGCTGCAAAAGTGTCATTTAGCAATTATTAATGTGAGGAAAGGGATATCTAGTGTAGTTAGGGTACTATGTACCACTATAGTTAGATTCAATAATCTAGTTTCTGTAGGGAAAGTGTTAAGTGTCAGGGTGACCGTAGTGTAGTGTAGGGTGAACTGACTCTGACTGCTATGCCAGGGTGACCAAACTCTTCCATGTCAGGGTGACCGCCATAAGAAAAAGATAATTTTTCTTAGAATTTTTAGTAGAGCAGGGATGGGGCTCCGCTCCTTGTATGCCAGGGTGACCGAATTCATCCACGTCAGGGTGACCGCCATAAGAAAAAGATTGTTTGTCTTAGAATGTTTAGTAGAGCAGGGATGTGGCTCCGCTCCTTTCACACGTGGGCGTTTTTGTTGCAGGCGTTTATTGGGCATTTTTTGGGCGTCTTTGGAGGCAGGCATAACATCTGAACTTCTGTATAGGGGTATATATACACACACACATATATGTATATATACACATACACACATATAGGTGTGAAAGTAGCGGAACCCCATCCATGCGCTAATGAAATTATTTGCAGGGATGTGGCTCCGCTCCTATCACACCTATATGTGTGTATGTGTATATATATACATATATGTGTGTGTGTATATATACCCCTATACAGAAGTTCAGATATTATGCCTGCCTCCAAAGACGCCCAAAAAATGCCCAATAAACGCCTGCAACAACACACCTGGGCGTTTTTGTTGCAGGCATTTATTGGGCATTTTTTGGGCGTCTTTGGAGGAGGGCATGACATCTGAACTTCTGTATAGGGGTATATATACACACACATATATGTATATATACACATACACACATATAGGTGTGATAGGAGCGGAGCCACATCCCTGCAAATAATTTAATTAGCGCATGGATGGGGTTCCACTACTTTCACACCTATATGTGTGTATGTGTATATATACATATATGTGTGTGTGTATATATATACCCCTATACAGAAGTTCAGATGTTATGCCTGCCTCCAAAGATGCCCAAAAAATGCCCAATAAACACCTGCAACAAAAACGCCCAGGTGTGTCGTTGCAGGCATTTTTTTGGGAGTCCTTGGAGGCAGGCATAACATCTGAACTTCTGTATAGGGGTATATATACACACACACATATATGTATATATACACATACACACATATAGGTGTGATAGGAGCGGAGCCACATCCCTGCGCTAATAAAAATTCTAAGAACAAGTATCTTTTTTTTCTGGTTCTGGACATGCTACAGAGCTGAAACTTCTCAGGTACACTTTTTAGACCCCCCAGACACTAAATCCAAAGAAATCTCTTTTTTTTTTCAATAATCTTTTCAATAATTGGCTCTCTATCAAAAACAACAATTTTTAAGAACTTTTTTTATGTGATTAATAGTCCCTGGGGCATGACCCAGAACCCTATGCACTTTTTAGGGGCATTTATTGGGCTTTAGGGCTTCAAAATTGTGTTTTTTGATTACCAAAGTTCGGGTCCCATTGATTTTAATAGGGTTATGGAATCCGGACCCGAACTTTCGGGAAGTTCGAGTGTTCTGGTCGAACCAAACTTTTCAAAAGTTCGATCATCCCTAGGTGTGATGTGACATTTTTTACTTCTCCTCGGACAGTCACTAGAAGGTTTACCTTTAACTTGTGTTTTGGTGAAAATGTAAATTTTGGTTTCTCATCAGTTTGTCTTGGTGACAGATGTCACCAGCTCAAATAAAGAGAATTAATCTACCTAGTGGAGACATAGAATACAAAAGCTGCACCTTCCAAAACTAAACCAAGTTTTGGCTATCAATGCAAGGCTTTTCCTAACATTGTGAGAGCCAGTGACGGTCCCTGGATGGTCGCGAACCAGCGTAAAGGTAGTGAGATCAATGGGGTTCCGATCGCTGATGCATGACACTAGCTTTACAATGCCTGTTACAAAGTTTTCATATGTCAGTGGATTGCATTTCATTTTAAATAAACGCTTGAGCTTTTGGAAATATTACACTAGTGGAGCCTTTCTTTTTTATGTACCCCCACGGAGAGTTATTTACCACAAGAGGGGTGGAGAAGTCAATTGGGGTACCAAAGGACTTTTCAACAGCAGTTTTGTATAAAGCGCAATTGCCTAACCATGAGAATGGGGGGGGGGGCAATATCATTTGATGAGTGACCATCTGATGGGAGTGGGCCGGTGTTCATACACACAACGGTGGTGGCGTTTTGTGGTGATTCAACTCTTAATTGGATTTCACTGAACACACACTTCTTTTCGGTTTTGACTCCATCACTTAAGAAGATTTTTTATGGGAAATTATATATGTTTCAATTTATGTTTGCATGTACACATATGGTTTATTTCAATTTTTTATGGATCACTGTGTTATATGGTGATGTTAGTGCGCTACTGGTGATGCACATATATGCGACTTCATATGTTTGTATTTCACTTATTTTGATTTTCCTATTTTCTAACTTTTTTATGCGCTGCAGCATTTCCTTTCCAAGATCTACCTCCACCCCCCTTTCCATGAGTTGTTACATTTCCCATTTCCTGGCCCTTGCCACAATTGCTAATATTAGTTGTTAAAAGTGACCTGTAAGTTCCAGGGATCATCTGAAAACAGTCATAACTGTTTGTGGACACATCCAGAAAGTGTCATGCACTGTGCAGCTCACAGCAGCCATGAGAAAATCGGATTTGCTGGAAAGCCATCTCGGCACAGAGAATTTGTTCAAAGATGAATACAGACAAAAAAAAAAATTACAAAAAATAAAGCAATGGAATATATAGTCTTTTAAAAGTTTAAAGTACAAATCCAGCCAAAACTTTTATACTGGATAGAGTGTGGAAGGAATTCATCCTCTCCCACCGCTTGCTGGCTTTTTTCACCCTCTGGGGCTTGCGTCTTTTTATTGCTGGGAGGTGGAGTAGTAGATCTCCCAAAAAGGGTTATAATGTCTGTTCGGTTCCTTTGTATTTCCGCATTATAACCCCTTTTTGAGACCTCCACCAAGTCTAGTAATTACCAGCACTGAATCTCTGAGGATGCCTGGGTCCTGGACCTTCAGAAGCATTGAGTGTCACCAAAGAGACCAGAAGGTCTACATAGAGACAACCTCTACAATTGTAAGACAAAGACAAGGCTTCACTACTTCTCATTTTGCATGAACCAATGAAATACTACACCAAAAAGGTGCAATACACAGGTCCATTTTGCAGGAACCACTGAAATACTACACCAAAAAGGTGCAATACACAGGTCCTGGGCCTGTGCAAGCATTGGCTGCCGCTAAAGAGACCAAAAGGTCTACGCAGAGACAACCTTTTACAAATGTTGAAAAAAAAAAGACTTCACTACGTCACACTTCTTATGAACCACAGAAATGCTAGATCATAATTTCCTGGAAAATTGTGTCCGGCACAACCATTGAATGATCTGTTGTACCTATGGCACCAACAATCAGAGCACATGGGATTTCAGAAAAGGACTCTAAAGTCATACAAGCCTTAGCTTCCTCCAAATATTGAGAGGAGGGGTAGAAATCATAAATGTAACTCGTGTGCAAGTACAAAAAGTCAACAAACAAATTGTCCAAGATCAACGACCTAACCCCATCGGTATCTTACCGTAGCAGCAGAAAAGCTTTGACCTTGTTCAAGAAGTAGGAGGCTGGAATCGAAGACACGCGCAAAGCAGGCAGATGGTGTTGTCGCGGTAATTTCCAAGTCAACATTGGAGCCGGGAGTTCCCATTTCCGATGAGAAGTAAGCGTTCACCTGCAGGAGTACATTGAAATTGTATGAAGGGGTATGCACTTGGCAAAATGAATAGGAAAAAATGTATCAGGTCCAGTGGTTAAGAGTGGGTATTACCAACATCCCTAAATTCAGTAGATAAAGAAAGTTCCCCTAGGGTGTGGGACTTTGTAGGCAATAACCAAACCTACAGTAATGAAATCAGTATAAAGTTTTATTCATGTTATACAAAATATAAGTAGAAGATTATAAGAAAACAACACAGAGAACTTTAAAAACATGTGGCCCATTGATAACATCACTTGGACTTGAGGTGACAGAGAGTTCCAAAGGTGACCAGACGCGTTTCGGATAGTCGCCTTTATCAGCGGTCAAATGGGAGTGAAACTCAGACTGAGGGTAGGAGTCGTTTTCTTATAATCTTCTACTTATATTTTGTATAACATGAATAAAACTTTATACTGATTTCATTACTCAAGGTTTGGTTATTGCCTACAAAGCCCCACACCCTAGGGTAACTTTCTTTATCTCTTGCAAAATGAATAAGTGTGACATTCAGAAGCAATTTTATTTGCATTATCTGTAATCAAAATCCCTTCCTTGAGACTTCCATTCCTTTTATTATGTTGTCCAAAGCCAATGTATGCACCATGATGCCTCTTTAGAATTTTGGCCTTGGCCATGCCTCCCTATTGGTTTGTCACAGCTGTTAGTGTTATTTTTTTAATCTCTTTTTATTCAATTTTACAAACCAACAAATCATACAAAAAAAAATAGAAAACAGTCATAATATCAAAGTCCATTATTCTATAATAAAAGAAAAAAAGAAAAGAAAAAGAGAAAGAGAAAAGGGAAAAAAAAAAAAAGAATATATAAAGTGTAATTTCTCAACATCCTAGCATAGGCTGGTCCATTTAAGTGATGATATTAGCACATCACCCTTATATATATGGACATAGAACCTAGAAATATAAAAAATATAAATTAATCTGAAGGAAAAAGTGATAACAGTAACAATAATCAGACCTACAAAACCTCTATTTTTAATCTACCCAAAGTTTGTGCTACTTCCGCCTTTAAATACCAATCCGTATATCTGAAGGGCTTCATAAAATGTTGAATATCCTCGTCCGTAAGTTCCTGCTCTATAAAGAGTTTCCATTTGTCAAATAACTTTTTGGTAAGGATATGGTGTTGTAGGACTGTGTCCATGCGTTCTTTGTACATTAACGACCGGAGCTCCGTCTTAAGGGCAGATAAGGTAGGAGGGTTAGGTTGGATCCATGATTTTAAGAAGATAGTTCTTTTAGCCGCCAAGAAACAAATGTGATCACAGAGGGACAGTGGCCAATGGGCTCAAATGATCGATAGTGTTCGGGTGGTTAATTCCAAATAGCATAAGATGCGGAGACTTCCGTAGACGGGTATTCAATACTGTATTGGCATAATAGGCCACCTTGTCCCAAAATGGAATCACTCTGGGACAGGACCAAAATCTGTGGGCCAATGTAGGCCTTATTGACATACATAGGGGGCATACTGCTCTGGTTTTGTTATCCCTAGTAAAAAGAGCTGGGATATAGGCTTTGTGTATAAATTTAAATTGGATCTCTCTCCATATCTCATTCACGGTGAGTGTCCTAATAAGCCTATAGCCCTGGAGAATTTGATGTGAGAATTCTGGTCCAGGGAAGTCTATATGCCACTTTTCAAAAGACCTATCTGCAGTTAGTGTTATGAGGTGAGCACAGACAGTACAGTTAACAATATTTACTGACTAATAAAAGAAAAGTATAATAATCTTTTCTTTAAAGGGAGCATGGGCATAAACCGAGTTTAGATGCCTGAAATCCTTTAATATTGTCTACTACAAAGGTTCTAATCCTATCAAACTTTTGTTAGTATTTTCAAATTTTTCTTTGTGCAATAAAAAAAAAATCTTGATTGTTAAATAAATTAAGAAAAAAGAAAAGATGCAGGACTGGACATCCACAGAGATCTAGTCAAACAAAAAAGCAAAATACTTTTATAAAAAAAACTTGTGCAATTAAAACCTATGAATGACTTTCATACCCTACCAAGTCCAGGACTAGAAACGTGTCTGTGTGGGAGCTGGGACCTGACACCACCTCCCCTTGGGCACAGATACGGGGAAGAACTCAACAAGTCCCACATGTTTTGGCCACACGACAAACCTACTGTTCTTCAACCATGAATGTGTTTTAGAGGGGTTCTTGGAGGCCATTTCTATCTATCTATCTATCTATCTATCTATCTATCTATCTATCTATCTATCTATCTATCTATCTATCTATCTATCTATCTATCTATCTATCTATCTATCTATCTATCTATCTATCTATCTTCAAACCTTTCTATCTATCTATCTATCTATCTATCTATCTATCTATCTATCTATCTATCTATCTATCTATCTATCTATCTATCTATCTATCTATCTATCTATCTATCTATCTATCTATCTATCTATCTATCTATCTATCTATCTATCTATCTATATGTTATACACAAGTTTCTGTGTACCTGGTTTCCGAAGCATTTCTCCAAACTGAGATTAATGGCATCTCCAACCATCTCATCCTTCAGCATGTACTGTACGGCATATTGAACAACAGGGGCATGCTCAGGAGATGCCCTGTAAGTTATGTTGAACTCTCCTTGGCGAGCTGAGATGAGAAGAAAGCACACGTGTAATTAGTTGAGTTTACTCTTCAAATTATGACCTTAACCACTTGCTGACCAGGCTTTCTCTGGCACTTTTTGTTAGCAATTTTAAATCAGTACTTTATGCTGGAAAATTACTTAGAATCCCCAAACATAATTATTTTATTAGCAGAGACCCTAGGGAATAAAATGGTGATCGTTGCAATTTTTTTTACATCACATGGTATTTGTGCAGTGGTTTTTAAACGCAATTTGTTTGGAAAAAATACATTTTAATGAATTAAAAAAATAAATAAATAAAACACAATATATACCCCAATTTATTTGTAAAATATGAAAGATAATATAATAAATAGATACCTAATATGTCACGCTTTAAAATTGCACGCTTGTGGATTGGTGACAAACTACAGTACTTAAAACTCTCCATAGGCAATGATTCAAATTCCTTTACAGGTTACCAGTTTAGAGTCACAGAGAAAGTCTAGAATTATTGCTATCGCTCTAATGTTCGCTGTGATACCTCACATGTGTGCTGTGAATACCATTTACATATTAGTGCGCAACTTACGTATGTGTTGGTTGCTGCACGCAAGCACAGAGGGATGGGGGTGCTTTACTTTTTTTTTATTTTTTTTTGCTGTCCCTTTTATATATATTATATATATATATATAATATAATATAATATAATATAATATAATATAATATAATATAATATAATATAAATATATAGTTTTTTTTTTTTTTTTTTGATCGCTTGTGAACATCCAGTGTAATGGAAATAAGGATGACAAGTCCTCCTTATGGAGAGATTGAGGTCAAAAAGACCCCAAATCTCTTCTTTACCTTTAAAAGCAAAAAAAAAAAATACTTCCAGCCTGGACCGAAAGTGACATCATGACGTCGCTCCGGTCCTTCAAGGCCATAGAGGTGATCAAAAAGGATCTATTCTTTGATTGTCTATGGGAGAAGCAGGCCACACCACCATGTCGTTTCACAGCTGGCCACGCCATAATATCGTTTCCCAGGTGAACCGGTGGAACTGGTAAACCAGAGAAACACAAGCGAGCAGCGAGTGGGTTGAGATGTCTCCCCCTACTGCTTCAGAAAGCATTCCAGTGGCTTATAAACTGCTCGGACCACTTTCATTAGAAAGCCAGATGCCATCTAAAAAAAGTAATACTGGAGGTATGGGGATATCTTCAGCCATAATGCCGTTAAACCAGTGGTCCTCAACCCTGGTCCTCGGGGCCCACTAACAGGCCAGATTTAAAGTATTACCTTGGGGAGATGCAGACTAGAATACTGCAATCACTGAGCAGAAAATGAGATCACCTGTGATGTAATTTAGTTATCTTGCAAACCTGGCCTGTTACTGGGCCCAGAGGACCGGAGTTGAGGACCACTGCGTTAAACCACTTGCAAAACGCAAGGTCCGCAAGTGGTTAAAATTACCACGCTTACATAAAAACTTGACAGAATGGTCCCATACAATACACAACAGCCAGAAAAATTTGAGAATATTAAACAAGGCTGCAGACGTCTGGCATTCTGAACTTACATTCTGACACGTTTACAGAATGTTCCCCGGACTCCACAATCTTTGCTCTTGAAATGGCCTATGGCAAGGAGGAAAAGCGAGAGGGAAAAATAAGAATATGAATAGGGACTATAGATCAGTAAAATACAAATGTATGACACATGATAGATTATAATACAACTTGTAAAATAAATAAACCTAATCCACCAAAATATTAGGAACCAAACCTGCTATTGTCAATTTCAAATATTTAAATAGTTTAGGATCATCGCATTGTGATATCAGATCACAAACCTGGAATGCAGGTACTTGCAATTATTTACAGCAAATATTGCCAATATTCAATGTTGATGCTGGCACGCATTCATCTTCTAAAAATGAAGATACTCCCTGTTTTTTTATACTTTCTCTGCAATTCTCCTGTTTGGGTACCGCATTTGTTTTTTTTTGCTAAATACATGGTCTTTTCAGCTCATTTATATGGGGGTCCGCTTCTCCTTGAATTGGACTTAGGGCTCTGCAGTAACCTTGGCGGGAAGGGGGCTTGGCACTTCCTGACCTATACAAGTACTTTTTGGCAGGTGAGGGGTTTGCGCATGTAGGTGGCTTCTAGGGGATGTTGGGGACTCCGCCTTGGTGTTGGAGGCAGCAGTGTTAGGCTCCTATGAAAGCCTACGCCTACTAGTGTATAGAGGAGCAGAGGCCCAATTTCACCTGACGATAACTATGAGAGCTATACTTAAAACATGGGACTGTATTCAGGACTTGCCTGTGACTTCTTCTCGCCCGTCTTCCCTTTTGTGGATGAATCCCCCTCTCTCTCACTTTCTTACCATTCCAGACCCTATTATATGGACAACTAAGTGGATAAGGAGGCTAGGGGATATCACCAGAGGGGGTAAACTTTTGTCTTTTGCAGACCTTAAGCTGAGATATAATTTACCTAATCCTACCTTTTTTTATGCTTACAACTGCAAAATGCTTTTACCTCCAAATTTGGCTCTGTTAGGGCGGAAATAAAGCCATCCAGCTTAGAAAACATTTTGCTAGATGAGTCCATGAAACAACACTCTCGGAGTTATATATTGTAAAGAACTTTTCCCTGTTCCTCCTCCCTCGGTGGTTAAGTGTAGAGAGCAATGGGTGGAAGAGGTTCCAGATCTTGGAAAGGAGGATTGGGATGATATGTGGAGTTTCCCCTTTACTCATCTGGTCTCGGCAAGGGATTTGTGATCCTTTTTTAATTCCTACATAGGATATACTATACATGGGCAAAACATGCCAGAATTTACCCGGGGGTATCAGCAGAGTGCTGGTGCTGCTCCTTCTCTCAGGCCACCTTTGGTCATGTGTTTTGGCATTGCCCGGTGGTCCGGGATTATTGGACCGCTATTCTTCAATGTATATGTAGGGCTCAAGGTACATTGTTGAAGTTACTGTTGTATTATGCCGTAAAGCATTAATATTACACTCCTATCTCCTACTGGAAAGGATTTTTAGAGCTACATACAGAGGCGTAACTAGAACCTTCAGGGCCCCGGTGCAAGAAACCATGAAGAGCTCCCCGGACCCCTGGCCGGAGCCCTTCCCTTCAACCCTGGGGCTCTTCCCACTGATCCTAGGGCCCTTTGCTCTCGTTGTGGGGCCCTTTATTACTGTCATGCAGTGGGCCCCCTTCCTGCCATCTTGGGGCCTCCCCACGGTGGTGGAATGCCAGGGCATGGTCGCAAGTGTGACCTTTGCGATCCCAGAAGCTCACCCACTGGTGTCAGTAGTTTTTTTATTTTTTGGTATTTTAATTGTATTATTTTTTATCATGTTATTTATTTTTTTTACAATGTCACTGACTATGACTCTGTCCATTCAGAAAAGGAAGGAGCTGGTAAATTAAATATTTACCCCTTCCTGTTTCTCTATTGTGACACATCCCCTGCAGCAGCCGGCAGGAGAGGGGAGGGAGGAAGCCGGCAGCGCAGTTGGGGGGGGGGGGGACCAGGGGAGCACACAGGGGCCCAGAGACAGCAGAACACAAGTGAACTGGATAGGAGGAGTGGCGGGGGCAGCATACAGAGGAACCAATCTCCTCCATTTTCCTCCTGCAGCTACAGGAGGAAAAAGGAGGACAGTGATTTCTCTACATGGTACCCCCACCGCCCCTCCTATCCAGGTGTACAGGGGAGCCACACAGGCCCCCTGGAGCATGGGGCCCGGTTGCAATTGCAACCCCTGCAACCCCTGTAGTTACGCCCCTGGCTACATACTTAAGCAGGGGTTGTCCCAAGAAATTTGAAAAAGTTTGGCAGTTTTGGCTTGATAGCTTTACAACCGTTACTCAAGACATCTAGGGGCATGACAATTAGGGTAGGATTACATAAATAGAATGGCGGTTGTTGGGGAGAATTGGGCTAGGGTTTACCTCTCACCTGCTGCATAATGTCCTTTCCTGATCTCATTTGATCTTCTGGTCCTTAGGGCCTCACTGTTTGGGATGCTTTTTCCAGGGACAACTTGTGATAGCCTATGTTTCTATAGAGGGAACTGCATTATATCTCTGGTTCAACTTTTATTATGTAAACATGTTATTCTTTAGAGCCGGTTAATACTGAGGCGACACGACTTCGGGGGGCAACCTGTGAAGTCTCGTGCACCGCTGTGCACCGCGACTTCGCCCCAAATTGCAGGGACTTCACATAATGGAAGTCTATGCAAGTCGCCCCAAAGTAGTACAGGACCCTTTTTCTAAGTCGGAATGACTTGTGTCGCTCCTATTAGAACAGGTCCTGTACTACTCAATGGACCGCGACCAACCGCGACTTGTCAGGCTGACAAGTCGCCTGACAAGTCGCGGCAGTGTGAATGGGCTCTTACTCCTAAGGAACGCACAGCATTTAATGCCATGGACAAACGTCTTGGGGTGGTGCCTGGTAGAGGGGTGGTTAGGTCTTTTTGTTGGGAAGTTCTTTTGTTTCTGTATTGAGCCCTGCATAGCTGAAACTTTGTTTTTCTTGTTCTTTTTACCAAAATAATAATAAAAAGAAATGTAAAAAAAAAAAAAAATATTGCCAATATTCTCTGTAAATAAAATATGATCATTTCAGAACATGTGTTCCAGATTTTTAAATGCAAAATTTGCATTGCAGAACGAGTCCAGATAAATCTGATTCCTTGATGTCTGGGATGCCGCACTAGAAATGTTTGCAGAAAGAGGTGGAAACTCCAGTTTTTTTATAGCAAGGACACTTTTAGGCTTCATGTACACATAACCTTCTATGACCGCCAACCACATTGCGATTTTACCACGATTTTGCTCATTTACACTAGCAGCTACTGAACTTGAGCTTTTGGTGTTTTTTTTTGCCAAAGCTCTTAAACTCGACTTCATAAAAAGCCTATGTGTCAATGTACAGGTAGGCATTTAGCAGAGTTTAGGAGCTGCTGCAGTTAGGTGAGATTCAATAGGTAAGTTTTGCATACAGGATAGGAATGTTTTGATCACCGGCTGAGAGAAAACGCAAAACGTGGCAAAACCGCTTTGCATTTTCCCATGGCTGGTAAATGACGGCCAAGTGTACATGCAGCCTTAGTCCTTTCTAGGAAGATAGGTATCCAAATTTCCATGAGAGTTCAGGCAGCGATCCTAATAAGGGAGCTTTAAAAAAAGGGGTCCCACATCATTTAGAGGTGCTTGGAACAAGTGTTAGGTTGGGTTGAGGAACCTGCTGGCTAAGGAAATTGCTTAGCGCACAGAAGTTTCCTAACAAGTAATGACAGTGTAAAGGACGCTCTTCAGTGCAGAAGAACTTTCCAATGATCCTTTTAGTGGGCCAGTACAATGTGAGTATAGAGAATACCACCACCACTCTAGCAGTGGTCGTCCTGGTTTCACACTGCCTGTATTGTCTATCACATTGTCTATTGTCTATTATGTTGATTAGGGAGTCATCTATTGGGTGTTTATTGCAACTGCAGTCTATTCTTTTCAGAAAGGAATCGGGAAGTGTTTTGTATGTATAAAGTTTAACCCTCACATCAGTTTAGAGGCATTTTAGCTTGCAGAAACAAAACAGTGGAGTGCGCTAAAAACAATGCCCCTACAACCACCAGTAACAGCCACGCCAGTATAGCCACGAACTCTAATCGAGAGAGACTCCTTCTTGTGTTTCATGAACCCACTATATTTACCAACCCAATATCAATGTTTAACCACTTGCCGTCTGCTCACTAGAGCTGTACTGCGGCAAAGTGGATCTTGTAGGTCTGATGACGTAGACCTACGTCGGCAGACACTGCCCCTTCTCGGCGTCGCACGCGCGCCGCCGGAGGCTCGCTCCCGCTGTATTCAGTCACAGCGGGAGTCCGGCCAGGGGAGGAGCAGCGGCGATCGCCGCTGCTCTTCCCCGATCGTCGGGGATCTAGTGTGGAGATCCGCCTGCTTGTGTAAGCACAAGCGGGCGGATCTCCTAAGTGACAGGCAGTGACAGATTGCAGGGTTCAGCATAGCTGAACATGCGATTGGTCCCTGTGTCACTCAGTCACCTCCCCCCACACACGTCAGTAAGCACCAGGCATACATTAACCCCTCCCTCTCCAATAAAATTAACCCCTTCCTTGCCAGTGTAATTTTTACAGTAACAGTGCATATTTATAGCACTGATTACTGCAGTAATGTCACTGGTAACCCCAAAAGTGTCAAAAATGTCAGTCAAGGGTCCGATCTATCCGCCGCAATGTCTCAGTCCTGCAAAAAAAATCGCAGATCGCCGCCATTACTCGTTAAAAAAAAAAACACCAAAGACGACAGAAATCTTTCCCTTAGTTAGTAAACGCAATAACTTTTGCTTACTGCAAATTTTTTTTACCAAAAATATGTAGCAGAAAACAAATTGGCCTAAAATGTTAAAAAATTTTAATTTTTACATTTTTTGGGGGGGGGGGGGGGGGGGTTTCATATAAAAAAATGTGAAAAATATTGTTATTTTTTCAAAATTGTCGCTCTTTTTTTGTTTATAGTGCAAAAAGTAAAAATCGCACAGGTGATCAAATACCACCAAAAGAAAGCTCTGTTTGTGCAAAAAAAAGGACGTAAATTTCGTTTGGGTACGGCGTTTCATGACCGTGCAATTGTCAGTTAAAGTTGCACAGTTCGAATCGCAAAAAGTGGCCCAGACGTAAGACAGCAAAATCCTCCGGTGGTAAAGTGGTTAAACCACATATAGAGTCATCCAAACGTTATTACTATAGTTTTCACCTCCCATACCATGCGAGACAACCATCTCCTATATGTAAATATACGGCTATAGAACTTAATTTGCTATTATGCATATTTCGTTTGTACTCTCAACCCTCATACTGGGCATTTTGTTTATCACTGCTGTTTGTATGTTTTGAAATTCTCAATAAAAAAATATTTAAAACAAAACAGTAAGAGCCCATTCACACAAGCGCGACTTGTGAGGCAACTTGTGTTGCCCCAGGTGGCTTGACAAAAGCAATGTTAATCAATCAGTGCCGTCTTAATTGGCACTACTGAAGTCGCTCCGACTTCAGAAAAGGGTCCTGTACTACTTTGAGGCGACCTGTGATCCGACTGTCCCATATACTTCAATGGGAGTTGCCTCCTTATCTTAATTGACACGACTTGTTATCAGACTTTCCAGGAAGAAGAAAGAGATTAGCCAGGCATTCCCCACAGACAAAGTCGCCTGTCTCTTCAAAGTAGTGCACAAGTCTCTTCCAAGTCTCTTCCAAATCTCTTCCAAGTCTCTTCCAAGTCTCTAAACAAGTCTCTTCAAGTCACGGGGCGACTTTCTGGTAGTGGTAGTGTGAACCAGCACTGAAGCTCTCATCTTTTTCCTTTTGATATACAAATGCTTGTAAATCTATTTATTGTTTGTTAGTCCCGGTTCACACTTGTGCGATGCGGGAAGGCTGCGAATTCGCGTACGCAAACGCAAACGCACATCTGGCAGTTCACACTGCCATATGGGATACGCAGGGGTGTCAATTAAATGTTAAATGTTAACGACACCCCCAGTTTGACCGCATATTGCAGTGCGAACCACTGTGCGATCCGATCCTGATGCGGGTGCAGTGCGAATTTCAGCCATACAAAGTGTATGGCTGAATTCGCATCTGCACATCCGATCGCATGTAATGAAGGAGCGGTGCACTCCGAATTACATGCAATCGCCACACTCGCAAGAGTGTGAACCGGCCCTTAAAGTTCATGTTAAAATTGGGTTACACTGCTATGTATTTGCAGTGGGATTTGAAGGTGGGTTGTCTGCAAAAGAAATTAGTTAATGATGCATTTGAAAGCAACATGTGTAAAACCATATTATGCACTTTGGGGCTAAGAAGATGCATGCATTATACATACTAGGGGGAGTAGAACTGGGGGAATCCATAGCGGGGAAGGATCTGGGGGTTCTGGTAGATCATAAGCTTAATAATAGCATGCAATGCCAAGCTGCGGTTTCCAAAGCAAGCAAAATCCTTGCGCAAAATGCGCGAAAACCTATTCTCGCATTCATATTCTGAACAATATGTAATAGGGTGTAAACTACTAACCAAAAACCAGATTTTTCAGTTTTGTTTTTTTTTTACTGAAGAATCCACGGCACTTGTTTACGCTCACATGGGTGCATAGGCACATTACAATTATTGGACTGTATTTTAGTTCAGTAAAAAAAAAAAAAAAAAGCTGTACTGAAATTCTTCAAGCTACAGTGTGAAAGAGGCCTAGTGTCACTAGCGATGTCAGTGTCAGTAACCATCCCAGATAGTGTCTCTTACCGCCATATTGCCTGGCATCCTATCACAGTCCCACTATAAGTCGCTGATCACCACCATTGCAGTATAGCGTAATAGCTGCGTAAATTCCAGTATATATACCATAGTTTGTAGACGCGATAACTTTTGCACAAACCGATTAATATACACTTATTGGAATTTTTTTTTTTTTACCAAAGACATGTGGCAGAATAAATTTTAGCCTTAATGTATAAAGACATTTGATTTTTTTTAAATGGTTTAAATATCTTTTATAGCAGAAAATAGAAAATATTGTTTTTTTCCCCAAATTTTCCATTGCAAAAATGTAAAAATCCTGTGGTGATCAAATACCACCAAAAGAAAGCTTTATTTGTGTGAAAAATGTATATACATTTAATTTGGGTACAGTGTTGCATGACTGCGCAATTGCCAGTTACCACTTCTTGACTGGAAGGATTTGCCCCCTTAATGATCAGACCAATTTTTGCGATACGGCACTGCGTTACTTTAACGGACAATTGCGCGGTTGTGCGACACTGTACCCAAATAAAATTGATGTCCTTTTTTTCCCCACAAATAGAGCTTTCTTTTTGGTGACAGTTGATCACCTGTGCGATTTTTATTTTTTGCGCTATAAACAAAAAAATGAGCGACAATTCTGAAAAAAATAACAAACAAAAAAAAAACAATATTTTTCACTTTCTGCTATATAAAATTCCCCAAATAAAATAAAAAAAAATTAAAAATACATTTTTTCATCCTTTTAGGCCAATTTGTATTCTGCTACATACTTTTTTGTAAAAAAAAAAAAAAAAAAAAATAATTGCAATAAGCGTATTTGCACAAAAGTTATCGCTTCTGCAAACTAGGGGAAAGATTTATGTTATTTTTATTTTTTTTTTTACTAGTAATAGCGGCGATCTGCGATTTTTAGCGGGACTGTGACAGGCGGCACCTAACTGACATTTTTCACACTTTTGGATGGACTAGTGACATTACTACAGTAATCAGTGCTAAAAATATGCAGACCGTCATTCTCTCTCAGCGGGGATCGATCGTGGGTGCCGGCGGCAATCGGTGCTGCCGGTCCCGTGGATCAGCATCCCCGCTGGCTAGTGGTATGCCGATTTGCGCAGTCGAGCCAGCCTGCCGCAGTATATAAGCGGCGGGCGGTCAGTAAGCGGTTAAAGTAGCGCAGTGCCGAATAGAAAAAAATGCCCTGGTCATGAAGGGGGTAAAAGGAGGTAAATTGGTTAACCACATAACGACCGCCCGCCGCAGTTTTACTGCGGCAGGCAGCTGCTTCTGGGCAAAGCGACAAAGTACTACGTCGCTCGCTCAGGAGACTCTAGAGGGCGAGCACGCGCCGCCGCCGGCGTGCTCCCGCCCCCGCTTGTTCCCTGGGGAGCCAGTGTGTGTGACCGGCGGCTCCGATGGCGGGCGCCGGTCACTCACGATCTCCTGCAGCAGAGGGAGAAAGACAGACGGCTGATGTAAACACAGCCGTCTGTCATTCTCCCGGAAGTATTCACAGAGGCTATGTGATCCTGCTATATAGGATCGCATGTCTCTGTGATTACTTCACAAGCCACGCCCTCTGATAGTTAGAATCACGCCCCTAGGGACACACTTAACCCCTTGATTACCAGTAATGTTAACCCCGTCCCTGCCAGTGTCATTTTTACAGTAACAGTGCATATGTTTAGCACTGATTACTGTAGTAATGTCACTGGCACCCCCAAAAGTGTAAAAAATGTCAGTCAGGGGTCGGATCTGTCCGCTGCAATGTCGCAGTCCCGCAAAAAAGAAAAATCACAGATCGCCGCCATTACTAGTTAAAAAAAAAAACAATAAAAATTACATAAATCTTTCCCGTAGTTAGCGCAATAACTTTTGCGCAAACCAATCAAAATACGCTTATTGCGATTTGTTTTTTACCAAAAATATGTAGCAGAAAACAAATTGGCCTAAAATGTTAAAAAATTGTGATTTTTACTTTTTTTTTTTTGAGAATTTCATATAAAAAAAAAGTGAAAAATATTGTTATTTTTTCAAAATTGTCGTTCTTTTTTTGTTTATAGAAAAAAATAAAAATCGCACAGGTGATCAAATACCACCAAAAGAAAGCTCTGTTTGTGGAAAAAAAAAAAAGAATGTCAATTTTGTTTGGGTATAGCGTTGCACGGCCTCGCAATTGTCCGTTAAAGTCACGCAGTGCCGAATCGCAAAATAGGGCCTGGTCTTTGAGCAGCCAAATCCTCCGGGGCTAAAGTGGTTAAAGAACTATCTACAGAAGTAAATTCAATTTTGGGATGAAGCACAACGCTGCTTCTGTCAGTTTTGTTATCCAGCAGTCAGATCAGAGTTAGCATACTGTCACGCATACTAAGGTGGGCTGCATTGATACTAACCTGTTCACCAGTGTGCCATAACATTCTTCCATTGTATGTATTACAATTTCAAACTGTTACTATGAAACTACCACAGTGCTAAGACCCAATGTGTGTGGTCCCTTCTGAGCTGGTGCCTTGACTTGCACCGCATACACACTGCCTAAATTGCCGTTAGGTGTCTACACCTACAGAAGTAGGTAGGGGAATGCAATTGTGTGAAAATTAAAAAATTGCACCATATACAGTTCTTCTGGAATTTAAATGAATGAGAGTTTACAATGATCAATGATCTCAATGAAAGAACCAGGGTTTGTGTTAGAAGCCAACTTGAAACCAGCTATTTGGTGGGTGGATTCTGCCATAGATCCTCATTCAGTTCTGTGTGTAATTGCCAGGATTTTTGCATTCTTGCATTTCACCACCCTATGTCAAAGAACCCCATAACACCTTCCAAAGTCTGAGTCCTTCGTATGCTCACCATGAAGACAAATTTGACGGTGGTTTCTCCTACATCCAGAGCATCTTGGCCAAATGTGTACTGGACCCGGATGGTGTATTGTGTACCACACTGCAGATCTTCTCTGGGGCCCTGCAGCTGCACAAAGCTATCGGTGCGGGAGAAGAATCGGTCGACAGATAGATAGTCATTGGAGTAAGTGGGCACAATCCAGTTGTCATCATAACATACTTGTTGAGTCATGTATATCAGCTGTTGAGTAACAAGCATAAAATGAATCCCAACACACCTTAGTAAACACTATAGTATTAGCCACAACCTATTCATCTTTAAAAAGAGCATACCTATCATTCAGGTTCTTTAAAGCCTAACTTTTTTTAATAGAGTGGGAAGGAGTTAAAACAGACAGCAATACCCTAAAGCCTAGTACACATAGGTCAAATGTCAGCCAGGTTTGGCCTGTTCAATAGGAACCGGCCGATATTGGCCGTGTGTATGGTAGCCAGTCCTACAGAAGCCGGCCAAACTGAGTGAAGGCTCACCACTGAAAAAGGTCTTGTTTTGGCTGCCCCCCCCCCCCCCCGTCATAACAAAATAGCTCAGCAGAGGAGATCGCTGTACTAACATTGGATTGGTAGTACGGATTTGTGTAATGGTCAATGAACAAAGATAAGAAACATCATAGATCTCAACGCATTTCATTAAACACTGTTCACTTCATCAGGAGTTTGATGTTTCTGTAAGGGTGTAGATAATAAAGGTAGCCACAAATGTTCACTTCATCAGGAGTTTGATGTTTCTGTAAGGGTGTAGATAATAAAGGTAGCCACAAATTAAACCAAATGGCTTTTTAAAGGAGGCTCTGATGTGTACTAATCACTGGATTTTCTTCAGCTTCATCGTGATCTGTGTTCCTGTGCTCCTGCTGACTTATCTCTAGTTGCTGACCCAACTTGCTCCTGACCTTGCTCTGTAGTTTCTGGATACTGACCTCGGCCTGTCCTTGACTATTCTGTAACTACTTCCTTGATTCTGACCTCAGTCCGCTACTTGAATATGCTTCCTCCTGTCTAACCGTGTATGACCTTGGCTTGCCTCAAATACATTTCTAAACCTGGCAGTTACCTGCATCTGTTTCTGAGTGTATCAAGTGTTCACACCATGTTTCCAAGGCTCTTCATTCGGGTGCACCCTGCAATCTGCCAACCATGTTCCTTTCCTGGAGGGTCTCCACCTGCTACCTAGCTACCCCCCGTCCATGCCATGTTGAGGCTTTTACCTCGGTCACCACATTTAGGGGTGTTCAGACAAGAGCTGCAAGGGAAGCCCTCTCATCAGCTCAGCCTCCAACTTTGGTACAAGGCAATCACTTTCCGTTAGGGACCCCAACTGAACATTTTTGGTATGTGCTCACTGGGTTTGTGTTGGGTTCCTATACATGTGAAATTTCATTCAGAGCAAAAGACTCTGGATGGAGAAATAGACTCTAACCAGTTAGGTGCAATTCATGTTTGTATGACTAGATGTACCGAACACACACAGAATTACTCTCAAGTGCTGCAGGATGAGTTGGCTAAAAAATATATAGATTAACTAAACACATTAAAGAAAGATATTCATTTGCCCATAGACACTGCAATACCTGAAGGTTGACACTTGAATCGGTAAATGTCGACGTATCAACTTCATATTGTGCTCTGCCATTCTCATCAGATGTCAGGTTCCCAACAGTCTTTCCGTTCACTTGGAGTTGCACCACCTTGCCACTGTCAGGTTGACCCAGTGCATTCTCAACAATAATCTGTAAAGGAAAATAAGGCATGCATTTTCCACAATACATGTTCCAATTAAATTGCCCTTACATCTTCTTTTCAAGTTTATCTGCTTTGTCATTAATCCTTCACAACTTTTTTTTACTGGTTTATGTACATGATCTTGCACTATGGATAACAGCCCACATCGTAAAACTTTGACCTTTCAAGACGATAGCAAGTTGGATTTTGAGTAATGTTGGAGGCATAGCTCATAATCGCTTTAAAAAAAGAACCCAAACCATTTTAACTGACAAAAACACATAAGCTATTAACGTTGAAAAAAAGAAAAAGAGAAGAACCTAGCGGGTCTACAATGTTGGAAAACTCAACCCCAAAAAGGGGAATTAGCCCCCATTATTCTTCTCACCATGGGACTTTCTAGGCTGTGAGGTTGTCATAAATTGGAAGATCAAACGAAGATTTTAAAACAACATCTTTATTAATTTTATTAAAAAAGAGATAAAAGCATAATATATAAAAAAACGTTTTTTACAACCATATTGCAGGCATGTCTGCCTGGATACATTCAATGTAGACACAGAACTGATAGGTCCTAAGCGTTTCGCTGAGCATTGTGCTCGTTCAATAGCTTCTTCAGGGACCACATGTAGCACTGATTCTGGAAATTGAATCAGCATGGCAGCCAGGTAAGTAGGCTTTTCAGGAGCAGAGGTCAGCAATGGAAGCAGCCATCTTTTTCCCATTACAGATTTGTGTTAGACTTCTAATAAAAGCTGACAGAGCATACAAATGCAATGACGATAAGCTCCTGTTAGAATACAGCCACATACAATTCAAGTGGGCAACTATAGGTTAAATTTTTTTTTCCCATTTTGGATTGAGCATCTCCCTTCACTGGAGATCTCCCTTCACTTCCTGTCCCATAACCAAACAGGAAGTGCAAATTAAGGGAATTCCTTGGGGACCCCCAGGTCACCAGAACTAGTGTGTAGTGATCGACCAATATAGTTTTTTTAAAGCCGATACTCATATTTTGGCCATTGAATATCGGTATATACCTTCCGGGTTTTTACATGGAGATCCGATCAGAGCCGAATGGTTGCCCGGGTCTCCTGGTGGGACGGGAGACCCGGGCAAGCCGCGGAAAGTGGTGGGAGGGGGGGGGCGTCCCCGCTCCTTGTAATGACAGCCGAGCGGCTTCTCAGCTGCATCGGTTGTCATTACAAGACAGCCGACCGTCGGTTATGGATGCCGGTACCGGAGTGATGCCTCTAGTTGCAGGCATCACTCCGGTACAGCACTTTCCCGAAATATCGGCAATATCGGTAACCTCCGGGGCCGATTCCAATATATCGGGGAAAGTGCATATTGGCCCTCGATATATTGCCATTGCCGATAATCGGTCGATCCCTACTAGTGTGCATCCAAAACTAAAAAAAAAAAGTTTTGCTTTTAGTTATACTTTAAGAAGTTCTGGGATTTAGATCAAACAAGTACTATATATGTCTTGGCCACTAGTATACCAACTTTGCCATAACAATACAATAAACTAACATTAAAAAAAGAATAAAACAAACTCACCCCCACAGCATAAGGAATTCTTTTTTTGAAATATGGAAGCATAACCTTATTGTCAAAATAGGTTCGGCCCAACTGGCTGGTGATAGAGATGGTTTTGGTTTCAGTCACTTGGACATCTGTCAAAGAAAACAACACAAAACCTCATGCCGGTGTACACACATCAGAAAGGATTAGAGTACAGGCAGGGTACATTTTTAAAGCAGATCTGTACCCACCTCAATAAAGGTTTTTTGATACCCAGATTTGCTGTAAAATATATTGCCAGTGAATTTCAATTATATATGTATTACCTCTACTATTTCAGTTACTGGCTTAACCCCACTCCCCCCATCCTCCATCCTATATATGTAGACAGAGTAGTGGATAAGGTGATTTAAAAAAAAAAGTCTATTAGCTGAGACTGGAAAATGTTCCACAGTCTGCAATAAGTCCAGGTTCGACAGTTTGGATCAAGCCCTTACATAGGTCTCCTAACTGTATCTCATCATGTGTTCATTCATACCCACGGTTTTAGTCCTGAGGAAGGAGGAGGCTTTTCCCCAGAAACATATTGGCTTCATCTGATACCCTTGTTCAATAAACACTTCAAATAGACCATCTTGTGTCAATAATTGTTGTACTGGGATCTACCTAATACCCAACTCCAGTGTTTTGTCATCCATTAAGTGTTCTCCGAAAGGCCATAAGAGAGAAAGCAGCCCGAGACCAGAAACAGATCCATCTACACAGCAAATTCACTTCAACCTTTGTAAAGAGGACTGAATTCTACGTATCCAATAATATACATAGTTACATAGTAGTTGAGGTTGAATAAAGACAGGTAGGTGTGTGTGGACGTATTCATTTCCCATATCCCTGAATGTTTTGATCTTGGAGATGTAAGTCCAAGAGTCTTTTAAAAGTAACCAAGTTACCACTAGTGATGTCGCGAACCTAAAATTCGCCGTTCGCGAACGGCGAACGCGAACATCGGCAAATGTCCGCGAACCGGCGAACCGGGCGAACCGCCATAGAGTTCAATAGGCAGGCGAATTTTAAAACACACAGGGACTCTTTCTGGCCACAATAGTGATGGAAAAGTTGTTTCAAGGGGACTAACACCTGGACTGTGGCATGCCGGAGGGGGATCCATGGCAAAACTCCCATGGAAAATTACGTAGTTGACGCAGAGTCGGGTTTTGATCCATAAAGGGCATAAATCACCTAACATTCCTAAATTGTTTGGAATAACGTGCTTTAAAACATCCAGTGTGTGAATACGATCAGGTATGATGTTTTATCGGTCAAGTAGTGTAAGGGTTACGCCCGCTTCACAGTGACAGACCAAACTCTGACAGACCAAACTCCCCGTTTAACAACAGTCAGTCAGTCCATTTGCACAACCGCAAACTCCCCATTTGCACAAGGTTGGATACCAAGCTAGCCATGTCCCGTTCCTTGTCCTCACTGACATCATTGAAGGTCTCTTCCTCCACCCAGCCACATACAACACCAAGGGTCCCCGAAAGGTGAAAACAAGCCCCCTGGGACGCCTGCTGTGGCTGGTATTCCACCTCCTCAAAGCCACCTTCCTCCTCTGACTTCTCTTCTTCAGACTCCTCTCTCTGCGTTACCACAGGTCCAGCAATTGACAACGACAAGGCTGCTTCTGGTGGTGATGGGGAGTGGACCACAACTCTTCCTCTTCATGCTCATCTACAGCCTGATCCAGTACTCTTCGCAGGGCACGCTCCAGAAAAAACGCATATGGGATGAGGTCGATGATGTTGCCTTGGGTTCGACTGACCACCAGGGTTGTCACCTCCGCAAAAGGACGCATGAGCCTACAGCCATTGTTCATGAGCATTCAGTAACGCGGCCAAAAAATACCCAGCTCCGCAGAAAGAATGAAAGAAAATGAATGTTTTTCTATGAAAAATTATCCTGCGGATCGCTTTTGGTCTGTTCACAATGAAGCAACGACCTTATCATCTGGGGTGTGCCAACACACTCCTAGAGGTGATCGCTTCATTGTGATACGCAAGCCCCTTCACCACGACAAGGTAACGATCACAAAGGGGAATTGACACATGTATGTGCCTTTTTTTTTGTTTTTTGTTTTTTTGCAGCCACAGTGTAGCACCAGAGGCCAGAAAAATTAGGCATGTACACATGCATGAAAAAGCAGGTATTGTTGCAGCCGCTGCTGTAGCAGCGGCCTGAAAAATTGAGGTTTTCAAGGCAGAAAGTGCACTAAAACATTGCGGCTTGAACCGTAGTTGGTGGCGGAGACGTCACGTAAGTCATCCGGCATGCAGAGAATGATTAAAGACAGCAGCGTGTGGACCATTTTTAGGCCAAGGCATCTCAGTCATCACCAGGCCTTTTTTAGTCAAATGCATCCCCCACTGTCAGTCCCTTCGGGATCCATGCCTCATTCATCTTAATAAACGTGAGGTAATCAAGACTTTTTTGACCTAGGCGACTTCTCTTCTCAGTAACAATACCTCCTGCTGCGCTGAAGGTCCTTTCTGACAGCACACTTGAAGCGGGGCAGGCCAGAAGTTCAATGGAAAATTGGGATAGCTCAGGCCACAGGTCAAGCCTGCACACCCAGTAGTCAAGGGGTTCATCGCTCCTCAGAGTGTCGATATCTGCAGTTAAGGCAAGGTAGTCTGCTACCTGTCGGTCGAGTCGTTCTCTGAGGGTGGACCCCGAAGGGCTGTGGCGATGCATAGGACTAAAAAAGCTCCGCATGTCCTCCATCAACAAGACGTCTGTAAAGCGTCCTGTCCTTGCCGGCGTGGTTGTGGTGGTAGGAGGAGGATTACTTTCACCTCTTCCCCTGTTGGATTCCCGTTGTGCTGTGACATCACCCTTATATGCTGTGTAAAGCATACTTTTCAACTTATTTTGTAGCTGCTGCATCCTTTGCGACTGCCGGTATTTGGGTAACATATCAGAGACTTTCTGCTTATACCGGGGGTCTAGTAGCGTGGACACCCAGTACAGGTCGTTCTCCTTCAGCCTTTTTATACGAGGGTCCCTCAACAGGCATGACAGCATGAAAGACCCCATTTGCACAAGGTTGGATGCCGAGCTACTCATGTCCAATTCCTCGTCCTCACTGATGTCATTGAAGGTGTGTTCTTCCCCCCAGCCACGTACAACACCACGGGTACCAGATAGGTGACAACGAGCACCCTGGGATGCCTGCTGTGGTTGGTGTTCCTCCTCCTCAAAGCCACATTCCTCCTCTGACTCCTCTTCCTCACACTCCTCTTCCAGTGTTGCCGCAGGTCCAGCAAGCGATGGTAAGGCTGTTTCTGGTGGTGGTGATGGTGACCACAACTCTTCCTCTTCACGCTCATCTACGGCCTGATCCAGCACTCTTCGCAGGGCACGCTCCAGGAAAAAAACATATGGGATGATGTCGCTGATGATGCCTTCGGTGCGACTCACTAGGTTTGTCACCTCCTCAAAAGGACGCATGAGCCTACAGGCATTGCGCATGAGCGTCCAGTAACGTGGCAAAAAAATACCCAGCTCCGCAGAGGCTGTCCTAGCACCCCGGTCATACAAATACTCGTTGACCGCTTTTTCTTGTTGGAGCAGGCGGTCGAACATTAGCAGTGTTGAATTCCAACGTGTCGGGCTGTCGCAAATCAAGCGCCTCACTGGCATGTTGTTTCGCCGCTGAATATCTGCAAAGTGCGCCATGGCCGTGTAGGAACGCCTGAAATGGCCACACACCTTCCTGGCCTGCTTGAGGACGTCCTGTAAGCCTGGGTACTTCTGCACAAAACGTTGCACAATCAGATTCAACACATGTGCCATGCACGGCACATGTGTCAACTCGCCCAAATTCAATGCCGCCAACAAATTGCTGCCGTTGTCACACACCACTTTGCCGATCTCCAGTTGGTGCGGGGTCAGCCACTGATCCACCTGTGCGTTCAGGGCGGACAGTAGTGCTGGTCCGGTGTGACTCTCTGCTTTCAGGCAAGTCAACCCCAAGACAGCGTGACACTGTCGTATCCGGCATGTGGAATAGCCCCTGGGGAGCTGGGGGGGTGCAGTTGGTGTGGAGCAAGACGCAACAGCAGAAGAGGACTCAGCCGAGGAGGTTAGCAAAGAGGATGGAGTAGGAGGAGTAGATAAGGTGGCAGCAGGCCTGCCTGCAAGTCGTGGCGGTGTCACCAACTCCTCTGCAGCAGAGCCACGCATTCCATGCTTGGCAGCCGCCAGCAGATTTACCCAATGCGCAGTGTAAGTTATATACCTGCCCTGACCGTGCTTTGCAGACCAGCTATCAGTGGTCAGATGGACCCTTGCCCCAACACTGTGTGCCAGACGTGACATGATTTCCTTTTCCACAATAGAGTACAGGTTGGGGATTGCCTTTTGTGAAAAATAATTTCGGCCGGGTACCTTCCACTGCGGTGTCCCAATAGACAAATTTTTTGAAGGCCTCAGACTCCACCAGCTTGTATGGTAAAAGCTGGCGGGCTAAGAGTTCCGACAAGCCAGCTGTCAGATGCCGGGCAAGGGGGTGACTCTGTGAGATTGGCTTCTTACGCTCAAACATTTCCTTGACAGACACCTGACTGTGGGCAGGTGAGCAGGAACTGCTGAAGGTGAGAGGCGGAGGGGCGGGTTGTTGATAGGGGGCATGGAGGACAGCAGTGGTTGACGTGGCTGAAGATGCTGGACCAGGAGGAGGATGGTGGCTTTCAGTTTGTGTGCTGCTTTTACTCATGTGTTGATCCCATAGGCGTTTGTGATGTGAGATCATGTGCCTTCGCAAAGCAGTTGTACCTAGGTGGGTGTTGGACTTCCCACGACTCAGTTTATTTTGGCACAGGTTACAAATGGCATCGCTGATATCAGAGGCAGACACACAAAAAAAATGCCACACTGCTGAGCTTTGCAAGGATGGCATTCTGGTGGTGGCAACAGCTTGCGTTGATTGGTGTGCTGTCTGGCTGACCCCGGGTGCCGAATCTACATGCTGTCTGACTGCGCCACTAGCTCCTTGCGATGACCTCCTCCCCCTGCTTCCAACTCATCTCCTCCTCCTCTCTGTCTCCCCATCTGAACTTTCCCCCTCTTCTTCTGCTCTTCGAGCAGGCACCCAGGTGACATCCACAGACACATCGTCATCATCAGCCGCTTCACTTGACAACTCAGCAAAGGCAGCAGCAGCAGGTACAACATCATCATCATCATCATCATCACAATGTACGTCCATGTGTATAATGCTGCCTGACTGAGACATATCCCCGTTATCTACATCCTCTGGCACTAATAGTTGCGCATCACTTATTTTCTTCCAACTGATGTGAAAATAACTCCTCTGACGGATCAAGTGAAGCGGCTGTGGTGCTAGTGTTGGTGGTGGTGCCGGCGGGCTGGCGAGTGGTAAATTGAGAGGTGCCCGAAGCTGAGCTGGAGGAGGATGGTGCATTAAGGTTCCGAGCGGAAGCTGTAGACGATTGGGTGTCCTGTGTAAGCCAGTCAACTATGGCCTCAGAATTTTTTGAGTTTAGGGTCTGTGGTGGCCTCTGAACACTGGGCATTATTCTAGGGCCTAAGGAAATCACAGCACCACGACCACGACGGCCCTTGCGGGGTGGCCTGCCTCTGCCTGTCATTTTTTTTTTTTAATGTGTTGTACTATGAGTGCAAGGTGCTGTGCCACCCTATAGGAGTGTTGGGCAGTGGGTACAGTACACTCTGTGGACCTGACAGCAGTCACTGGCACCCAGGCAACTGCAATTAAAAAATATATATATTTTTTTTACTTTGCAAGCTGCTGTGCCACCTTATATATCAGTGGTGGGTGGGCAGTGGCACAGTACACTCTCTGTGGACCTGACAGCAGTCACTGGCACCCAGGCAACTGCAATTAAAAAATATATATATTTTTTTTTACTTTGCAACTGTGCCACCTTATATATCAGTGGTGGGTGGGCAGTGGCACAGTACACTCTCTGTGGACCTGACAGCAGTCACTGGCACCCAGGCAACTGCAATTAAAAAATATATATATATATATATTTTTTACTTTGCAAGCTGCTGTGCCACCTTATATATCAGTGGTGGGTGGGCAGTGGCACAGTACACTCTCTGTGGACCTGACAGCAGTCACTGGCACCCAGGCAACTGCAATTAAAAAATATATATTTTTTTTTTTACTTTGCAAGCTGCTGTGCCACCTTATATATCAGTGGTGGGTGGGCAGTGGCACAGTACACTCTCTGTGGACCTGACAGCAGTCACTGGCACCCAGGCAACTGCAATTAAAAAATATATATATATATATATATATTTTTTACTTTGCAAGCTGCTGTGCCACCTTATATATCAGTGGTGGGTGGGCACACAGTGGCACTGCAGTGGGCACAGTACACTCTGTGGACCTGACAGTCACTGGCAGCCCAGGCAACTGCAATAATAAAAAATATTTTTTTTTTTCAATTTGCAACAAGATGCTGTGCCACCGTATATATATCAGTGGTGGGCAGTGCACTGCAGTGGGTACAGTGCACTCTGTGAACCTGACACAGCACTCACTGCAATTATGACAGAGGAAAAAAAAATATTTTTTAAAATGCAAGGTACTGTGCCTGTGCCACCCGAAATGAGTGTGGTGTGCACACAGTACAGTCTGTGGTAGGTCTGTGGCCTCTCACACACAGCGGGCAGGCAACTGCAGTGTACAATAGAGATTATATATATATATATATATATATATATATAAAGAAAAAACTCTATTACCTTACCAGCCCTTAAAAGGGCTTTTGGGGACACTAGATATATATATATATATATATATATATATATATATATATATATATATATATATATATAAAAAAATACACAAATACCAGCCCTTAGAAGGGCTTTTTGGGGTGCTGTCCTTACAGCAGTAGTGGACCAAGAACACTGCAAGACCAGGAACACTGACTAACTGTCCCTAGCTTAACAGCAGCAGCAGCTCTCCCTACTCTCACTACACACACTGCTTCAGAATGATCTAAGATGGATGCTGCCCTTGCTTATTTATAGGAGGTGGGAGGGTGTGGGAGGGAGGTATGCTGATTGGCTGGAAATGTGCCTGCTGACTGTAAAGTTCAGGGTCAAAGTTTGCCTCAATGATGTATTATGGGGGGCGGACCGAACATCGCATATGTTCGCCCGCAGCGGCGAACGCGAACATGCTAAGTTCGCCGGGAACTGTCCGCCGGCGAACAGTTCTGTACATCTCTAGTTACCACCATTTGTGGAAGAGAATTCCACAATCTTATTGCCCTTACTGTAAAAAACCCATTACGTAGCCTAAGGGTAAATCGCTTCTCCTCTAGTTATGTATTATGTATTGTATGGCCTCGTGTCCTTTTACAATCCTTTCGACTGAATCGTTTTTTTTTCTTTGCTTAGATCACCGTTGAGGTATTTGTAAATCACTATCATGTCCCCTCTCAGGTGTCTCTTCTCTAGAGAGAATAAATCAAGTGCTTGTAAACGCGCCTCATAATTTAGGTCCTCCAATCCCCTAATTAGCTTCTTCTTTGGACTCTTTCCAGTTCCAGCACATCCTTTCTGAGGATTGGTGACCAGAACTGGACAGAGTACTCCAGTACTAAATATTATTGGATACATTTTATTAGATTTATTTTATTGTATATATCCAATAATATCACTACCTCACTCCTAATATTCTAGCACTGTCACACCTATGCAGTACATCAGCTTTTGAGGCATTTAGCAATCCTGAACAACTTTATTTTGCTTTGTCCTTCATTACCTTTACAAATTTACAATTGTGAAAGCCACAGGTATAATAAGATTATAGAGTGAATAATCTACAGATATTCCGTGTTAACTTCCCTTCATGCATGGCCTTGACATTTTATTCATTTTTATTCCTCATTTGCTTGATAAGAGCATGCTTGCTAATATGTGGCATTTGGGCTGGAGCAGGCTGAAGCAAAGAAGTCTTATATAAGTAGAGATTTTGGCAACTACCGCCTTACTAAAAGTGACATTTTACCATAGATACCATTAACTTCACCATATGCCTAGGCATTTGGTGAACTGATGTCAGCTAAAAGAAAATGTCAGTGTTTATAAATGATTGACTGGCTGTATCTGAAGGTCCAAGCCATTAAAGCCAATGGCGTATGGTCATGTGACCAGTCACTGTGAAAGTCAAGAGAAGAGCTTTTTAATACATTTTCTTTATAGGAAGAGAGCAGGATGGAAGGTGCTTAATAATAGATTACTTCTAATTCAGGTCTGTTTGCCGATTGGCATAGTAGTCTACAAATTTGATGACAACCTTAAAGAGGAACTGCAGTCTGCTCATATACTTTGTAATAAAAACATTTTTGCCATTCTGAAGCTTCCTTCCAACCACTTTGCATAACATTGTATATATACTGCGATTCTGTACTTGCCAAATATGCTGAAGAAATCTCCTTTCACTAAGTCTGACTGTAGCCATTTTAACTGTGGGCTGCTGAAGCTGCTGCCTGTTTACTTCCTGGATTTTCACAGACACACACACATGCACATAGACATATGAAAATGTCCAAATTGGGCAAAAAGTGTCAATATTTTGTGAGGCCGCCATTATTTTCCAGCACTGCCTTAAGCCTCTTGGGCATAGAGTTCACCAGAACTTCACAGGTTGCCACTGGAGTCCATTTCCACTCTTCCATGATGACATCACGGAGCTGGTGGATGTTAGAGACCTTGTGCTCCTCCATCTTCCGTTTGAGGATGCCCCACGGATGCTCAATAGGGTTTAGGTCTGGAGACATGCTTGGCCAGTCTATCACCTTTACCCTCAGCTTCTTTAGCTAGGCAGTGGTTGTCTTAGAGGTGTGTTTGGAGTCGATCATGTTGGAATACTGCCCTGCGGCCCAGTCTCCGAAGGGAGGGGATCATTCTCTGCATCAATATGTCACAGTACATGTTGGCATTCATGGTTCCCTCCATGAACTGTAGCTCCCCAGTGCCGATAGCACTCATGCAGCCTCAGACCATGACACTACCACCACCATGCTTGACTGTAGGCAAGACACACCTGTCTTTGTACTCCTCATCTGGTTGCTACTACACACGCTTGACACCATCTGAGCCAAATAAGTTTATCTTGATCTCATCAGACCACAGGACATGGTTCCAGTAATCCATGTCCTTAGTCTGCTTGTCTTCAGCAAATTGTTTGTGGGCTTTCTTGTGCATCATCTTCCTTCTGGGATGACAGCCATGTGGTGTATGGTCTGAGCCCTGACAGGATGACCCCCCCACCCCTGCAGCCTCTGCAGCAATGCTGGCAGCACTCATACGTCTATTTCCCAAAGACAACCTCTGTATATGGCACTGAGCACATGCACTCAACTTCTTTGGTCGACCATGGCAAGGCCTGTTCTGAGTGGAATCTGTCCTGTTAAACTGTTATATGGTCTTGACCACCGTGCTGCAGCTCAGTTTCAGGGTCTTGGCAATCTTCTTATAGCCTAGGCCATCTTTATGAAGAGCAACCATTCTTTTTTTCAGATCCTCAGATAGTTCTTTGCCACGAGGTGCCATGTTGAACTTCCAGTGACCAGGATGAGAGAGTGAGAGTGATAACATCAAATTTAGCACACCTGCTCCCCATTAACACCTGAGACCTCGTAACACTAATGAGTCACATGACACCAGGGAGGGAAAATGGCTAATTGGGCCCAATTTGAACATTTTCACCTAGGGGTGTACTCACTTTTGTTGCCAGCGGTTTTGACATTAATGGCTGGGTGTTGAGTTATTTTGAAGGGACAGCAAATTTACACTGTTATACAAGCTGTATACTCACTACTTTACATTGTAGCAAAGTGTCATTTCTTTAGCGTTGTCACATGAAAAGATATAATAAAATATTTACAAAAATGTGAGTGGTGTACTCACTTTTGTGAGATACTATATATACATATATACTCACACAGACACAGGCATACATATACACAGACAGACAGACACATTTAGACCACTGCTTGCCTGCACATTTCTCCTCTCTGGATGAATACTTATGGATCTCTGCAGTCTCCTGTTATCTCCGCCCTCATCCAGCCCCCTCCACCTCTGCAGCTCTCATTGACTTTCCTATGACTCATCTCTTCCTTCCTTGCTGACAAACTCTGATGAGAGTTAGAGAAAGAGCTGTGTATGATGTCCTTAGCCTAGGCTAATTACCAGACAAGAAAGAGGAAGTGGGCTGTATAAGGTATTAACTGGCAGGAAAAAAAATGTTTTACTATCCAAAGTTCATCTAAGGCTCGCTATTTTCTAAATGTTTTGCAGGACAACTTTATGGGTCAGATGGTAAACACATCAACAAGAAACAATGCAATACTAGACCTACTGATTACTAACAATACAGGCCTTATCGCAGATGTAGAAATACGGGGCAACTTAGGAAACAGTGATCACAGGTCAATTCGTTTCAGTATAAATCAAAGAAATAGGAAACACAAGGGTAATAAAAGGACACTAAATTTCAAAAGAGCCAACTTCCCTAAGCTGCGCTTTGTTAGATGATATAAAATGGGAAAGAATCCTAGGAGCAAAGAACGCGGAGGAAAAATTGGAGTGCTTTAAGAGCATACTAAAAAAAGGTATTAACCAGTGCATTCCAATGGGGAATACGTTTAAAAGAGCTAAAATAAACCCTGGGTGGCTAAACTCCAATGTATGAATGCATATAAAAACTAAAGAAAGGCCTTCAAAAAATACAAGGCTGAGGGGTCATTGGCAGCATTCCAACATTACAAAGAATGCAATAAGAAATGTAAGATCAATCATACATATATATATGTAATCATAGCGGCTAAGATAGAACAGGAAATGCACATAGCGGAAGAGAGTAAAAAAAAAACCAAGAAATTCTTTAAGTATATAAATAGTAAGAAAGTGAGGCCAGAACATACCCCAAAAAGGACAATGAAGGTAATCTGGGTATAAAGGACAGAGAGAAGGCGAAGGTGCTAAATAAGTTCTTCTCCTCAGTCTTCACAAAAGAATTGGGGGATACAGTAACCTAGACTGTAATGTTAATAACACGTCACAGGAAGCACCCTCATGGTAAACAGAAAACAGACTCAGAACTAGACTTGAAAAACATAACATAAATAAGTCACCGGGACCAGATGGCTTACACCCGAGGGTCCATAAAGAACTCAGCCAGGTGATAGCCAGACCAATGTTTCAAATTTTTATGGATAGTCTACTGATGGGAATGGTACCAGTTCAATGGAAAAAAGCCAACGTGATACCAAAATTTAAAAAAGGGCTGAGATATATCTCTGGGAACTACAGCCCAGTTAGCCTAACATCAATAGCCTGCACGATATTGGAGGGGATGATAAGGGACTATATACAAGACTTTAGTAATGAAAACAGTATCATTAGTAGTAATCAGCATGGATTCATGAAAAATCGCTCTTGCAAGACCAATTTTTAAGCCTGCTATGAAGAAGTGAGCTGCCATCTAGATAAAGGAAGGCCTGTGGATGTGGTGTATCTGGATTTTGCAAAGGCATTTGATACAGTTGCCCACAAACGTTTACTGTACAAACTAAGATATGTAGGTATGGAACATAGGGCGAGTACCTGGATTGAAAACTGGCTTCAGGGGTGGGTCCAAAGGGTGGTGATAAATGGGGAGTACTCGGAATGGTCTGGTGTGGGAAGTGGGGTCCTCCAAGGTACTGTCCTGTGAGCAATCCTATTTAATTTGTTCATAAACGATCTGGAGGATGGGATAAACAGCTCAATCTCGTATTTGCGGACGATACTAAACTAAGCAGGGCAATAACTTCTGTGCAGGATGTGGAAACCTTACAAGAATACCTGAACAAAAAAATAGGGTAGGCATCTACATGACAAATGAGGTTTAATGTTGGAAAATGTAAGGTAATGCATTTCGGTGCCAGACGTTACTCACTAGGGGGAGAGCCTTTGGGGAAATCTAAGATGGAAAAGGACCTGGGGGTCCTAATAGATGACAAGCTCAGCAATGGCATGCAATGCCAAGTTGCTAAAAGTAAAGGCAACAGAATATTGGCATGCATAAAAAAGGGGATTCACTCCAGAGAAAAAATTATTATTCTCCAACTCTACAAGACTCTGGTCTGGCAGCATCTCGATTATGCCATCCAGTTCTGGGCACTGGTCCTCAGGAAGGATGTTCTGGAATTGGAGAGAGCCCAAAGAAGGGCAAAAAGCTAATAAAGGTAATGGAGGACTTCAGCTATGAGGAAAGACTACAAGCATTGAACTTATTCTCTCTGGAGGGGAGACGCTTGAGAGGGGATATGATCTCAATGTACAAATACAATACTGGTGACCCCAGCACAGGGAACAAACTATTCAGCGTAAGGGAATATAAAAGGACTCACGGCCATTCACTAAAATTGGAATGGAAGCGTTTTAACCTTAAACTGTGTAAAGGGTTCTATACCATATGAGCGGTAAGGATGTGGAATTCTCTTCCACAAGCAGTGGTTTCAGCAGGGAGGATCCATAGTTTAAAAAATCTATTCGTTGAGCACCTTAACGGCCACAACATACAGGGGTATACAATGTGCTATTAACATAAACACTTATACACATACTCATCATAGGTTGAAATGGATGGACTGGTGTCTTTTTTCAACCTCACTAACTATGTAACAAGGGTAGAGGATTTATTAGATGGAAAGATGAAAAAATCACTGAAGAGCCACTTTGGGAGTAAAAATTGGGCACCCTTGACTGTACTGGTAAGGTTGGGCAAGTCCTGGCACACAACCAACATATCCTGCAATTCCAAGTTTGCGCTGTTATTGACTTTTGTATTCTGATATTTTAAATGTTTAATCCATTTATACATTCATACATAGCACCCTAATGTAAACTTATATACAGAAATGGCATGCACATAGTGTGTTAGCATACATGCCAGGCAAGCGATCCCTATAATAAACATTGTTCTTTTACTCTGGCTCCTGTTCAAGACCTGTACGTGCCTCCAACACATCTAGGTATAGGAATAGGTACATTATCACTATAAACATGTCTTCAATGTGTGACATTAGGGCTTTATCAAATCTGTATACAAGTATCAGTTGGCAATCTTTCCTTTGTAAATAAGGCTGTCCTTGCCATTTGCAGTGGGCAATATGGATGACCACCTCTACTTGTGTACACTGCCATAATTGGACTTAATAATGTAAAATTTGTAAAGAGCCTTAACCCCAAATATCCAATTATAACATTAAAGCAGAGTTATGCTCATTTTCAAAAGTTTTTCTTATTCTAATGCCCACCAACAGTGCTTATGTAACTGGATAATCAAATGTTTCAAAGTTCTGTGAAAGTACCTTTTTATTAGTTTTCCTGGGACTTCCTGTTCAGGCCGCCTAGGTGAGCTATTAGGCTGCCCCAGTGACTCTTGGGATATCTGTGTCATTGATCCCGGGAGTCTTAGGGCAGCCCAAGCTGCTAAGCAAATATTGCATTATTTCCAGGCCGGTAGAAATTTGGGTGCGGCTTGATCCTTTTGCCCAACCTCGCTTGCCTCTGTGCTTGCTTCCTTCTGGCTTCTCTGTTGATTGACAGGTTGTCATAACAATGGGGCAGGAACTTCTGCCAATGTCACCTTTTCTATGGCAACCTGTTATTAACAAAGTGCACCGCAGTGGCATTACTGCCCAGGCGTGAGATCGGGAGATGCATGCTGGGTAGCCAGCTGCACAGAATCCTGAATTCATAGGAGCGGCCTTCAGATGCCCATATCTTTGATGGCCCCTGCTTGCCTGCCAGGAGCATGTTGGAAATCAAAGACTGGCAAGTAGAAATTATTTGGAGAGTTATAGCAATGTCTGAATTATTTGCTGCGAGTGATAAGGACCCAGATAGCAAGCAATTGTGCAACCATTTTTAAAATGACTTGCTAAGCTATTGCTAGACTTGCCAGGCTTCACAAGATTGTTGTACAATTGCAGCAAGTCTGGATTGCATGATGTGACGGGAGTCACTTTGGGCAGGGGGCTTGTGGAACCCAGATTACCTTAGAGAGGTCGGGAAACTCCTTGTCCAGCTCTCCTGGCCCCTCCTATGTGTAAGTCACCCTGTGTCTATTGGGGGCATAGGGTAACCGAGAACCCTAGTCAGACTCACTGTACAACCACACCGGACTCAGCATTTAGTGTTACCCCAGTTCTCCTGGATTCTATATGTTTGGTTTGTGTTAAAATAATAAAGGGGGTTTTTCACTTAGAACTGTAATATTTTTAAACAATATCCCTCAGGAAATAGGTGAAGATAAATTGGTTTGACCTTTTCAGGGTGCTTGTAGGAGTTTATCTCATAGACCATTGCTAGATAGTTTGAGGTGGGGTGGGGTTTGTTATTGCTAAGTGCCTGTATAACATTGTTCTATTGTTTCTGTCTGCTTTGGGAAGAACCTATTATGGGATGTATATGTGTATGTGGATTAGCTGATAGATGGGAGGGGGGATGTCTCCAGCAGCCCTTCCTAAAGACTGTCTACTGTTGGAAAGTTGAAGATACTTGTGTGTCATGTTACTGAATGTAGTTTACCCCGCCCTGGGTCATTATGCAAAGAAGGAGGGATTGTCCCCTGAGTGTATATCTCTGTGCCTGTGTTTGAATAAACAGTTTTAGGCTTCTTACCACCCTACACTGATGTCTGGACAAGTGACTGGGTGGGCTAAGGGATCTTGGATCATGCTGGTATCAGGCAAGCAAAGCTTAAACAGCGGACATACTCTTTTTGAGTAAGGGGGTCCATCACACGTGACTCCAGATCAACTTTCTTTGCAAACATTCTGAAAGTCTGCTGCAAGTTCTGGTTCAGTTACGTTGTGCAATGGTCCTCCCACCACAGGGGGTCACTGTGGCTGAATTTTCATGCTGTAGACTTGCAGAGCTCTTGCTGTAGTCTCACCACTGCAACTTTGCTTTTGCTAGAGACTTGCTATGCAAATGTGCTACAATACAGAAAAGAGTCAACTAGAACTTGTGCTTCATGTGCTGTGCAAGTGTCCAACTTGCTATCTGGGGAGGTGCATTTATTACAATTTTGTCTAGGGGACTGGAGCTCTTCTTTAACACTCAAAACAAATCATTCACTTACTTGTCCCCTGCTCTATCATAGTGACCTGCAGAATATATGACATCTGGTATCCTGAGCGGTCAAGCTGGAATGTTGAGAGATCAACGCTTCTTTTAAATGTACCTTTAGAATCAGTCTATTGGGGAGAGAAGGACAAACAAACAATTAGAAAAAAAACTGTGCCAAGTACATAGTTACATAGTTAGTGAGGTTGAAAAAAGACATCAGTCCATCCAGTTCAACCTATGATGTGTGTGTGTGAATACTGTTAATAATACATTGTATACCCCTGTATGTTGTACATTGTATACCCCTGTATGTTGTACATTGTATACCCCTGTATGTTGTGGTCTTTAAGGTGCCCATCTAATCATTTTTTGAAACTATCGATGCTCCCTGCTGATACCACTGCTTGTGGAAGAGAATTCCACATCCTTACCACTCTGACAGTAAAGAACCAGCACCAGGGGGAGAAGACTGCATAAGAGGAGGAAGAAACTATTAGAGGGAGAAGACATCGGTATCGGAGAAAGATGACACATTGGAGCTAGGACCAGGACATTTTTATTAAAGGAATTGTCAAAAAACGTCTTTTGTTTTTTTTTTTTTTAACACTTCACTGCTTTTTAGCGTGAATGGGTAGGAGTACAATATACCCTAGATCAGGCTTCCAGAGCGCCTCGCTCCCGCCCCCGTTAGTCAGCGGGGAAGGGAAGCCGATGCGGGTGTCAGGCGACTCCAATTGCCGCCTGACACCCGCAAACGCTCCCCGCTGGGAGAGAACGGTCGGCTGTTGTAAACACAGCTGACCGTTCTTCTCCCTGGAATGGTCATAGAGCCCATTTGATCCTTCTATATAGGATCACATGTCTCTATGGTCATTTCACAAGTCCATCCCACATACAGTTAGAATCACTCCCCTAGGCTCACATTTAACCCCTTGATCACCCACTGTGTTAACCCCTTCCCTGCCAGTGTCATTATTACAGTAATAATGCATATTTATAGCACTGATTACTGTAGTAATGTCACTGGTACCCCCCAAAAGTGTCAAAAATATCAGTTAGGGGTCCGATCTGTCCGCCGCAATGTCGCAGTCGTGCAAAAAATCGCAGATCACCGCCATTACTAGTAAAAAATAAATAAAAATGACATACATCTTTCCCGTAGTTAGTAGACGCGATAACTTTTGCGCAAACCAATCAAAATACGCTTATTGTGATTTTATTTTACCAAAAATATGTAGCAGAAAACAAATTGGCCTGAAATGTTAAAAAATTTTGATTTTTAATTTTTTTTTGAGAATGTCATATAGCAGAATGTGAAAAATATTGTATTTTTTTTTTTTTTAAATTGTCGCTCTTTTTTTGATTATAGCGCAAAAAATAAAAATCGCACAGGTGATCAAATACCACCAAAACAAAGCTCTGTTTGTAAGAAAAAAAGGAGGTCAATTTTATTTGGGTACAGCGTCGCACGACCGCGCAAATGTCAGTTGAAGTAACGCAGTGCCGAATCGCAAAATATGGCCTGGTCATTAAGGGGGCAAATCCACCCGGTCCAGAAGTGGTTAAGGAGGACCTGTCATGCTTATTTCTATTACAAGGGATGTTTACATTCCTTGTAATAGGAATAAAAGTGATCAAAACATTTTGTTTTTAAAAACAGTGTAAAAATAAAAAATAAAAAAGATAAAATAAATAGGAAAGGAAAAAAAAATGTAAGCGCACCCTTCCCCCCATGCTCGCGCGCAGAAGCGAACACATGCGCAAGTAACACCCACATATGTAAACGGTGTTCAAACCACACATGTGAGGTATCGCCACAATCATTAGAGCGAGAGCAATAATTTGAGCCCTAGACCTCCTCTGTAACTCTAAACTGATAACCTGTAGAAAATTTTAAAGTGGCGCCTATGGGGATTTTTAAGTACAAATGTTTGTCGCTATTCCATGAGCGTGAGCAATTTTGAAGCATGACATGTTGGGTATCTGTTTACTCGGCATAACATTATCTTTCACATTATAGGAAAATACAAATAAAACAAGTCGCGCTGTTTAAACAATAAATGAAAGTCCTTGTACCAACTGATAGGTAAAGAGAAAAAATTGGTGATCAAAATAGTCTCTAGCCAAATAAAGATCTATAATAGTCCAGATTTGATGTGAAGAAATGATGTGTCGAGATAATTGATGACAATCCAAACTCCCTTATGGTAATTGTATTTGTATTTGGTTAACGGTGTGGTCACACTTGAAGTTGCAGCTATTTTTGTGTCATTTCCACTAGCGCGGTTATTACTCTATCACATATACATTATAGGAAAAAATTGGGCTAACTTTACTGTTTTCTTATTTTTCTAATTCAAAAAATGATTTTTTTTTCCCAAAAAATTGCCTTTGTGAGACCGCTGTGCAAATACAGTGTGATAAAAAATATAGCAACAATCTCCATTTTATTCTCTAGGGTCTCTGCTAAAAAAAAAAAATATATATATATATATATATATATATATATATATATATATATAATGTTTGGGGGTTCTAAGTAATTTTATAGCAAATATAACTGATTTTAACTTGTAATCAACAAGTGTCAGAAAAAGGCCCGGTCCAGAAGTAGGTAAGCAGCCCTCCAGAGGAACAGCCAGGGATAGGGCGTGCACTGGATGGAAATTTATGCACTGAGGACATCTAGTGATTGATATTATTATTACCATTCCTATGATGGGCTATTCTCAAGTCTAATTGAGGTGGGAACATAGAGAGCACAAATAGGGGCATGCAAAGGAAGAAGAGCACCCCTTAAGAATTTTTCCACACTTAGGTGAAGGGAGTCACTTACACATTCATTAAGATTCATTGACTTTTGTTACTTATTCCTTTATTTGGATATATTTATTTAATTTAATTTTTACATTTTTTCAAAACTGTAGCTTTCACCAATGTGAATTTAGCACTTTTGTTTACATATAGAGGATTTATGTGATCCCCCCCCCATTTCACATACACATTGTTATTCTATGTTGCACGGTGCACTTTTTATATTTGCATTTGCACTTGGCACTTTATGATGATGAAGTTTATATGAATTCATTTTTTACATATTTATTCATCAGATCTATGCATGTTATGATGTACTATTTGGTTTATGCACCTAAATCATAGATGTGTGCGTGTACAATATATTTATGTGAAGTTATTATAATATTTGTTTAGTCCAAGGGCAGCGCAACACTGTCACCTACTATTGTTATACTATCTATTGCTGAGGGTCAGCAATGCAGATCCCACATTTTTTATTTATATTTTTTCCAATCGTTGTGCACAGGTCTATGAAAATCACTAAAAACACTGCGTAGTAATCGGCCTCAGCCAGAACTCCAAACCCCTGCAATGCAATACAGGAATGCGCGAGGAGTGGTGCAATGGGCTGAACCGGAAGCTGTGACGTCACCACGTCCTGCGTGTTCCTGCATTCAATTTTGGGGTTTGAAGTTCTGGAGATCCTGTATGATACAGCCTGGATTCTTCATATGATGTTTGGACTTTCATAATATTTTGCATGTACTTTTTATTAATTCATTTATTTATCACCGATGTATTCATTATTCGTTTGTAATTTTTATTACTATTTTTATCACCATTTGTTATATGTATCATGTTTTCACCACAGCATGGGGTTTAATGATGTGATTTTGATTTATATTATCCCATACATGATATTTCCCTACACTCATCTATATTGATTGACTCTTGCCATTTACGTGGTATCACTTTTGATTTGTTTGTAGTCGATTCATTTTGAATAGGCTGTCAATGCACACACAAAAAACATAGGAGCTGCTATTTTTTTAGTTTTAGCATAGTTCACATGTGTCTGTGTGGTGTGCTATAGTGTCGGAGCATTACAGCATACTGAAGATGTGCTCTCTGGGTGCAATTAAAGCGTCTGTTATCCCAACATATTCCTGATACGTGCTTGCTGTACCATGTGCTTTTAAGAGAAAGTCTCCTGTTTTCTTTGTATTTCTTCATTTGTGTGAAATCCCCAGTGTTCCTGCCAGTCCCTCTGCTTTCCTATTAAAACTGACCACACTAAGCAGGAGAGCACAGCGTGATCAGTTCTCTAGCTGTGCTGGTAACTCAGTGTGCTCTCCTCCAATGATCGGACTTGTCCTGAGGCACCCCACTGCACAGCAATTCACCGGCAAGCTCAGTGTGTGGCTGCTTCTCTTCCCCCCAGCTCTTATGCAGCTGAGAACAGAGGGAATGTGATCATTTATAAAAAAAAAATTAAAAAAGGTGTTTATAATGTTTTTTTTTTATATACAGTATCTCACAAAAGTGAGTACACTCCTCAAATTTTTGTAAATATTTTATTATATCTTTTCATGTGACAACACTGAAGAAATGACACTTTGCTACAATGTAAAGTAGTGAGTGTACAGCTTGTATAACAGTGTAAATTTGCTGTCCCCTCAAAATAACACAACACACAGCCATTAATGTCTAAACCGCTGGCAACAAAAGTGAGTACACCCCTAAGTGAAAATGTCCAAATTGGGCCCAAAGTGTCAATATTTTGTGTGGCCACCATTATTTTCCAGCACTGCCTTAACCCTCTTAGGCATGGAGTTCACCAGAGCTTCACAGGTTGCCACTGGAGTCCTCTTCCACTCCTCCATGATGACATCATGGAGCTGGTGGATGTTAGAGACCTTGCGCTCCTCCAACTTCCATTTGAGGATGCCCCACAGATGATCAATAGGGTTTAGGTCCGGAGACATGCTTGGCCAGTCCATCACCTTTACCCTCAACTTCTTTAGCAAGGCAGTGGTAGTCTTGGAGGTGTGTTTAGGCTCGTTTTCATGTTGGAATACTGCCCTGCAGCCCAGTCTCCAAAGTTAGGGGATCATGCTCTGCTTCAGTATGTCACAGTACATGTTGGCATTTATGGTTCCCTCAATGAACTGTAGCTCCCCAGTGCCAGCAGCACTCATGCAGCCCCAGACCATGACACTCCCACCACCACAATTCCGGCTTTCTTGTGCATCATCTTTAGAAGAGGCTTTCTTCTAGGACGACAGACATGCAGACTAATTTGATGCAGTGTGTGGCGTATGGTCTGAGCACTGACAGGTTGACCCCCCACCCCTTCAACCTCTGCAGCAGCAATGCTGGCAGCACTCATACGTCTATTTCCCAAAGACAACCTCTAGATAGGACGCTGAGCACGTGGACTCAACTTCTTTGGTCGACCATGGCGAGGCCTGTTCTGAGTGGAAGCTGTCCTATTAAACCGCTGTATAGTCTTGGCCACGGTGCTGCAGCTCAGCTTCAGGGTCTTGGCAATCTTATAGCCTAGGCTATCTTTATATAGAGCAACAATTCTTTTTTTCAGATCTTCAGAGAGTTCTTTGACATGAGGTGCCATGTTGAACTTCCAGTGACCAGTATGAGAGAGTGAGAGCGATAACACCAAATTTAACACACCTGCTCCCCATTCACACCTGAGACCTTGTAACACTAATGAGTCACATGGCACCGTGGAGGGAAAATCGATAATTCGACCCAATTTGGACATTGTCACTTAGGGGTGTACTCACTTTTGTTGCCAGCGGTTTAGACATTAATGGCTGTGTGTTGAGTTATTTTGAGGGGGACAGCAAATTTACACGGTTATACAAGCTGTACACTCACTACTTTACATTGTAGCAAAGTGTCATTTCTTCAGTGTTGTCACATGAAAAGGTATAATAAAATATTTACAAAAATGTGAGGGGTGTACTCACTTTTGTGAGATGCTGTATATCTATACAAAACAAATGTAATCTCTGTTTTAAACTGAAAGGGTTGTTTTGCAAGGTGATTTGTTTGCAATCACTTTAACTTTCATAGTTAGTCTGGTTGGAATTTTTTTTATCTAGTTCAACCAATAAAAAGGGGAAAACGAAAGAATATATATATATATTTTTACAATCCTATTTACACAATCCCATACCCACAGTTGATCCAGAGGAAGGCAAAAAAAACCCCAGCAAAGCATGATCCAATTTGCTTGAGCAAGGAAAAAAATCTTCCTGCATCCCCCAAGAGGCAATTGGATGTTCCTTGGACCTATAAATGTTAGTATCCAGATAAAAAATGTACATTTAGGAAAGAATCCAGGCCTTTTTAAAGCAATCTACTCTGCTGATTAGAACCAGCTCTTGAGGGAGTCTATTCCAAATTTTCACAGCTATTACTGTGAAGAAACCTTTCTGTATTTGGAGATTAAATCTCCTTTCCTCCAACTTTAAATGGCATTGTCCAGCTACCATGAGTTACCATGCATTATGCCATAATGCGAGGTGGGGTGTGAATAAGGATTAATGTGGGTTTCCTCGGAGTCTTACAATGCAGCAGTTTTGTAAGGTATAGGAGGCTGGGAAACTTGGGTTAACGGTAGAGATTTATTTCTAAGATTTGCAAGCCTGATCACAGTTTTGTCTCACCTCTCCAGTGAATGGCGCACAGATACCATCAGGATTTCTATTGCAGGCATTTCCTCGGTAATAATTAGCTGGTGGTCTGCACAATCTTCCTGATACTTTTCCGTTGACAGGCTGATCATATGTGTACCTGCAAAAAGAACAAAGCTCAGTTCTGCATGCAAATAGATTCTGAAATGTGGACTGCTGACAAATTAAAAATCAGTCTATGTTCCGGTAAATTTTAATATTTCTAAACACAAACTTAAAGTAAAAACCTTCGTAAATCTCAACCCACTCATTGGGACTGTCTGATGCAGCTGGAATGGAGATTGGCAGTGTTGAGGATGGTCATAGAATTTTTGCAATTTTGGTGAGAATGTTACATTATGATGGAAGGTGGGGTATGATCTATTGTTAAAAGTTGATGTGGCATGCAATCTTTTAAGGGAAAATTTAATTTTTCCTATTAATAGTATGTTAACCTCCCTGGCGGTATGATTGATTCCGATTTTAGGTGCTGAAAGCGGTACCATTATTTTGCTAGTAATTTTTGAGGACGAGCAGCCTCAACCAACTATTTATATATGATTTTTTTTTTACTGTGCGTTCTTCTTTATAACATCTCGGGTATGATAAAGTTTGAAACACAAAATCATAAATTATAATATAATAAATAACTATAAATAAGTTAAAGTATATATATATATATATTTGTGTGTGTGTGTATACATATCTATCTATCTATCTATCTATCTATCTATCTATCTATCTATCTATCTATCTATCTATCTATCTATCTATCTATCTATCTATCTATCTATCTATCTATCTATCTATCTATCTATCTATCTATCTATCTATCTATCTATCTATCTATCTATCTATAAAAAGTACAGTAAAACTGCAGGAAAGGGCACTGGGGGGCAAACTAATGTCAATTTCTTTTATTTTGTAATGTAATCCAATAGGATTACAATATATCAGTGTGTTTGTGTGTTTTACTTTTCAAATTTGCCACCGGTTCCACCCCCCTGCGAGCGTCACGTCGCAGGAGACGGAAGCCGGGGCTGACAGCATCAGGCGGAAGATCCGGCCGCCGTATGCTGCAGGGACACATTGCCGTATGCTGCAGGGACACATTGCGGGATCCCGGGGACAAGGTAAGTAACCTCTAACAGGATCCAGCGATGCTCCCTGGTGGTACCCCGGGTGTGGCTCAGGGTTACCGCTAATGGCACTAAAATTCCACCCTGAGCCACACTCGCTAAGGAGGTTAAATATCTTTGATATTATTCATTTTCTGGCTAGTTGCTTGTGTAGCTTAGAAAGTCTTATCTAAACTAGACATTCAGCTTCTTCCTGTTCTTCACGACAAAGCTATCTCACTTTATCTGAATTTGTGAATATGTCTTTCACTTCCTGAAAAGGTTGTCGGTCTTTCTTAGACAGGCATGCCTAGACCTGCCAGCCGCACCCCCATCTCTCCTATCCTTCCTATCCTTCCTATCCCTCCTATCCTTCTCATCCTTCCCATCCCTCCTATCCTTCACCATGATCTCCTCCTGTCTTCATAGCCTCATTTAGGCTAGCAGCTTATCATGAGAGGGAGAGAAGGGGGGGAGCACAATATATGAAAGAAATAAGTACAAAGGACCATTTTTGGAAGTTTAGAAGGACTTTGGAGTGTGACTTTGAGTGCAGCTTTGATCCGACTTTACATTCTCTGAAGCAAAGTCTCACCAAAAGTTGCATCAAACTAGTTGTGACAGTATTCACCGTCACTGGAAGTTAAAAAAAGATAATTAATGGTTTGAATTGCTTCAGATGGGACGGTCATATTTGCAAGCAATATCTTCATATAGGAATATTTATTCTCATTTGCCATGAAATCTGTTCTTCCTAAATGCTGTGTATATTACATATCTTTCAATGTCAGACAGGTTTTCCTTTTGTTGTGTATTGGAGGGAATGTGGATTGCCCTGTCTCATTGTTAAGTGTTAATGACCTCCCATTGTTCTGTCTGTCTGCCTTAAGAGAAACTTATTATGGGATATATATAGGTATGTGGATTGGATGCTAAGGGGGAGGGGGGATTGTCCCACATTGTATATTTTTGTGTACACTGTATGAGAGTGTAAAGCTCTGTTCCTATTGGATGGTGAATGTTACATCCAGTCTTCAACAAGGTCCACCTGGGTGGTAACCTTGTGGGTGAAAACTGTATATAAGTCTATTCAATAAAGTTGTTCACCCTCAATTTAGAGTCCTGTCTCTTATTGGGGGAATCGGCTACAAGGGATTGCTATTTCCTCCATACTCCCTTGGATAATCCCTAAGCTCTTGTAAGAGCTTGTGTAATAGCTTGTTCTGCTGCACTCTCTGGAGAAAGAGAGGTTCACCCACGGGAACCTGGAGCCTTGTCATACAGTAGGTCCAGGGTGGGTAGGTCCAGGGTGGGTAGGTCTGAAGTGGTTATGGTGTCTGGTGTGGAGTGCTTGGAGCCCTTGGGAAGCATCTGTCAATGGAGGTGCCTGGTCGGGGTGCTGGTTGAATCGTTACACTAGTGCAGGTCAAGGTCGCCGATTTTCAAAGTTTCATGGGAATGGGTGTCACTGATTAGTCTCACTAGTGGAAACGTAGACTTAGTGTGGATGCCTGTACTATGATCTTTGTAGACTGTGAGCTAAGAGTCCAGAGCACTTCCAGCTACACTGACAGTTCCACCCTCCCCACCCTCCCTGATGTGTCCAGCTTCCTTCTCCTATGGTAGTGTTCATTCAAAGCCAAGCACAGCTATACTGTATATGTGCCCCCCCCCCCCCGTCCTGTGTGAATTATTTCTTCATTTTCATATGAATTAGGATGTACAATACATCCTTACTGTTGAGAGAACACTGGACAGGAACCTATGATCAGCTCCTCCCATCCTGTATACGCCCACTGGCTACAAAAGAACAGTGCCCCTCCCTGGAAGTGATGTCACTGGCTTTTAGTAACCACACCCACTTGCTGCTCTTGGACTCAGCAGGAAGAGGAACTGAAGTCATGTGACAGCACTGAATACTGCAAAATAAAGGTAGAAAAACTGGGATTTTTTCATTTTGACACATAAGGTTTAACTCCGCTCACATTAATGATTGCAGGGGAGAATTGAAGGTATTAGGGTGTACTTACGCTTTAATAAAGAAAAAAAAAAAAACAGTACATTTACCCTTAAAAACTTCATATCATGCATTAAATGTATACTAAAATTACTCTCTTTTCATGTTTTTCCTTGGTTTTTCTTTTCATGCATTGGTTTGACAAAAAAGTTCCACTTTGGGGCTTCTTTCCATTGAAACTGCCCATCTCTCATCCAAAAGTCAGGACTTCAGTTACTATTTTAGGATCTCCCTCCAAACATACCCCACCCCTTCCTAACAGAAATCAGGACAAGGGGAGGCAAAAGAGTAGACCAAGCGTTGTAGCAGGGATGGGGAGACTTTGCATAGAGATGACATGGAAGGCTAGAAGTAACTTTCGTAAGTGTAGCACCCTCTAGTGTGCTGGACTAGATTAGTTGTAGAGTAGGAAAATTTGGCTTGGCTGAGAGCCAAGCCTGAGTGACTTAGCAAGCAGCACCTCTGGTAACTTCCTCTGCTCTCTGGAACCTTGGAGAAGCTTCCAGAAGTAGAGAGTGTAGTCTAGGAGGAGCTGCTTGGAGTATTGACGAAGGGCCCAGCCAATCCCCAGCAAATAGGCTGGCAGGGGGCAGGCACCTCATAAAAATGTATGGGTTAAGCCAGCATGGGCAGTTGGGTTGAAGATGGAGAAAGAGTGCTGTGGAGGCTGTTGGTGGCCCTTGAGAATGCCACCTAGTCTGGATGGGGGGGTGACCTCGGGCCTGGGGCTCAGGTGCTGAAGGGAGCCTCTGCAACACATGGTGGAAATCCTTCCTGTTGGCACGGGAGCAAGGAGAGGACAGTGGGAACAGGTCAACACGCTCAGGAGTCTCCAGAGGAGTCAGCCGGGTGGGCTGGTGAGTGAGCAGGCTATTTTGTATACATATTAAGAAAGAATAGCGCACACATGCAAAAGAAATTACTACCAAATTTGAAGACAATCCATAAATAAAAACGGGGAGTCCCCCGCAGTGCATTTGCACATCTTTCCCAGCAAGGAGTGTTGTCTCCAAGGGTTAGAAAGGCTGGATTCATCTCTTTTTTATGGATAGTGTAGGACCCACTGATAATGGGGTACTTTGACGTAGTAGTGGGCTTGAGCACTATATGGCCATATGGTGGGACCAAATCCCCATTTTTATTTATGGATTGTCTTCAAATTTGGTAGTAATTTCTTTTGCATGTGTGCGCTATTCTTTCTTAATATGTATGTCTCTTGGTTCACAGCTGCACCAGCTTTAGAAATACATGGGTATGCTCCCCCAAAATTTTTTGCTTGTTTATTATGTATTCGGTCTGACCAGACTATCGGGGTTGAGCACCCCACCTCACCCCCACATACACCTGTGCTCTATCAGTGTCCACTGTCAGGTAGATATAGGAGGAGTCCCCCGCAGTGCATTTGCACATCTTTCCCAGCAAGGAGTGTTGTCTCCAAGGGTTAGAAAGGCTGGATTCATCTCTTTTTTATGGATAGTGTAGGACCCACTGATAATGGGGTATTTTGACGTAGTAGTGGGCTTGAGCACTATATGGCCATATGGTGGGACCAAATCCCCATTTTTATTTATGGATTGTCTTCAAATTTGGTAGTAATTTCTTTTGCATGTGTGCGCTATTCTTTCTTAATATGTATGTCTCTTGGTTCACAGCTGCACCAGCTTTAGAAATACATGGGTATGCTCCCCCCAAATTTTTTGCTTGTTTATTTTGTATACAGCAATCATTCCTCACACAGAGGAATAATATACATCACTGCACTGGTCAGGGGTGACATAGATTCATAAACCTCTTGCTTTCAAAAGGATGGTCAACTGGGGCAATTCTTAAAAGCATAAGTCTTTAGCTAGTTTAACCTAAACTATAGTTAATGGTACAGCCAATGTCAGTTTCAAAGCTACAGGTACACCTACACTATATTACTAAAAGTATTGGGACACTTGCCTTTACACACACACATGAACTTTAATGGCATCTCAGTTTTAGTCTGCAGGGTTCAATATTGAGTTTGTCCAACCTTTGCAGCTATAAACAACCCCACACTATAATCCCTCCTCCAAATGATTTGGACCAGTGCACACAGCAAGGTCCATAAAGACATGGATGAGTGAGTTTGGGGTGGAGAAACTTGACTGGCCTGCACAGAGTTCTGACCTCAACCCGATAGAACACCTTCGGGATGAATTAGAGTGGAGACTGTGAGCCAGTCCTTCTTGTCCAACATCAGTGCCTGACCTCACAAATGTGCTTCTGGAAAAATGGTCAAACATTCCCATAGACACACTCCTAAACCTTGTGGACAGCCTGCCAAGAAGAGTTGAAGCTGTTATTGCTGCAAAGGGTGGAATATTGAACCCTACGGACTAAGACTCGGATGCCATTAAAGTTCATGTGCGTGTAAAGGCAAGCGTCCCAATACTTTTGGTAATATAGTTGTAGCAAGGTTTCCAGGCCTATGGCCTGATGTGGGTCTGCTATTAGTACCGGTAATCCCTCCAGCCCATGTGAGCTGCGGCCCTTGGTGTGATAACTGAAGCAGCGACAACTCCGGCATCTTTGTTTGTGGTCTTTTATTGTAGTTTTAGGGGATGGGAGAAGGGAATGAGTGGGATACTCCTTGAGGCTAAACTAAATACAATTGGGACTTTTCCTTCTAAAGTGCCTGTTGGCGCTTCCTTGACGCCAGCTGGCGCCAGTCAATGCTCACTGACACTGAGAATACTCTGTGAAACAGAAGAAGTGATGAATCCTCAAATTCTAGTCCAGAAGATCCAAGACTGAGAACTATAGAACTCCTTACTCTGATGCACTGTGAAAGTCACTGAATACTGGTCCCCCGCCTGGCACAGCTGGAACTCTGTATAGCTATCACTGTAACTTGCACACTCAGTACAATTCAGGGCCCAAACCGCAGGTGCCCCCTTTAACCTCAAACTCTTCAGGGTCCACTGACTATGTACCCCCTCTGTAACTTCAGGGTCCTCTACCTAGGCACCCCCTTTACAGCTAGCTGACACTGGATCCCAGAACCTCTTCCGGAGTGGTGCCCTCTAACTTCAGGCAGACCCCCAGGGGCTATCCGCAGTACTCACGACCTGTGTAGGCTTTCCTGGGACTGGACCCCTCTCTCTCTCCGTAGGCCCTCGGCACACTGGATCCCCTCAGCTCAACTCAGCACTCTCTGGACACTCAGGTGACACCCGGAGACATCCGCCTTCCTCAGACAGGAGGAGAGACAGCCGCACTCTCTCTCTCCTGGGACTCTGCTCCCGCCAAAGACATCGTGTCATGCACCACCCCCAAATCCTTTGCAGCATAATCTGCCTTCTGGGGTAGGTACAAGCCTGGATGTGTCCCCTGATTGGGTTTCTTCCACTGCCCTATGAGAAGCCTCTCACAGGAGCCAGTGGGGAGACTTCCCTCTCAGCAGACACACCTGGAAACCCTGACACCCTAACTAAACAAATCATAGCCCTGCTGTTAGGCAGACAAGGCCCACTATATATTTGCCTAGCACCTACCTGTAGGGTGCTACATAGTGTACCTCTGAAGTTAGTTATCTATATACACCACAGCCACTCTCTAAATTTGAATCACTGAGATTGATTAGCAACATCAGCTTAACACCTACTGGACCCATAATAGACAACCTTGATGTACTTTAAATGCAAGACCAACTAAAAAGGAACAGGCATAAAACTAATCTTAAAAACTTAATAAAAGTTGTTAAAAAAAAAAGAAAAAATAGGGAAAATGGTGCATGTAATGTGATCTGTGATCAGCAGGGTGGGAATATAATGACCAACACGTGTGAAGAGTTAAGAAGTACCCAGGGCTTCATTAAATTGATGCATTACATTTATGCATCTGTTGAACTGTCTTGGTGAACTTACCTGACACTTATATCGAAAGAAAGAAACGTGTCCAGGATGGTTGTAGTATCGGGAGCTTTCAGCATTATACTAAACTTTGGCAAAACTGGAACACAAGAAACAGAAGTCTTTAAATATTTAAAGCTAAAGATCGCCAGCAAATATTGCTTTCTCTAGTTTGAGTGGGGAGGCATTTCTGCCATTTGTAAAGAGGATATTCCCTATTACATTGGGAATCTTTCCTAAAACTGGAGCACTCAGAATGTGGTGTAGCTGTGCATGGTATTCAATCAGCTTCTAACTTCAGCTTGTACCATTAGGCTCCTTTCACATGAGCAGTGCGTCCGACGGAGTTTGTTTTGCGCAGCGTGGGATCGATCCGTCAGTTCCCGCTGAGCAGGCAGATGACAGCTCCGTCTCCACTCTGTGTGCAGAGACGGAGCTGTCAGATCCCCGCTCTCCTCTATGGGAGATCAGATGATAACGGACCGCCTATCCGTTTTCATCCGATCTTATCCGATCCTTCTCCAGATGGATGGAAAATAGGGTTTTCACGGACAGGATTGGTTCTGATAGCAGCGGGTGTCAGCGGAGATGTCTCCGCTGACATCCGCTGCTCCACAGGGCTGCATGGAGCATCCGATCCAGTCCACCTGAAAAACTGACAGGCGGACCGGATCGGAGAGCCCGTGTGGCCCATTTCAAACATGCTGTCCGTTTGTCCATTTTTCATCCTTCCATTGACGGATGAAAAACGGACATCAATGCATTCCTATGGAAAATGGATGTAAATGAATGATCGTTTTCCATCAACATCCGTTTTTTGAACGGATGAAAGCCCTATTTTTCATCTGTTCAAAAAACGGATCAGATGAAAAACTGATGAAAACGGATGAAAAACAGATGAAAATTGATGACAACGGATGAAAAACGGAAGAAAGCGGATGAAAAATAGATGAAAAATGAATGAAAATGGAAGACAAAGGATGAAAAACGGATGAAAACAGATGAAAAATGGATAAAAATTAATGAAAACAGATGAAATGGATGACAACAGATGACAACAGATGACAACGGATGAAAAACGGATGGCAAACGGATGAAAATTGATGAAAATGGAAGACAAAGCAGGTGGAAATGGATGATAACAGATTAAAAATTATGACAACGGATGAAAAAGAGATGAAAACGTATGCCAACGAATCAAAAACAGATGAAAATGGATGAAAAGCGGATGAAAATGGATGAAAACAGATGAAAATGTATGAAAACGGATGAAAACAGATGACAACGGATGAAAATGGATGAAAAACTAATGAAAATGGATGACAACAGATGAAAATGGATGAAAACGGATGACAACGGATGAAAAACGGATGACAATGGGTGAAAAACGGATGAAAAATGAATGAAAATGTCTAAAAATGGATGACAACGGATAAAAAACAGATGAAAAACGGATGAAAGATGAATGAAAACGGATGAAAATGGATGACAATGAATGAAAAATTTATGAAAATGGATGACAACGGATGAAAAACTGATGACAACAGATGAAAAACGGATGAAAACGGATGACAACAGATGGCAACGGATGAAAAATGGATGACAACGGATAAAAACGGATGAAAAATGATTGAAAACGGATGAAAATGGATGACAAATGTATGAAAATAATGAAAATGGATGAAAACAAATGAAAACTGATGAAAAACTAATGAAAACAGTTGAAAATGGATGACAACGGATGAAAAAGGGATGGAAAAAAATGGATGGAAAAATGGATGAAAAACAGATGACAACGGATGAAAAACGGATGAAAACGGATGACAACGGATGAAAATGGATGACAGGCAAATAAAAACCTGATGACAAAGGATGAAAAACGGATGACAACGAATGAAAACCTGATAACAAAGGATTAAAAACGGATGACAACGGATGAAAAATAGATGAAAACGGATGAAAACAGATGACACAGGATATGTTGACTGGAAAAAACGAATGACAAAAAAATGTGACTGAACTGATGAAATGTGTGAAAGGGGCTTAAGCTTTGACAATAAAACCTCGGAGGCTCGGCTCACACTGAGGGTGGCTTTGAAATCTTGCGAGTTCAGCTGAACTCCCATGATTTCAAACTGGCATTTTAGTGCGACTTTGGGGTGTGATTTAGGAGCCACCTGTGCATGTTCATGCACAGATGTTTATTGAAATCGCCCCCCAAAGTCACCAAAAGTAGTGCAGGAACTACTTTTGGGAATCGGTGCAACGCCGCAAAGTCGGTGTCAGACCAATTCAGAGGATGCTGTTGCCGGCAATAGGCGGCGATTTGGCATGCGATTTGACATGTCAGATTGGCCTGATGTGAACGGGGGCGGAAGCTGATTGGTTTCTATGCACAGCTGCACCAGATTTTGCAAATCTTGAACTTTTTTGCACTACATTTCTGTATCCTATTGTAAATGTTTAACCCCTTTATGACTAGAGATCACTGAGGCCTAGATAGCTAGACCCTAATTAGCAGTATTGATTGACTTGACTATAACTAATCTACCTACCTAAATACATTTAGATTTTTTTATTTTTTTTTTTTAAGTGGACATAAGATTTTCCTTTGGTGCAAACTTTAATTAAAAAAAAAAACACTTTTACAGGCTGACAACGTAAAACAGAAAAGATGAGGAAGAAAAAAAAGAAAAGAAAAAAATATGTATTTTTTTTTTAATATGCCAACTGTAACAAATACAGTATTAAAAAAGTCACTATCATCTCCAGTTTGCAGTGGTACGTAGAAGCTAAAGCCATTTTCTTCTGAATAAAAGTTGTTGTAAAGGCACAAGGTGTTTTTTTAATTTCATGCATTCTGTGTGTAGCCCCCCAGCACACCTAATACTTACCTGTAGGGATGAGCTTCGGGTTCGAGTCAAACGTAAGGGCATTTGTGTGTTCGCTGAACACACAAACAAATAGGGCTATTCACGGGAAATTCATCCCACCACCGCATCCGAAAAATAACGCTCCCGCCACTACATAGGTTGAACTGGATGGACAGATGTCTTTTTTCAACCTCACTAACTATGTAACTATGTAACTTCAGATGCCTCCGGCGCAATGAGCTGCTGGAGCTGTGACAGTGCTTTTATAGAAAAGGGGCGGGGACACCACCCGGTGGCACCGCCCCTTCTGACGTGACATCAGTAACGAGTGCATTATGGGGTGGCTCGTAACGTCCGATTCCTATGAAAGAGCTGTTAAACTCAAACAGCTCTATACCCGGGAGGCGTCTGAAGAAGAGCTTCTTTTTTTTTTCTATTTTTCAGGTGCAGCATGCAACGTGATTAACAATGGATTTACATCGGGGGGGGGAGCACTATTTTTTTAATAGAGGACTTGTCAAAAACTGCCAAAATTGAAAAGAAAAAAAAAAACGGTGTGGTGCCCCCCCCCCCCAAATCCATACCAGACCCTTATCCGAGCAAGCAGCCTGGCCTCCTGAACCATACCAGGCCACTTGCCCTCAACATGGGGAGGGTGCTTTGGGGTGCCCCCCAAAGCACCTTGTCCCTATGTTGATGGGGACAAGGGTCTCATCCCAACAACCCTGGGCTGTGGTTGTGGGGGTCTGCGGGTGGTGGGCTTATTGGAATTTGGAAGTCCCCAGATCCTGGCCCCCGCCTTTGTGAATGGATATCAGGTACACCGTACCCCTACCCATTCACCAAAAAAGTATACAAAAAATAAAGACTAAAGCCAGTTTTTGACAAGTCCTTTTTTAAAAAAAATAAAAAATAGTGCCCCCCCCCCGATGTAAAAAAAAACAAAAACGCTTCGGCCTCTTTATTCGCCTACGGCATAATAAGCTTCTGGAGCTGTGACAGCTATTTTAAAGGAAAGGGGCGGGGACACCACCCGGTGACACCGCCCCTACTGATGTGATGTCATTCATTTTTTCACTGCACCTGAGCAGTGCATTATGGAGCACTCGTAACCTCAGATTCCTATAAAAGAGCTGTCAAACTCAAACAGCTCATTATGCCGGAGGCGTGTGAAGAGGCGGGACCTCCTTTTTTTTCGGGTGCGATAGGTGACGCGATTGGCGCTGGATTTACATTGGGGGGACACTTTTTTTTTTTTTAAAAAGGATAAGGGTCTGGTATGGATTTTGGAGGGGCAAGATGCCGTTTTTTTTTTTTTCAATTTCGCCCTTTTTTTCATGTTTTTTTATCTGTATTGCCAGGAGCCGACAATACATTACAGCTGTGAGCAGGTTTATATGACATTTTTTCCTTTAGAAATGTCAGTATTGCTGCAGCAGGCTCTATACATCCTACAAATGCGCTACTTTACTGGCACATTAAGTGGGCCCCCCAGGCATGATATTTAAAGGAATTTTTCATTTTTATTGTTTCACTTTAAGCATCATTAAAATCACTGCTCATGAAAAAATGATTGTTTTTAAAAAAAAAAAATTGCATTGGTACATGTACCCCAGGGCAGTACCCGGACCCCCATACACTTTTTTTTGGCAATACCTTGCATTTAAGCCTTTAAAATGAGGACTTTTGATTTTTCATGTTCGAATCCCAGAGACTTTAATGGAGTTCGCATGTTCTAACGAATGATTCCCCTGTTCGCAGTGTTCTGGTGTGAACCTAACCGGGGGGGGGGGGGGGGTGTTCAGCTCATCACTACTTACCTGAGCCCCCTCTCAATCCAGTGATGTCCACGAGAACCTTGCCTCTCTGAGGACTCGCACTCCTGATTGGCTTTTGGCAGCTGCGGGAGCCACTGTCAATCACAGCCAGTGAGCCAATCAGGAGAAGAAGGGGGCGGGCTGAGTCTCAGCTCCCTGTGTGAATGGACACACAGAGCCGTGGGTCTTGAGTGTGCCTGCTTGAGTGCCCCCACAGCAAACTGCTTGTTCTGGGGGCACCCGGCAGAAGGAAGGAGCCAGGAGCTCTGTTGTGGGACGTGTTTGTTATTTTAGAAAAAAAAAAAAAGGCTTTAACCACTACTGGACCAGAAGATTTTCCCCCTTAATGACCAGGCCATATTTTGCGATTTGGCACTGCTTTACCTTAACGGACAATTGCGTGGTCGTGCGACGATGTACCTAAATAAAATTGATGTCCTTTTTTTCCCACAAATAGAGCTTTCTTTTGGTGGTATTTGATCACCTGTGCGATTTTTATTTTTTGCGCTATAAAAAAAAAAGAGCGACATTTCTAAAAAAAAAAAAAAAATACAATATTTTTCACATTCTGTTATATAACATTCCCCAAAAAATTAAAAATCTAATTTTTTATCATTTAAGGCCAATTTGTATTCTGCTACATATTTATGGTAAAAAAAAATCCAAATAAGTGTATTTTGATTGGCTTGCGCAAAAGTTATCGCGTCTACAAACTACGGGAAAGATTTATGTCATTTTTATTGTTTTTTTTTTTTACTAGTAATGGCGGCGATCTGCGTTTTTTAGCGGGACTGCGACATTGCGGCAGACAGATCGGACCCCTGACATTTTTGACAGTACTACTACAGTAATCAGTGCTAAAAATATGCACTGTTACTGTAACAATGACACTGGCAGGGAAGGGGTTAACACTGTGGGTGATTAAGGGGTTACATGTGTACCTAGGGGCGTGTTTCTAACTGTATGGGGGAAGGGCTTATGGAATGACCATAGAGACCTGTGTTCCTATATAGAAGGATCACAGGCACTCTGTGATCATTCCAGGGAGAAGAACGATCAGCTGTGTTTACAATAGCTGGCCATTCTTCTCTCTCAGCGGGGAACGATCGCAGGTGCCAGGTGGCAATCGGAACCGCCTGCCCCGTGCATCGGAGTCCCCACTGCCGAGTGGGGGCGGGAGCACACAGCCGGCAGTGCGCGCTCGCCCCCTAGCTGCAGGCGCCCGACTAACGTAGACCTACGTTGTTTCACACAGGAGGGCCGCCCTGCCGCAGTAAATCGGCGGTGGGTGGTCCGGAACCGGTTAAAAATCAGCAGCCTTTAAATTGAACTTCAGACAAAAGGTAGATTTTTCGGGGTACTGCTTGGGCATAATTACCATTTCAAACAAATTCACCAAAATCTTCACCTTTTGAGGTCAGTACCGATGCAGAAAGGTAGAAGGAATTTTTAACCACTTATGAACCCCACCCCACACAAATGGCCCTGTATGTGATTTTGTGCACAGGGTCTGGGGCACCCGTGCGCGCCGCCGGCAACCAGCTTTCACTGGGGAGCCAATCAGCAGGTCCGGCTGATGAGATGTCATTTGGGACCCGCCGATCATTCACAGGAGATGCAAAACCCCATTCTGTCAGAGAGGAAGATGGAGATCTTGTGTTTCTGCTACACAGGAACACGTATCTCTGTCTTCCCCCAGTTGAGCCCTCCCCCACACAATTAGCAAGCACTTCCTAGGAGCACACTTAACCTTTTGGTCACCCCGATGTTAACCCGTTCCCTGCTGGTGTCATTAGTACAGTGACAGTGCATTTTTTTTAGCACTGATCACTGTATTAGGCCTCTTGTACACGATACTCCTGTTTGAGCATCTACTTTTCCATCTGTTTTTATTCTTTTATGTATTTGCACGTATTTTCGCGCATATGCGTTCATGCAATTTTGCGTGCATAACGTATTCTCATGTTCTTGTTTTGTGCATTATGAAAATGCCCATTTGCACACATTTTTGCGCATTTGCGTGCATTTGCACGCATGAGGAGTAAGTTAGTGCCCAAAAATGCAGATATTTATATTTTGTTTTTACTGAAGAATGCACTGCGCTCGTTTACGCACCTGTTTGCATAGGCACATTACAATGAATGGGCTGTATTTTAGCTATGTAAAAAAAAAAAGCTGTACTGAGCTTTTGTAACAACTTCCCGCCCGCCCTATAGGCGATTGACGGCGGGAAAGTGGTTGCATTATCCTGACCAGACATCATATGACGACGACAGGATAATGCGCTCAGTGCCCATTATTGCCCACCAGTGCTGCCTATCAGTGCCCATTAGTGCCCATCAGTGCCACCCATCAGTGCCGATCAGTGGCACCTATCAGTGTCCATCAATGCCACCTATCAGTGCCCAGCAGTGCTGCCTATCAGTGCAGCATATTAGCCACCCCATCAGTGCCACCCCATCAGTGCCTCCTCATCAGTGCCTGTCAGTGCGGCCTCATCAGTGCAGGAAAAAAACGTATCAATTTACAAAATTGTATTACATAAACAAAAAAAAATTTTTTTTCAAACTTTTCAGTCTTTTTTTATTTGTTTAGCAAAAAAGGAAAAAACCTTGCGGTAATCAAATACCACCAAAGAAAGCTCTATTTGTGGGGAAAAAAGGACATCAATTTGGTTTAGGTACAGTGTTGCATGACTGCGCAATTGTCATTCAAATTGCAACAGCGCTAAAAGCTAGAAATTGGTCTGGGCAGGAAGGGTGTGAAAGTGCCCGGTATTGAAGTGGTTAAGCTGCAGTAGAGAAGTACAGTAAATCCAGACATGCAAGTGAGGCGTAGGATAAGGGAGTATGGAATGCAGAGGGAATACTCAAGCCTATCTGGACAAATATATTCAAAAGTAGTGTATACAATTTTATATTATCCTTCATATAAAATCAAATCCGAAATTTTTAGAACATCGCATCATCCTACTGATCTAATAACCAAGGCCATTTAATCATAGATCCCAAACCCATAGAGTCTGGAAAATATAGATGAGCTGCAAATGCAGCCTATCACTTGGTGTGCCCACTATATCAAAATTTGACATTACATAAGCCTTTGAGTGCAGTGGGGGTAAACCAGTCAAAAGCAGATTGTAGTGTAGTAAAGCAGAAATTGTCCAACAGGGACCTGTATCAGCTGTGTGGTCGGGAGATGGGAGGGTGGTCCCCTAGCATATGTGTTGTTGATTACCAAGGCTGGGGCATATCCACACCTACAGATCGCAAATCGCTCATCTATATTTTCCAGATTCTATGGGTTTGGGATCTATGATTAGACGGCCTTGGTTATTAGATCGGTAGGATGATTTGATGTTCTAAAAATTTCGGATTTGATTTTATATGAAGGATTACATAACATTGTATACACTACTTTTGAATATATTTCCTGGATCCTGATGAAGCTACTATAGCGAAACGCGTTGATCCATCAGTGAACCTGTATGCACACCTCCCCCTTGGAGATATGTGCTGAATTATGTACAACATTAGTGATTATCCTTGGTTTTTAGAATGACATAACAACTAATAAAATTTTGATATTTTTATATATATTTTTTGTTTCTGTAGTGAATAGATTGGCACAATTAAATCCCCCACTGTCCAGATAAGCTTGAGTATTCCCTCTGCATTCCACACTCCCTTATCCTATGCCTCACTTGCAAGGATTTACTGTACTTTTCATTGTTGATTGGGGACAGTGCCACTGTATTGAACCAACCGATCCTTCTCCATACAATCCCTCTTTTCTAAGCTGCAGTGTGCAAGAGGCCTTAGTGTCATTAGTCCCTAAAAAAAAAAAAGTGTCCACTTTGTCCGCCACAATGTCACAGTCCCGCTAAAAATCGCTGATCGCCGCTATTACTAGTAAAAAAAAAAAAAAAATTCCATAAAAATATCCCATAGATGGGAGAACTTTTACGCAAACCAATCAATATACACTTATTGGGATTTTCTTTACCAAAAATATGTAGAAGAACAAAATTTGGGCCTAAGTTGATGAATACAGTTAATTTTTTTTTGCATATGTTTTATAACAGAAAGTAAAAAATTTTTGGTATTTTTTTAATTATAGCACAAAAAATAAAACAGCAGAGTGATTAAATACCACCAAAAGAAAGCTCTATTTGTGGGAAAAAAAGGACATTCATTTTATTTGGGTACAGCATCACACGTCCGCGCAATTGTCAGTTAAAGTAACGTAGTGCCTTATCTCAAAACATGGCCTGGTCATGAAGGGGGGTAAACCATCCGGGGCTAAAGTGGTTAAGACTCTTCTGACAAAGAAGTTTTTTTTTTTTTTTTACCTGTCTGCTAATAATGTTTGCATGCCCTGATTGCTTGTAATGAAGAATATGCTCCTGGCCTCTGTAGGATGCGGAGAATGGAGTTAGGACACTGCAGAAATTACAACAGTGGCCACCCAATGGCTAAAAGAAAAGTCAGAATTGAAAGAAGGCGGTGGAAAGAAGGGAGCATGCAGAGCTATTAGTAATGGAGAACAAACTTTGTTTTGGCTGTATCCAGGGCAGCCATAAGGGGGGGGATAGCCCATACAAAAGTAGGGGGCCCAGGCCTTCCGAGGGACCCAGCTGTCCCCAACCATCGAGACCAAGTTGTTGTGGCTGTAGTAACTAGCAATTGCAAGGTGGCTGCAGAGTAAGCCGATGCAGCTGAAGGTATGTCTCTTTGCTGGATTGGAATATCTCTTTGCTGGATATATGAGGCTGTCTCTTTACTGGATTGGGATGTCTCTTTTCTGAATATATGAGACTGTCTCTTTGTTGGATTAGGATGTCTCTTTGCTGAATATATGGGGATGTCTCATTGATGGATTGGATTCATTTCCATTTATTAAGTTTCTAAGAGTGTTAAAATAGAACTGGGTGCACTGAAGGACTCAGTGGGATGGCCAGTGGGCAGATTCGGTGGGACGGTCAGAGGGCGGGCTCTGTGGAATGTTGGTGGTCAGACCTGGAGGGGCCCAGGCCTAAAGCTGTGTAAGGGGACCCAAAATTTATGATGGCTGCCCTGGCTGTATCTGATGCTCAAATATTACAAAAAGTTTTAAATGAGATGGACTTTTGTACCAGGTGGTTCTTTGTACACATCAAAGAAACCCATAAGTACGTTTGCCATGATGTGCAATGACAAAAGCTGCCACTAGCTTCCTTCTGCAGTTCTGCTTTAACCACTTGCCGACTGCCGCATGACTATTTACGTCGGCAGTCAGCCCCTCACAGGCAGAGTGATGTAGATCTACGTCGCTAGCCTGTGAGGGTCTAGGGAGCGAGCGCGCGCCCCCGGAGGCGCGCTCCCGCTCCCGCGTGGTCACGGACCCCCCCCCCCCCGCGCGTGTGACTGGCGGACCCATTGTCCGCCGGTCACTCTGCGATCGTCGGTGGAGAGGGAGAAAGGCAGGCGGCTGATGTAAACAAAGCCGCCTGTCATTCTCCCCTGTGTAGAAATAGTGATCATACGGTTCTACTATGTAGGACCGTTGATCACTGTTCCTACAGCTCAAGCCACAGCCAATCACAGTTAGAATCACGCCCCTAGGGACACACACAGCCCCTCCCTCTCAAAAAAAGTTAACCCCTTCCCTGCCAGTGTATTTTTACAGTAACAGTGCATATGTATAGCACTGATTACTGTAGAAATGTCACTGGTAACCCCAAAAGTGTCAAAAATGTCAGTCAAGGGTCCGATCTGTCCGCCGCAATGTCGCAGTCCCAGCCATTACGCGTTAAAAATAAAAACAACAAAAATGACAAAAATCTTTCCCTTTGTTAGTAAGCGCGATAACTTTTGCGCAAACCAATCAAAATACGCTTTTTGCGATTTTTTTTTTACCAAACATATGTAGCATAAAACAAATTGGCCGAAAATGTTAAAAAATTTTGATTTTTACATTTTTTTTGGGGAATTTCATATAAAAAAATGTGAAAAATATTGCTATTTTTGCAAAATTGACGCTCTTTTTTTTGTTAATATCGCATGATCAAAAAATCGTACAGGTGATCAAATACCACCAGAAGAAAGCTCTGTTTGTGGGAAAAAAAGGACGTAAAATTCGTTTAGGTACATCGTTGCACGACCGCGTAATTGTCTGTTAAAGTCACGCAGTGCCAATTCGCAAAATAGGCCTTGGTCAGGAAGGGGGTAAAATCTTCCGGGGCTTAAGTGGTTAATAAGCAATTAACATCCATACATACCATATTGATCAGCCTTGATATCTTTAGTAACTGTCTTGCCAGACTGTCTTTTAGCTACGATCTGATAATTTCCAAGATCTGGATCCTCGAGCATGGGGAAACTTAAGGACAGGAAGTTTCCTTGAGTACTCTGATCGAGCCATTGATGTATCCGATTCCTGGCTGGATCCTAAAATGGGAGTTATAGACATTAAAGGAAGCCACTGCTCAACAAAACCTTCAAATTCCCCTCCCTGCAGAAGTCTGTTACTAATCCCAGGAGCCTGTACCCACTCCACATGCATGCTACAAACAGAGAGAGTCACAAGCCAAAGATACACTATATTGGTCCATTAAGACATGGATGAGTGAGTTTGGGGTAGAGGAACTTGACTGGCCTACACAGAGTCCGGACCTCAACCCAATAGAACACCTTTGGGATGAATTAGAGTGGAGATTGCGAGCCAAACCTTCTCGTTCAACATCAGTGCCTGACCTCACAAATGCGCTTCTGGAAGAATGGTCAAACATTCCCAAGGATACACTCCTAAACCTTGTGGAAAGCCTTCCCAGAAGAGTTGAAGCTGTTATAGCTGCAAAGGGTGGGCCAACTCAATATTGAACCCTACAGGCTAAGACTGAGATACCATCAAAGTTGATGTGCATGTAAAGGCAGGTGTCCCAATACTTTTGACAATATAGCGTGTATCACTGGTATGTCTTTTAATTTAACATGTAAACAGGTGGTAGTGCTTCTTTTGGAGACACCACTCCTCTGATGATGTTAGTGGGTGGAATACTTTGCCTTTTATAATCTGGTGTGAGCGGGGCCCTGGGCAGAAGGTGGATAGGAATTGGCTACCCCTGATATACAACATGTAGGTTTGTAGCCTGGAAGGGAAGTAGGTCTTCTGGGCCTAGGCCCCGGGAAAGACTCCATGTAAGGACCCACTGATGGGGGACTCATGAAAGAGCATTTGGGAAGATGGTTGGCCTTTGTGAGTTTGAGTCGGTGGAAATGTGTTTTGCGCTGTAAACGAGAGAAAGTGAAGTTGAGAAGCTGTTGTGCCAAGTTTTTGCTTATGACATTCTTCAGTAAATTGTTGAAAAAGCCTCCTGTGTGGATCTTCTTTATTTAAGAAGGTGGGTCTTGGGCTGGAAAACTGTGAGTATTGTGACAGGAGTGGGTCTCGGGTCTGAAGCATGTGGGACTCAAAATGGCGGTGTTTCTCCCCAAAAACAGGTATGTGAATACCCTATGTTGTGAAGGAGCAGGGTGGAATCTAATGGCACTTTTCCACTTCAAGTACCGGCTCGGCTCTACTCGGCCCTGCTTGGCCCTGCTTGGCCCGGTTTGCTTTTCCACTGCTGGTACCGCATGGTATGGTGTTGGAACGGTTCGGTACGGAACGGTATGGTTTGTTTTTCCACTAAAGTAGTACTAAAGTTAAGTGGGTGGAATAACAACGATTCTCTGACCAATCAGTGGATAGTAGTGACTGCATGCAAAGGATTGTGGGATATGGTACCGGTATCGTACCTCTTGGAACCACAATCGAGTAGGTACTGTTTTTGAGAGTCGTACCGTTGGGTTCCATGCAGTGAAAAAGCCCAGCCGTACCGTACCATACTGAACCGTTCCTACACCGTACCATGCGGTACCAGCAGTGGAAAAGCACAAAAGCGAGCCGAACCGTTCGGTTCCATGCAGTGGAAAAGCGTCATTAGTCCAGCTTGGTGGGAACTGGTAGCTAATACAGGTTCCTAGCAACAGCTGGCAAGCAGCATATCCCCACCTAAAGCCTTAGCTGGGGTTATGCTGCCTGCTGGATGTGTTGAATAAATGGACATACCAGTGACATCGTTGGAGTGGGACTCTCTGTATTTGTAGCAGGAAATTTAGGTATAGAAAACAAGAGATGCATCTATCAGTTTATCACATCAAGGTAAGAGATATAAACTAACTTACTGTAGCTCTATCAGTTAATGGGGAAGACAAGAAATAAAATGCCAAAGCTGAGTATTAACTAGTGATCGACCGATATCGGTTTTTCGTTGCTGATACAGATACCAATATTTTGGCCAATGCATATTGGTATCGGCTGATATTGGCCGATATTTTCGTACATTTAAAAAAATATTTATTTTTTTATTTTAGCACTTGACAGGTACCCTTGTGGAGGGATCTGGGGGTCTAAAAGACCCCAAACCCCTCCTCTGCAATGTGGCTTTGATCGGGTCTTCGGCGGCCATGCAGGCTGGCTGCCCGGGTCTCCCAGGGGGATGGAAGATCCGGGCGAGCCGTCGAAAGGCGGCGGGAGGGGGGGGGGACATCCCCTCCTGCTCCTTGTAATGACAGCCGAGTGGCTTCTCAGCCGCATCGGTTGTCATTACAAGACAGCTGATTGTCGGCTTTGGACACCGGTATCGGGGTGATGCCTCTAGCTGCAGGCATTACTCCGGTACAAGCACTTTCCCGAAATATCGGCAATATCAGTAACCTCAGGGGCCGATTCTGATATATCGGGGAAAGTGATTATCGGCCCCCGATATATCGGCTTTGCCGATAATAGGCCGGTCCCTAGTATTAACAGCAGATACTCCTAAGTGTTCCATAAATGTTTATTTGTGATCATTATGCCAGATATGGGGCAAGCCTTTTCTAGGCTTCCAAGTGTGGTTGAAAGTAATATTTGTCATGCCATATGGAAGGTCCTTCTCCTAAAAATACGACATGGCTTTTGTATTATTTATTCTCAGACTGTACATTTACAAGGTCCCAACACCCACTACTATGTTCTGCATTGTTAAAGAGTAACCAAACCAGTATTTTCCAACCTTTTTACCCCAGAGAAACCCCTAAAATAATTGTCAGGTCTCGAGGAACCCTGGCTAAAACTAATTTTTTGGGGTCGGTGAGAAAAATGCCACTTAGATTGGTAGTCAGTTGGAAGAATGCAACCCTAAGTCTCCATTCACACTAGTCCGACTTGTCAGGCGACTTGGTCGCTCCGACTTAAAAAAAGGGTCCTGTACTACTTCGGGGCGACCTGGAGCGACTTGCATAGACATTCATTTTATGAAGTCCGTGCAAGTCGTGCCGAAGTCGTGGTGCACGCGACTTCACAAGTCGCCCCCATTGCCGTAATGTGAAAAGAGTCTTACAGTGGATGTCAGAATGTTACAATAACAGACAGCTAAAAAAATAAACTGGTGTCATTCTGTAAGCTTTGTTAAGTGGAGTTGGCCCAGAAACTATGCACAGCTCACAGTAACATTTGGAAGAACCTTGGGGTTCCATGAAACCTTGGTTGACAATGGCAGATCTAAATCATAGAGTAGGAAATGGTTAAAAGATGAAGGGTTTAAAAATGTAAGAGATTTGTCTGGTTTATTTGTCCTAGTGATCATCAAAATAGAGACTTAAGGTTGAGAAAATCCAAAATTTTAAAATGTCCCGAAACAAAAAAAAAAAGGAAAAACCTTACCAAAAGGTGATACCTTGTTTGGTGACAGCTGTCCATAGGTGGATTTCCTCACCTTTGAGAGAATTGCTCTGACTTCTTGTTGCATTTAGTTGTTAGTTTTGTTCACTCTGTTCTGGAAAGAGGTTGCCACCACCCCTAATCACAAATTTTGAAGGCAACTAAAAACATGTTTCATTGAAAATTACTGTGCCTCTTTAATGGTAAAATTAGTTAAATACAAAAGTTTAAAACCACAAAGCAGCCACAAAAGACAGAGGGCAGTCCCATGCAAAGATCACTGCTCTCCACAATGAATGGGGCTTTCATAGAGGAACAATGTCCAGAGTTACAGTAGATTCTTCTCCACCAGCTAAACTTGGTACACTTACAATTCTATTATGAAGGGAGCCAACCTTATGTGACTCCATGCGTATATGTGACAGCTGCCCCTTCAAGCGTGGATCACACTAACCTGATAAAAAGAAAGTAAAGTAAAGCGCTAGTCTCTTAAACAATTTCTATGAACTAAACTATAATCTTACTAGAATGGATTGAGTGAAACTTTTTACACTGTCTGTCTTCTGGGTTAGTTGGGAACAGTGTGTAGCACCCTCCTAGATAGGTGCTAGGTAGGTAAAGCCTAGTTGCTTCTTCTGCTTATAAGGGGAGCCTGATCATTAGTTAGGCCTGCTCATGTGTTCCATGTGTGATTCATGTGGGCTGAGGGAGTGTCCCCACTGTATCCAATGGAGAGGTACGTTGGAAAGTGGAGGAAACCCAGTCAATGATACACAGGCTTAGATACCGTCCCATGGGTTTGGCACAGGAAGTGGTGCATCATGGGATTGGGTATAAAAGCCAGGAGCACATGAGGTAAGAGGTCTTTGGGAGGGAAGCCAGGTCCCGGAAGCAGGGTGATAGCAGTCTCTCCTTCTGTAGTTATGGATGATGGTCACAGGCAGTCGGCCTGGTGAACCAGACAGTGTGGCTGAACCCAGAGGTCTTGGAGATGCTGACTGAAGGAGTTGAGGCTGAAGTAAATCTGGAAAAACAGTGTCTGTAAGTACAGAGGAACATGCCCAGGGGTCTGCCCGGGAAGGGGACCACTCCAGAGTGTAGAGTCAGTGGACAGGTGTCAGCACACAGAGAGAGAGTGAAAGGGGGTGCCAAGTTTAAAGCCCTAAAGAGAATTTCAAGCAGGAACACTTAAAATAACTTCACCTTAGTGGCAGGGTGAAGCAATGGCCTTGCCGCACTCAAAAGTCAGTTGTCCTCAATATTGTGAATAATTGTCAGTTGGAGTAGCCCACTCATTCCTTCTCCTATCCAAGTTCTCAATAAAAACACAAAAACAACATCCCCTGGACTGATCATTGACTGAGCCAAGGACTTAAAGTACTAATATTCTGCTATCAGTTGCTAAGGGTAACCCAGGATAATCCAGAAAGTGTTATATCCAGCAGTCCCCTAGGGGGCAGTGATACAAGTGTAAAAAGTTTTGCTGGTGGAGGAGAATCTATCTGTGGGCATTGTTCCCTCATGAAAACCCCATACATTTTGAAGAGCAGTGGTCTTTGTAGGGGACTGCCCTTTTGTGGGAGATGAAATAGGTTGACACATAGAGGAGCAATAGGATCTTTTGTGATGATTGGTGGTATCTCACATATCCCTGAAGAAGAGACTGATTTAATAAATCTCAAAACACGTTGGATACCTGATTCCAATAAACAAGCGACTATGTGAAACACTAAAGCTTTTCAATGTAAATGGTTTTGGGGAGTACCGCTTAACCTGTATATGTCAATGAATGTCAACCTTTTGTAAACCAATTGTGGCTGCTTTGTGGTTTTAAACTTTTGTAATTCCCTAAATTAACATTAAAGATGTCATTTTCAATAAAATATGTTTTTGATTAATTTTAGGAGGTATGTATCCGGATTATTAGGGGTGTTTATTGAATTTGTAGAGGGGTTTTTTTTAGGGAGGGAATCACTGCATTCCCTTCTCCCCCCCCCCCCCCCCCCATGACTTCATAAGATGTTACTCCTTATTAAAGGGGTTTTATGTCCTTCTAACATATTTATATATGTGATACGTTCATTATTATCTCTCCCTTTAGGCATACTCCCCCTGGTGGATTTTATATGGATATCATCACTAAGTGACCTCATTCTTTGAAGTCCAAGCTCAAATCATTAGTCTTTCCCCTTCTCATTTATGAGATATATACAGCATCTTATTTGGTGCACTTACCTATACATCATTATTAATGTGAGGCTCTTGGGCCTCTGATTTACTACCACCTTATGATCCACATACATGGGCTCCCGACGCCTGCAGAGGAGGATTTTCCTCACCCCACCTGTCCTATTTTGAGGTTAGCATTATTACATTTTGGAAATTGATATGATATAATGTCATATATTATTGAGTATTATGACTGTAATACTTACATTTATGTATTTCTTCAGTGCAGTACCTATTTGGTCTTTGTAGTGCCCTGATGAAGCAATGAATGTGAAACGCGTCGGCTTATCCAGGGACCATTAGTCTGCATACATACTGGAATCCGTTGGTGTGGAATATTTGGTATCTTCTTTTAGTTATCATACACACACGGATCTGAATATTTTTTTTTTTTTTTTTTTTCCAAAACTGAATATTTTATCTTATGTAATGTATGTCTTGATGTTACACTTTGTTTTATCATTTGTAATAAATAAATATATTTTTTATATATATATCAGTGTTGTTTGCATTCCTGCAACCATTACATGCCGGTATAGTCCCGCTTTCTTGGTACCTCTCTTGGTCCCTATTTTTTGCTCTAGTTCTTTGGGGATGATGGCATACAAATCATGGAACTTATTTCTTGTTTATGTTTTTGCTTAGTTGGTTTAGTTGCCTTCAAAATCCTGTTGCCTTTATGGGAAGAGAAGTGAGAGAAAATCGCCCCAATGGGACAGATGGAAAGTATCCCACAAGGTTTTAATCTTACCCTACTCTACAACAAAAACCTTTGTTTTTCATTATCAGTATTAGCGTTCTCTGTACCCTAATGTAAAGAGCCATGGAATTTGATTGCAAGCAGAGCGTTAGGAGTAGAAAAAAAGTTAAAATGTGCATTGCATCATGGGAGCTCTGCTTTTCTATTAGAAAATCTTAATTGAGTAGGTAGAGGAAGGAGGTCAAATGAAATCAAAAAGTGCAACTTCTTCATGAGATACCCCCTTATCATCGGCACCATAAAATTAGAATGAAGAGTATTTTTTTTCCTTGCGGAAACAGATTGTCCTTACATACTGTAGACATGTTAACTATAAAGTGAGTAGAAAGATTTCATTTAATTGCGTTCACTGAACAATAGTTTAAAGAAAATCTTACCGTTACATAGATTTCAGGGAACTGGAAAAAAAAGAAAATACGCCATTTGTACATATGGATTGAAAAAGTCAAAGAAATGATGAACATGGCACATGAACACTTCATATCCTAGGGCAATGATGGCGAACCTTGGCACCCCAGATGTTTAGGAACTACATTTCCCATGATGCTCAAATACAAAAAAGGGTGCACGAGCATCATGGGAAATATAATTCCAAAACATTTGGGGTGCCAAGGTTCACCATCACTGTCCTAGGGTGTCTCCATTCTATGGCGTCAGTGCCCCCCTGATAATTGAAAGACAAGAACATACCCAAACCAATGGCCCCACTCAAGACTTTCTCTTTTCTTCATACATGGACAACCCAGGTGCTGGCTACCACAGCCTGTCTCCAACCTTCCATGACGTGTTTCACTACTGCTGGTTTGCTCACAAGGATAGGGGAAGTCTCTATGGAGGGCAGCTTACATCTTTTATATTTTTTGACATATAACTGAATGACCTCTGGTTTGCTAAAGCTCCGTATTAAACATTTGTCTTTTTAATGAAATTCCATTTTACCTTCTTTTTCCATCGTATTGCCTTTTGTGAAAGCATGTGAAAATTCAGGGGAGCAATTGGGAGACATGGATTTAGCGTTGATGCACTATAAAAGGAAGTGCCAAACAATGATTTAAATCCCATACAGTCTAATAGGTTTTAATAGAGAGGAACACTGATTCTAACAGCTCAGCTCTTTAGTAGTCGGCGATGTATCTCCACTCTTGGCCTGGAACACTGGCGAGCTCTAGACATGAGCAAAGTCGCTGGTGCTGCACTGTACATGACATTAGAGAGGGTGGTGGCAATACAACTAGCAAAAATAAGAGACTTTGAGGGAAATAATTGCCTGCTGAGGAGGAAGCCTGCAAGACCAATATTCTATTACAGCCCCTTACCCAGACTCAATGAGCAGTATATCCAGTAAATGTGGGGGCTGACTCCCCAGAATTACACTTAGAAACTTATTAGATTTTAGTGATTGGGTTTTTATGTACTTTTCAGTGCCTTGAAAAAGTATTCATACCCCTTGAAATTTTCCACATTTTGTCATGGGGTTTTATGTGATAGACCAACACGAGTGGCACATAAATTGTAGAGTAGAAGGAAAATGATAAATGGTTTTAAAAATGTTTTACAAATAAATATGTGAAAAGTGTGGCATGCATTTGTATTCACCCCCCTAAGTCAATACTTTGTAGATCCATCTTTCTCTGCAATTACAGCTGCAAGTCTTTTTGGGGATGTCTCTACCAGCTTTGCACATCTAGAGATGGACATTTTTGCCCATTCTTCTTTGCAAAATAGTTCAAGCTCTGTCAGATTGGACGGAGAGGGTCTGTAAACAGCAATTTTTAAGTCTTGCCACAGATTCTCAATTGGATCTAGGTCTGGACTTTGACTGGGCCATTCTAACACATAAATATGTTTTGATCTAAACCATTCCATTGTAGCTCTGGCTGTATGTTTCAGGTCGTTGTCCTGCAGGAAGGTGAATCTACGCCCCAGTCTCATTTTTTTGCAGACTCTGACAGGTTTTCTGCTAAGATTGCCCCGTATCTGGCTCCATCCATCTTCCCATCAACTCTGACAAGCTTCCCTGTCCCTGCTGAAGAAAAGCATCCCCACAACATGATGCTGCCACCACCATGTTTCACGGTGGGCATGGTGTGTTCAGGGTGCAGTGTTACTTTGCTGCCACACATAGCATTTTGCTTTTAAGCCAAAAAGTTTAATTTTGGTCTCATCAGACCAGAGCACCTTCTTCCACATGTTTGCTGTGTCCCCCACATGGCTTCACACAAAATGCAAACGGGACTTCTTATAGCTTTCTTTCACCAATGGCTTTCTTCTTGCCACTCTTCCATTAAGGCCAGATTTGTGGAGTGAACAACTAATAGTTGTCCTGTGGACAGATTCTCCCACCTGAGCTGTGGATCTCTGCAACTCCTCCAGAGTTACCATGGGCCTCTTGGCTGCTTCTCTGATTATTACTCTCCTTGCCCGGCCTGTCAGTTTAGGTGGACGGCCATGTCTTGGTAGGTTTGCAGTTGTGTCATTCTCTTTCCATTTTCAGATGATGGATTGAACAGTGCTCCGTGAGATGTTCAAAGCTTGGGATATTTATCTATAACCTAACCCTGCTTTAAACTTCTCCACAACGTTATCCCTGACCTGTTTAGTGTGTTCCTCTGTTTTTATGATGCTGTCTGTTCACTAAGGTTCTCTAACAAACATCAGAGGGCTTCACAGAACAGCTGTATTTATACTGAGATTAAATTACACACAGGTGGACTCTATTAACTAATTAGGTGAATTCTGAAGCCAATTAGTTCCATTAGATTTTAGTTAGGGGTATCAGAGTAAACGGGGCTGAATACAAATGCTCGCCACACTTTTCAGATATTTATTTGTAAGACATTTTGAAAACCATTTATCATTTTCCTTCCACTTCACAATTATGTGCCACTTTGTGTTGGTTTATCACATAAAATCCCAATAAAATACATTTACATTTTTTGATTGTATAATGACAAAATGTGAAAAATGTTAACCACTTACCGAAAAGTGACGTAGATCTATATCGGCAGACTTTGTGGGGGTATACCGGGGTGATGCCTCTAGCTAGAGGCATCATCTCGGTACCGTGGTTTACAGTCAACGGTCGGCTCTCCGTCCGTAACGACCGATGCGGCTCGGGAGCCGCTCAATCGTTACCCGGGTGAGCTGGAGGGGACGTCCCCCCCCCTCCCGCCGCCTTCCATGACTTTGCTCGGGGCTCCCGTCCGCCGGCTGGATGGAGTCCCGATCAATGCCGGAAACGGCTTTGATTGGTTCTCCGATGACGTAACACGAAGGTGGCGTCCATGACGTCACATCCGGGTTACTGTGCTGCAAAAAGCGGCAAATTTAAAAAATAAAATAAAATAAATAGGAAAAAAAAATAAAATTTAGCCGCCCCCGTCACCGTTAGCTCGCGCACAAAAAAAAAACGTATACGTAAGTCGAGCCGCGAATGAAATCGCTGTTCAAACCACACATGTGAGGTATCGCCGCGATCGCCAGAGCGTGTGCAATAATTTTAAAAAAGAGTTACACTCTAACTCTAAACTGGTAACCGTTAAATAAATTTAAAGCGTCGCCGATTGAGATCTCTATTGACCGTAGTTTGTCGCCATCCCACGGGGGGGGGGGCGCAATTTTAAACCGTAACATGTTGGGTATCTATTTACTCGGCGTGACATCATCTTTCACAATATATAAAAAAAATGGGCTAACTTTACTGTTTAGTATTTTTTAAATGCAGTGAAATGTGATTTTTCTAAATTTTCCCCAAAAAATGGTGTTTTAAAGACCGCTGCGCAAATACCGCGTGACAAAAAATATTGCAATGACCGACATTTTATTCTCCATAGTCTTTGATAAAAAAATATATATAATGTTTGGGGGTTCTAAGTAGTTTTCTAGGAAAGAATACTGGTTTTAACTTGTGAACAAAAAGTGTCCGAAATAGGGCTGGGGCTTAAGTGGTTAAAGGGTATGACTACTTTTTCAAGGCACTGTAAAAGCAGAGATCTGAATCCTACTTACCGTTTCATCCACTGGGCGTAAATTATTATCCATCGACATTATGTACATCTGCACTGTAGACAAAATAAGACAAGATGTGCACCGAGTTATGGACATTAATACAATGAAGTGTGCAGACAGAAATACAGTTTGGAATAAAAGCCACTGATGAGGTTGTGGTCAGCTATAAAGGATGACCCAGGTCTCCAGAAACTTGAAACCCGGTTGCTGCTCTTCTCGTTACTCTTAGAGTCCCCAGTATTCCTGCCACTGTGTATAATAGTTCCCAGGCATATGCACCGCATCTGTGACTAGGATCACCTCTGTAACCTCCAGGAATGCATCTGTCTTCCTGGTTGGCATTTTGCACATAATAGAATGCGGGGGAGCTGTTTCTAAAGCCAGGAGTGGTTAGAAAGTTTAGGTGCAAGTCCAGACAAAACTAATTTTCTTAGTTTTGGGTAGAGTGGGGAAGGGTTAGAATCCGTGTTCGGTTCTATTGATATATGAATATGTATATATATAAGTTGCGCTATAAAGTAAAATACATATGTGATAATGTATTGATGTGATAAAGTCCAAATAGAGTCCAATATGGGTAAAACAGCACGTCTGACGAAATATTCTGTACAGGTACCGCTTACCAAAGGTGAATAGTATATAGGCCCAAAATACTTCAAAGGATCCACAGGAACCAGATATCAATCAGACTCCGTACATATAGATAGATCTCCTCAGTGTTGGGTGTTCCAGAGTAATAAAACTGTGCAGAGAAGAGAAAAGACCTCCCCCAGTAGGACTGCAGCTTGCCAAAGACAAACCATATATAGCATATAGGTCCCAATCGTGTCACCAAAAGGGGGCTGACATATGAATGCCCTTACCAGCTCCAGAAATTGAAAGGCAGAAAAGATCCAAATCCGACTGAATACTTCAACTGTTGGCACAGCTCCAGATATATGTCAAAGCAGGCAGATCAAACACTTCCAATAGGGACGCTAGTAGAGGCTCGGCATACAGGGGGTATCAGCCATGAATAAAAGAGAGGTAGACCATAGCGTAAAACCCCACAAACAAGTTTATTAAAGAGAGGGCAAACACTTACAAGCATGAAGATCACAATGGTCAGAAGAGGAAAGTAAATGAGCCGCCGGTCACACTTGAAGTTGCAGCTTCACATTTATTTGGTTTAGCGCAGTTGTTTATTTAATTTTTACTATTGCTATATGAGCTGCTTTAGAAATTCTGCAACAGGGGCCCACAGATTTATGCTTTGCTCCCAGTAGAGTTGGGGGAAGGCTAGAACTCTTATCAACATTTCTGTATATCCCCATTACAGATGTTTCCTCACTTCCTGTCTCCGGAAACAGTTGTCACCTGGGACAGAACACAAGGGCAAATCTCTCTAATGGGGCCCCAAATGGCAGTAAAAACCCAACAAGAGTTCCAATCCTCCCCTCCTGTTCAAAAGTAGAATGAAAGCCATTATTCATTATCGTCTGGCGACGTAGACCTACATCACCAGACATTCCCCTCTCTCGGCGGCGCCGGAGGCTCGCTCCTGCTGTATTCAGTTACAGCGGGAGTCGGGCCAGGGGAGGAGCGGCGGTGATCACCCCTGCTCTTCCCCGATCGTCGGGGATCTAGTGTGGAAATCCGCCCACTTTTGTAAACAAAGCGGGCGGATCTCCTAAGTGACAGACAGTGACAGATTGCAGTGTTCAGCATAGCTCCAGACTTGTATAAAGTACTCAAAATTTCTACTTGAGTAAAAGTACAAGTGCTCAATCAAAAAGTGACTTGAGTAGAAGTGGAAGTGCTCGCAGAAAAAGTTACTTAAGTAGAAGTACTAAAGTATTCAACATTTTTTTTACTTAAGTATTGCAAGTAGTTTTTTCAAAAAATTTGCTACTTAAGTACTAAAAGTAAAAAGTACCAGTAGTTTTGAAAAAAAATTTCTACTCAAGTACTGAAAGTAGAAGTACAAGTACTGTGTTATGTAGTTATTAAAGAAAGAAGTCAAAAGTTTGAACATCATATTGTTTTTTATTATTTCAAATGATTTATTCAAATGATTAACCTGTGTTTGTTAGTAGTTTCTTGATGCACTTTAAGCGCTGTAGCACCATTTATTTGTTTGTTTCATATTTTCTTTTTATTGGAAAGATTTGGTATAGCAGCTTTTATTATACACAGCCTTTATTTTCGTATGCGCTGATTTACAAATGACATTATACACATTTTTTTGAGCTTTATGCAACCTTCCATCTACTGTTCTGGCAGTGGTAATTTTTTTAAAAGTAACGAGTAACTATGCAGCACAAAAAAAAAATACTTGAGTAGAAGTATTGAAATCATCGAAAAAATGTAGTGAAGTAAAAGTAGAAGTAGGAGAAAAAAATTCTACTCTAGGAAAGTACAGATACCGCATTTCGGTACTTAAGTACAGTACTTAAGTAGTTCTACTTCGTTACTATACATCTCTGCATAGCTCAACCTGCGATCTGTCCCTGTGTCACTCAGTCCCCTCCCCCCACACACGTCAGTAAGTACCAGGCATACATTAACCCCTCCCTCTCCAATAAAAATTAACCCCTTCCCTACCAGTGTCATTTTTACAGTAACAGTGTATATTTATAGCACTGATTACTGTAGTAATGTCACTGGTACCCCCAAAAGTGTCAAAAATGTCAGTCAAGGGTCCGATCTGTCCGCCACAATGTCGCAGTCCCGCAAAAAAATCGCAGATCGCCGCCATTACTCGTTAAAAAAAAAAACACCCAAAATGACAGAAATCTTTCCCTTAGTTAGTAAACGCAATAACTTTTGCGCAAACCAATCAAAATACGCCTATTGCCATTTTTTTTACCAAAAATATGTAGCAGAAAACAAATTGGCCTAAAATGATAACAAATTTTGATTTTTACATTTTTTTGGGGGGGAATTTCATATAAAAAATTTGAAAAATATTGTTTTTTTTTTTTCAAAATTGTCGCTCTTTTTTTGTTTATAGCGCAAAAAGTAAAAGGTGATCAAATACCACCAAAAGAAAGCTTTATTTGTGGGGAAAAAAATATTAATTTGGGTACAGCGTTGCACGACCGCGCAGATTCCGTTAAAGTAACGCTGTGCCGAATCGCAAAATATGGCCTGGTCAGGAATGGGGTAAAACCTTCCGGTCATAAAGCGGTTAAAAATACGCTCATTGAGAATTTTTTTGTCAAAGACATGTAGCTAAATACATTTTGGCCTAAATATATGACAAAAATTGAATATATTGGATATTTTTTAACTGTCAAAGTAGAAAAATAATGTTATTTTTTCAAAATTTTCGCACTTTTTCATTATTATCGCAAAAAATAAAAAGCGCAGAGGTGATCAAATACCATCAAAAGAAAGCTCTGTTTATGGGAAAAAAAGAACTTAAATTTCGTTTGGGTATGGCGTTGCATGACCGCGCAATTGTCAATTAAATTCGCACAGTGCAGAATCGCAAAAAGTGGCCTGGACATAAGACAGCAAAATCCTCCGGTGGTAAAGTGGTTAAAGTGGTTGTAAAAGCCATGCCTGGTTGCATACACAGGTTCTGTTATGCTTTTAAAGTGGTTTTAAAGGCAGAATGTTTTTTATCTTAATGCACTACTGCTTGGACCTTGATGAAGGGGACATACCCCCGAAAGCTTGGCCTGAAAAATTGTATGTTAGTGCAAATAAAAAAAGTATCATGAACAGTAGGCAATTGTCTCTGATGCATTAAGATAAAAAACCTTCAGTGTGCAGCAGCCCCCCTCAGGCCCCCTGTTACCTACCTGAGGTCACTCTAGATCCAGTGATGTTTCAAGAATGTTTCGGCTGCCCAGGACTATCCTCCTTATTGGCTAAGAAAGCAGCATGGTGCCATTGACTCCTACTGCTGTCAATCAAAGTCAGTCAGCCAAAGAGGAGAGAAAGGGGGTGGGGTCGGCCCGGCCCGCGGCTCCATGTATGAAGGAACACACGGAGCAGTGACTCAGCTCAGGTGTGCCCATAGCAAGCTGCTTGCTGTGGGGGCACTCAACAGGAAGGAGGGGCCAGGAGAACCGAAGAGGAGGACCCGGGCTGCCTTGTGCAAAACCAACTATACAGAGGAGGTAAGTATAACAAATTTGTAATTTTTAACTAAAAAAAAAGAGACTTTACAATCACTTTAGGGTAAAAAACCTTCTTCTTGCAGTTCTCCCACCTCCCCAGCCCCCCTTATGTTTACCTGAGCCTGATCTTGGTCCAGCGACGTGCATGAGAGCAGGGGCTCTCTCGGCTCTCTCCCTCATTGGCAGCCATTGGCTCCTGCTGCTGTCAATCACAGCCAGAGAGAAGGGAGCAAAGCGTGAAGCTGAACTGTGCTTTGTGTGTCTTATAAACACACAGAGATGACTTGGGAGGAAGGAGGCCAGGAGCACCGGCTGGGGACTCAGGAAGAGGAGGATTGGGGCTGCTTTGTGCAAAGCCATTACACAGAGTAGGTAACTAAGACATGCTTGCTATTTAAAAAAAATAGAAAATATGTCCTTACAATCACTTTAGGCATTACATGGTGGTTGTAATGTATTGATGATCTTTTAAACATAGGTCAGAGTCAGAAGCCATACCATATACAATGCCCTCTTGGTGATGCGGCCATTATCTCAACAGGTTTAATAGGGCAGAGTCAAATTTAGAGCCAATGTCTAGTGGCCAATTTGCAAATGCATTAAAAGTATGTAAGAACCAACATATGAAAATATAAAATGGCACAGTAAAATGACTTACGGGTATACCCCAATCATATCATAATACAGGCGGTCCCCGAGTTACAAACATCCAATCTACATACAACTAATACTTAGAAATGGAGGCAGACAACAGTAAGTGAGAGGAAATCTACCCCTAAGAAGGGAAATTTACTCCTGTAAGCATCATTTCACATGAGCGGTCCCTTGGCTGACTCCGCTTATCCCCGCTGAGTAGGCGGATGACAGGTCGGCCTCCACTAACTGTCACTGTGCAAAGCAGAGACGGACAGAGTCCTGCTCTCCCCATGGGGAAATCAGGTCAAAACGGACCGTCTAACCGTTTTCACTCAATCTTATCCGATTTGATCCTCCAGATCGATGGAAAGTAGGGTAGCCATCTGGATTTGGCAGAGAGGATCAGATCAGATAGTGGCGGGTGTCAGTGAACATGTCACTGCTGACATTGGGCACTCCATAGGGGTGGATAGGGGGTCTGATCAGGTCTGCCTGAAAAACTGACAGGTGGTCCTGAGGGGATCGCCCACCTGAAAGGGGTCTTAGAGTTCTCATGGGAAGATTTGAAGCTTTACCACCAATCCTTGTTTCCACAATAACCGAAAATTTTCAAAATCCCATTGTCACAGGGACCGAAAGTGAGATGAAATATTCTGTACGGGGGCACAGACAGCAAAACAAAAGGTACAGGGGGTGTTAACCCGTACCTATGCTATCCGAAAAAACTAAAAATGTTTTTTTTGCCTGGAGTTACTCTTAAAAAATTTACCTGTTCCAACTTACATTCAAATCTAACTTAAGAACAAACCTACAGACCCTATCTTGTTTGTCACCCGGGGACTGCCTCTATATATAGGCTCACTAAAAACATACTAGATTTCCTGTTCAATGCCTATAAATATAAATTTACCCTTCTGGCCACCCTTGTAGAGTTCCTTGTCTGTCCGGATGAAGGCTACATTGCCGGTTGTTACAATGACCACAGACCTGCGAGCCGTGTAGTTGTAGTTCCCACTGACAGCGCAGACAAGAAGGAACACTGGAGTCGGTTCTTCTACTTTTGGCACCTGCGTAGATGGGAGAATAATCAGACCAAAAATGGTAAACTATTTGATTGACATATTGTAATATCAGAAAGAAGTCTGAGATTGTTTGGTATTACAATATGATACGAAAAAGAGAAGTGGTGGTAGGGGCGTAACTACAGGGGTTGCAGAGGTTGCAATTGCAACCGGGCCCCATGCTCCAGGGGGCCTGTGCGGCTCCCCTGTACACAGGGCCAGATTAACGTAGGGGCTATTGGAGCTGCAGCTCCAGGCCCCTTCCTTTTATATAGGCCCCGGGTTGGCCATATTCACTGTTACCGCTCTTCTGTCACTTGTAAACACAGAAGTCTGGCTTCTATGCTCGCTTCCCCAGGCAGCACCCTCAGAACCTCCCCACACAGCGCGAAGGCCGGACAAGGAGGGACAGTTGCCAATGCATGGATGTGTTTATGGGCTTCAGAGACAGCATCCCATGTTGAATTAGGCATGCATGGCTGCACCCTTCCTCCTCTGGGTGCATGGCAAGGCACGGCCCTTAAGGCCCTTCAAAATCCTCAGCACCAAGCCCATGATGCTCTTAATCCGGCCCTGCCTGTACACCTGGATAGGAGGGGCGGTGAGGGCAGCAAGTAGAGAAATCACTGTCCTCATTTTTCCTCCCGTAGCTGCAGAAAGGAACATGGAGGAGATTGGTTCCTTTGTATGCTGCCCCCGCCACTCCTCCGATTAAGTTTACTTGTGTTCTGCTGTCTTTGGGCCCCTGGGTGGTCCCCTGGCCCCCCCTACTGTGCTGCCCCCCCCCCAACTGTGCTTCCTCCCCTCTCCTGCCGGCTGCAGAAGAACCACAATAGAGAACCAGGAAGGGGTCGGTAAATATGTAATTTATCAGCTTCTTCCTTTTCTGAATGGACAGAGTCATAGTCAGTGACATTGTAAAAAAAAAATAAAATAAAATGATAAAAAATAATACAATTAAAATACCAAAAAATAAAAACTACTGACACCAGTGGGAGAACTTCCAGGATTACAAAGGTCACACTTGCAACCGGCCCTGGCATTCCACCACCGTGGGGAGGCCCCAAGATGGCAGGAAGGGGGTCCACTGCAGAAATTGTGAAAGGATCCCACTGCGGGACCATAATAAATGGCCCCGCATTGAGAGTAAAGGGCCCCAGGCTTGAAGGGAAGGGCCCCGGCCAGAGGTCCGGGGGGCCCTTCATGGTTTCTTGCACCGGGGCCCTTAAGGTTCTAGTTACGCCTCTGAGTGGGGGAATTTTTTTTTTTTTTTTAAGATTTAAACTTGCCTAGGTGGATGCAGCATTGGTCCGCTGCTGCATCTGTCCTCCGCCAGCTCTAACACTGAGAACTGAGCGATCGAACGATGCTGATCACTCGGTTCTCACAGCTCCACGAGCAGAGAGCTGGTGACTTTTAGTAAGCAGCTCACTGGAGTGCTGGTGCCAGGGTGCCAGGAAACCAGACCACATGAGGATGCAAGTAAAATAAAGCAGTTTTTTAGAGCAACAACAATAAATGCACAGCAAGAGTGAGGAGCGAAATCAGGAACAGCCAGGGTCAAGTCAAGTGCGGGTAGTCATCCAAGCCGGGATCGAGTCCAGAGGTGGGTCGTCTGCTGATGCCAGGTCATCTGCCGATGCCGGGTCGTCTGCCGATGCGGAGTTGGGAGCCAGGGAAGTCGTCAGCCAAGCCAGGTCATGCACGGGAGAGCACGGAGAACAGAAGACTGCTAGCAGTGATGTCCTTGGAGCACAAACACAAGGGCAAAGGACTGCAAGCCAACAGGTGATATATATAGTCAGGTGTGCAACATCATCACTGAGTGACACCCAGGCAGCAGGCAAGTGAGGATGCAAACAGAGTTTATAAATGACAGCAGTCTGCACATGTCCAAGATGGCTGCCAACAGGAAAGCAAGGTAAGACCTGGACAGCTGGGCTGTGGATGGGGTGGGAGAGGTCGGCTCAGGCTCCCAGCATCTTGCTGAAAGGTGAAAGGAGTCAGGTGTCAGTCCTACCACGTGGGCGGATCGTGACTCCACTATTGCGATCTTGCCAGAGCCTGGACCGGTTCTGTGACATCAGCTGACAGCAGGCTTCAGCCAGCTGTCTGCTATATACAGGTCACAAGAGTGCAGAATGAACTGAACTCCTGTGAGCCATAGGGGAGCCATAGGGGAAGTACAGCCAAACATTTTTATTAAAGCCTGTAAAGCATTGCACCAGCATTTAACAGATCACTGGTGCCATGCAGGTCTCCAGCAGACCTGTCAGTGCATCTGTATGCCTGTAAATACTTTACGGGCAGACAGATACACTGACAGGAGGAATCAATGAACCACCAAGGTGCTCCACAGCTCCGTGGTAGTTCATTGAGAACTGCAAGCCGACATCCGCAAATCGGGATTTGTATTTCATTTATACACAGAGATGCAGCCGCACTGCTTTCCAAAACTGACAGCTAGTATGGGGAACTTCTCCCCGCACTACTGTCACAGGGGATCGGGCAGTGGCTGCAGCATTAGGAACATATTACATGTTGCACCCTAAAAATGAATGGAACATGTAACATGTTCCCAAAGGTGAACTTAACCTTTAACGTGAAGCAGCAACCAAACAGCTAAATGTACATGAATGGTCTTATCTGACAAAGTATTTTGTTCAACCACCTTTGCGATTAATCTCTTCTAGACAGCACAGCCAGGCTGGTAACATCAAGTAAAACCCCCCCAAAAAAGCTCTGTCCTTTACTGTATTGATGCCAGGCTACATAAATATTAAACACCTTTTGTTATTACTGTTATATAGTCTTTTTTGCTGCAGCAAGAGTTAAAATACCCTGTGATAAAAGGACAATAGAGCTGCCTTTTTCTACTCTTTTATCATGGAGGAACTCTTGAAATAACTTTCAAGTCTCAGGGAACCCCGACCAATTAATTAATAAATCTACCGCTCAGGGTATATTAGCTGGGATACAAGAGATGCAGGAATAAATAAAAGAATAAGAAATGTGGTGTAGTTTCTGTATTTGACACCTGGGGCTGCACCACATGACTCAATTTTATTCAGTAATAATTAAAACAAAACAAATAAGTGTTAACCAATTGGCAACTGGCCCACACAGATTTACTTACACACAGGGCGGCTCGGCTGCGCATAGTCACGTAGATCTGCGTGATTATGTGCACGCGCGCCACTGGAGCCGCGCTCCCGCTGTGATTAGACACAGCAGGAGCCAGACCGAGGGAGGAGCGAGCTTGATTGCCACCGGCCTCCCGCGATCTTCAGAGACACTGACAGAAGAGCCGTCTGCCTATGTAAACAAGGCAGGCGGCTCTCCTGTCAGACAGGCACAGTGGGATCGTGTGTCTCAGCTAAGCTGAAACACCGATCTCTGTGTGCCTGTCACAGAGCCCTCCCCCAACACAGTTAGCAAGCACAAGTAGGCATACATTTAACCCCTTGATCACCGCCAGTATTAACCTCTTCCCTGCCAGCGTCATTTATACAGTAACAGTTCATATTATTTACAGTAGCACTGATTACTGTATTGGTGTCAGTGATCCCCAAAAAGTGTCAGATTTGTCCACTGCAATGTCGCAGTCCCACTAAAAAACGCTGATCGCCGCCATTACTAGTAAAAAATAAATAAACAAATAAAAAGTCCAAAAAATCTATCCTGTAGTTTGTAAACGCTATAACTTTTACGCAAACCAATTAAATACGCATTTGGGATTTTTTTTTTACCAAAAATATGTAGCAGAAAACAAATTGGCCTAAACTGATAAAAACAATTTTGATTTTTAAATTTTTTTTGTTGGGAATGTTTTATAGCAGAATAGCAGAAAGTAAAAAATATTGTGTTTTTTTTCAAACTTGCCGCTCTTTTTTTGTTTATAGCGCAAAATCTAAAAACCGTAGAGGTGATCAAATACCACCAAAATAAAACGCTATTTGTGGGGGAAAAAAAGGACATCTATTGTATTTAGGTAAAGAGTCACACGACCACGCAATTGTTAGTTAAAGTAATGCAGTGCCGAATTGAAAAAATGGCATGGTCATTAAGGGGGTAAAACCTTCCGGATCTGAAGTGGTTAATGACCAGAAAAGAAAGTCTAACCATGAAATATGTGGTGTTTCATTACTAGGAACTAAATGCCCCTCTACACTGGTGGTCAGAGAAATGTCCCTTTACATTGGTAGGCAGTGGCATGGAGCTCACTTACATTGCTGATCTGTAAAGAAGGACCCCTCATATTGAGGTCTTTTGGGTGAAGGACCTTCATAAATTGGTGGCCAGTGAGAAAAGGGACCCCTTACACTGGTAGCTAGTGGGAATAATCCTTGTTACATTGGTGATCAGTGGAAAAATGTCCTTTATTTTGGTGGCCAATAGGAAGAATGCTCCTTACATTGGCAGTTAATAAGAAGAACACTGCTTACATTGGTGATCAGTGGGAAGAATGTCCTTTACATTGGTGGCCAATAGGAAGAATGCTCCTTACATTGGCAGTTAACAGGAAGAACACTCCTTACATTGGTGGTCAGTGGAAGAATGTCCTTTACATTGGTGGCCGCCAATAGGAAGAATGCTCCTTACATTGGCAGTTAACAGGAAGAACACTCCTTACATTGGTGATCAGTGGGAAGAATGTCCTTTTACATTGGTGGCCAATAGGAAGAATGCTCCTTACATTGGCAGTTAACAGGAAGAACACTCCTTACATTGGTGGTCAGTGGGAAGAATGTCGTTTACATTGGTGGCCAATAGGAAAAATGCTTCTTACATTGGCAGTTAACAGGAAGAACACTCCTTACATTGGTGATCAGTGGGAAGAATGTCCTTTTACATTGGTGGCCAATAGGAAGAATGCTCCTTACATTGGCAGTTAACAGGAAGAACACTCCTTACATTGGTGGTCAGTGGAAGAATGTCCTTTACATTGGTGGCCGCCAATAGGAAGAATGCTCCTTACATTGGCAGTTAACAGGAAGAACACTCCTTACATTGGTGATCAGTGGGAAGAATGTCCTTTACATTGGTGGCCAATAGGAAGAATGCTCCTTACATTGGCAGTTAACAGGAAGAACACTCCTTACATTGGTGGTCAGTGGGAAGAATGTCGTTTACATTGGTGGCCAATAGGAAAAATGCTCCTTACATTGGCAGTTAATAGGAAGAACACTCCTTACATTGGTGGTCAGTGGAAGAATGTCCTTTACATTGGTGGCTGCCAATAGGAAGAATGCTCCTTACATTGGCAGTTAACAGGAAGAACACTCTTTACATTGGTGATCACACTGATCAGTGGAAGAATGTCCTTTACATTGGTGGCCAATAGGAAGAATGCTCCTTCAATTGGCAATTAATAGGAAGAACACTCCTTACATTGGCGATCAGTGGGAAGAATGTCGTTTACATTGCAAGTTAGTGGGAAGGATGTCCCTCTTACAGATACAATAGTTAAAAAAATAATTGGCGTCAGTGGTTACTCATGGGACTCAAGAAATTGCTCAAGTAACCACTGATGGAATCCTGGTTGAGAAAGGCTACCCTAGAGAGCTGAAAAGCTGGGCTGCTTATAACACAGTGTTGTTGCCAGGGTCTCCAGCAGTCTGATGCCCCTCACCCCAATAGCCACAATCGGGAAGAAAAACATCTGCACACCAACGTTTCCATCATAGTAAAAACTTTATTATACTGGGCAGGTTGATTAAAGTTTTTTTCTACCCTGGAAATGTTGGTGTGACGCCATGTTTAATCCTGATTGTGGACTTTCCCTGGAAATGGGACAAGCTTTCTACTGTGTAAACAGCCCAGTGAGCCAATCTAAGGGCATTATCTCTTAGACAGGTTTATTAAAATAAAAGATTAAAAATACTCACAAATGAGTTTCTTGATAAAAAGCACATCAAATAGATATAAAATCCTCAGCAACAAGATCGGGATTGAATCGTCCCCTGAAGCTGTGCAGGCTTACGTGTTTTGAGGCGGCGCCTCTTCCTCAGAGCTTCTGGGAAGCCTACACAGCTTCAGGGGACGATTCAATCCCGATCTTGTTGCTGAGGATTTTATATCTATTTGATGTGCTTTTTATCAAGAAGCTCGTTTGTGAGTATTTTTAATCTATTATTTTAATAAACCTGTGTAAGAGATAATGCACTAGGCCGGTGCGCCCTTGTGTTTGTTGTCGTTTATAGTGTTTCCGGACCACCCTGGTCCAGCGAGGGGCTGCAAGGCTGAAGTATTATCAAGTTGCTATGTCATCTGTTCTCATCTACAAGTCTACAGTCAGGTTGGATAGAGGATTTTACCACTCAGAGCGCAGGGAATAGGTGCTGCACCGACAGTACATTTGCTTGTTAGCCAATCTAAGGGCTTGGAAGTGTTGCTCATCTGTCTGTAGCTCCAATCAATAGCCATGCTCAGGGAGTGTGAGTGCTGGTGATTGGAGTACTAGGCAGAAGGCATATAGTACAGCTGAAGATCTGGACCACTGCACTCTACTGAAAGGCAGTCTAGCCCTCTAATGTACAGGGTAATTCAAGCTTGAAGCTACAAGCTGCAGCAAACACGACTCGTAGATTGGTAGTTTTGACTTCTTCATGGTAAATAATTATGCTTCAACTGGGCTTTAAGAAATACAGTGGTGCCACCTTCCAACCACAGCCTGTTCAGGAGCAACAGCACACTGAAAAGCTATCTTTAAGGAATAGAGTTAGACCCTCTCTTCCTCAAGGTGGTTTCATTGTTTGTCACTAGGATAGGAAGCAATTGGAAATCCCTTTTGAAACTTAGCTGACACCTTCTAACCTTTCATCATTCTACCTAAAGAAAGTTTAGCCTTAATATGCACTTTAATAACAGTCACCATACCAGTCAAGGCCTTCCTGTAATGGGAGTTACTTCTGCTATCCATTTTACAAGTAAAATATCCCAATTACCTGTATTTCATAGGTGTTAAAGATGTCACCAGGTGGGAACTGCTCATTGATAATGGTGTAGTTTGTTTCACCAACTTCAAGAATAACCTGAACATCCATGGGGTCAGTGTGTCGTTTGGCTGTCAGACATGCCTTCCCGGTCTCTCCACTCTTCAGGACACTAGGGATGGAAACTGAAATTCGTCTGACAAAAGAGGGGAAGAAAAGTCAGCCAGGAAACCAACACTTTCACGGGGTCACATTTGACAACCTTCATACACGTCTCAGTACAGAATTCCTTTAAACCTAAACTCCAGGCAAACCACTAAATACAAAGGTGATATGCATATACAGTGCCTTGCGAAAGTATTCGGCCCCCTTGAACTTTGCGACCTTTTGCCACATTTCAGGCTTCAAACATAAAGATATAAAACTAATTTTTTGTGAAGAATCAACAACAAGTGGGACACAATCATGAAGTGGAACGAAATTTATTGGATATTTAAAAATTTGTTAACAAATAAAAAACTGAAAAATTGGGCGAGCAAAATTATTCAGCCCCTTTACTTTCAGTGCAGCAAACTCTCTCCAGAAGTTCAGTGAGGATCTCTGAATGATCCAATGTTGACCTAAATGACTAATGATGATAAATAGATTCCACCTGTGTGTAATCAAGTCTCCGTATGAATGCACCTGCACTGTCATAGTCTCAGAGGTCCGTTTAAAGCGCAGAGAGCATCATGAAGAACAAGGAACACACCAGGCAGGTCCGAGATACTGTTGTGGAGAAGTTTAAAGCCGGATTTGGATACAAAAAGATTTCCCAAGCTTTAAAAATCCCAAGGAGCACTGTGCAAGCGATAATATTGAAATGGAACGAGTATCAGACCACTGCAAATCTATGAAGACCTGGCCGTCCCTCTAAACTTTCAGCTCATACAAGGAGAAGACTGATCAGAGATGCAGCCAAGAGGCCGATGATCACTCTGGATGAACTGCAGAGATCTACAGCTGAGGTGGGAGACTCTGTCCATGGGACAACAATCAGTCGTATACTGCACAAATCTGGCCTTTATGGAAGAGTGGCAAGAAGAAAGCCATTTCTTAAAGATATCCATAAAAAGTGTCGTTTAAAGTTTGCCACAAGCCACCTGGGAGACACACCAAACATGTGGAAGAAGGTGCTCTGGTCAGATGAAACCAAAATCAAACTTTTTGGCAACAATGCAAAACGTTATGTTTGGTGTAAAAGCAACACAGCTCATCACCCTGAACACACAATCCCTACTGTCAAACATGGTGGTGGCAGCATCATGGTTTGGGCCTGCTTTATTTCAGCAGGGACAGGGAAGATGGTTAAAATTGATGGGGAGATTGATGGAGCCAAATACAGGACCATTCTGGAAGAAAACCTGATGGAGTCTGCAAAAGACCTGAGACTGGGACAGAGATTTGTCTTCCAACAAGACAATGATCCAAAACACAAAGCAAAATCTACAATGGAATGGTTCACAAATAAACATATCCAGGTGTTAGAATGGCCAAGTGAAAGTCCAGACTTGAATCCAATCGAGAATCTGTGGAAAGAACTGAAAACTGCTGTTCACAAACGCTCTCCATCCAACCTCACTGAGCTCGAGCTGTTTTGCAAGGAGGAATGGGCAAAAATTTCAGTCTCTCGATGTGCATAACTGATAGAGACATACCCCAAGCAACTTACAGCTGTAATCGCAGCAAAAGTTGGCGCTACAAAGTATTAACTTAAGGGTGCTGAATAATTTGCCAATTTTTCAGTTTTTTTATTTGTTAAAAAAGTTTGAAATATCCAATAAATTTCGTTCCACTTCATGATTGTGTCCCACTTGTTGTTGATTCTTCACAAACAATTACAGTTTTATATCTTTATGTTTGAAGCCTGAAATGTGGCAAAAGGTCGAAAAGTTCAAGGGGGCCGAATACTTTCGCAAAGCACTGTATGAGGGCCATTTCACCTGCCTGAGAATGTATATCCATCCAGCCCCAAGATATACACTGCTTTGACACACAGCTCAGCCAGGTTTGGCAGGGGAGATGACCTGATTTTTCCAGTTCAGTAACATTTACGGGTCTTACCCTTCCCCAGCCTGTGACTGGACTGTTGGGTCCATCTCTCTACCCTCACCTCCTATGAACATGCTCCTTGTTAGCACATGAATACTTTAGCACAAGAGCACCTGTCATGAAAAATGCAGACTGCTAATGGTGAACTTTAAAATTGCCTGGCTATCTCTCTATCTCACTTACCTGGAAAAAAATATGCACCAAGAAAGAGCAGCTGATCTGAAGACATGTCCCAGGTAAGTGACCCCACCTTCCTGCCGGTAATGTTCCTCCTAAATGTTCTCCACACTACATGTGCACAACTCAGAGTACATTCTCTGCATTCTTTGGAGCCAGGATGAATTAATTCCCATGTGCACATGCAGCAGGTAAGTCATCCTGGGGTGGCTAGTCAAGATGGCTGAAGTTGCTGAATCAAGAAGAAGACTGGGTGAAGATTGCACTGCCGGCGAAGGAGGCATGTATGGAGGAATTTACATCTGCTGTAAACTTTAAAGTGTTTGTTACCCCAACTCTTCATATTCCTGATATGTGGCTGCTGTACCATATACTTGTATGAGAAAGTTTCCTGTTCACTTTGTATTGCTTCCCTTGTGTGGAATCCCTGGTGGTCCTGCCACTCCCTCTGCTTACCTAATTAAAACTGACCATACTAGGCAGGAGAACACATTGTGGCCAGTTCTCTAGCAATGCTGGGAATTCAGTGTACTCTCCTCTAATAATCAGACTTGTCCTGACACGTCCCCGCTACTCAGCCATTCACTGGTAAGCCCGGTGTACTGCTATTTCTCCTCCCCCAGCTCTTATACAGGTGAGAACAGAGGGAAAGTGATCACTTATATTAAGAAAAGAGAAAAAAGGTATTTATTTATTTATTTTTATATCTATACAAATATGTTTTGCCTTTCATTTCTATTTAAAACTGAATGGGTTGTTTTACAAGGTGATCGTTTACAAACACTTTAAAGCGGAGTTCTACCCCCCCCCCCCATGAAAAAAATTAAAAGTCAGCAGCTACAAATACTGTAGCTGCTGACTTTGAGATATAGAACTTACCTGTCCAGGTAGCCTTGCGATGTTGGCCCCCAAAGCCAATTTTCGTGTCGGCTCTTGGGTGCTGCCATCTGGGGTAAGGGAACCCGGTAGTGCTCTGCAGGTTCCCTACTGTGCATGTGCAAAGCGTGCTGCACTTTATAATTGGCCCGGCGGCGGAGGAAGAAGGAGGGGGCCGAACTTCCAAGGTACAGTGCCGCGGTACTGTCTCCCGGAAGTGGGGAAGGGTATCTGTCAAAAACAGGTACCTGTTCCCCCCTCCCCCCTGAAAGGTGCCAAATGTGGCACCGGTGGTGGGGGAGGAAGCATATAAGTGAAGTTCCACTTTTGCGTGGAACTCCGCTTTAAGTATTCTACTCCTAAAAAGAGATTATCACTTTGTTATTTGCTTCTGATGGAAGCAAGGGTTCTTAAAGTCGGCAGGTTTTAGTGTCCTAAGTAGGTAGGAGGAATATAGGAGCCCCCTTTATGATTGCTAGGATGTGTGTAGCATGTCCAGTCCCCCCCCCCCCCCCCCCACTCCCCAGCAATTTTCAGCTCTGATTAATCAAAGCCAGAGTTGCTGTGTGCACAGAACCACTCTGACAGCTGCAGCTGTCAAAAAAAATCTGTCTGATTTGTTTATCAACAACACTGTTCATATGGGAAATAGAAAGATACAAAGTAATATAGTTACTTTTGTATCTATTCTGTTTATTCATCTACAGATGAAAGGAATTAACTTCCATCTGCAGATTATGTCAGTTAACGCAACCTGACAAGTAAAGAAAAAACCTGTATTTTAACCACTTGCCTACTGGGCACCTAAACCACCTTTCTGCCCATGCTAAGTTTTCAGTCGCACTTTGAATGACAATTATGCCATCATGCAACACTGTACCCAAATGACATTTTTATCATTCTTTTTTTCACACAAATAGAAATTTCTTTTGGTGGTATTTAATCACTACTGGGGTTTTTAGTTTTGTGTTAAACAAACAAAAAAAGACCAACATTTTGAAAAAAGAAAACAGTTTTTATAGTTTGTTATAAAATTTTGCAAACAGGTAATTTTTTGCCTTCATTGATGTGCGCTGATGAGAGTACACTGATGGGCACTGATAGGCTGCAATGATAGGCTGTACTGATGAGCACTGTTAAGGCGGCACTGATGGGTGGCATTAATAGGTGGCACTGATGAGTGGCACTTGTGGGCAGGGACGGGGCAGCCATCCCCACTGGGAGAAGACAGTGATTATCGCTGGTGGCTGCTACAGCTAATCACAAGAGAATCTGGCAAGCTGGTTCTACCCAAGTTGATTGATTTGGTACAATCAGCCAACCCATTAACAGGTTGAATCTCAGCTGGTTCAGCAGAAACTGTGTATGGCCGGCCCTACTCTATCTACAATTAAAAAATGTTTTGCCTTTAGTTACAATGAGGGGGGCGCTACATGTGCAAGTATCTCCAAGACTGATAGCCTCGAGTGATACTGAGGGCTGGAGGATTTTGTAACTTTGGGTTGAATTTAATAAAGGCAAATAGACTGTTTGCAAGTGCAGTTGCACTCATTTTTTCCCAGAGCTTAGTAAATGTGGTAAAGCTTTGCTGATGTCCATCATCCAATCATGTGCAAGCAAACATGCTATTTTTTTTTCCTTGTTCCTGATTGGATATTCTTTACAAAGTGAAGCTTTACCACATTTACATTTAAATCGAAAAAAATCGATTTTGGGCCATCCGCTTGCTGAGAGCCACCTGAAAAAGAAATGGATGCTCCCAATTTTTATTTTTGGTCCCTTACCTTGATATTGAAGAAAATATACTCATCTTCCTTCCACTTCCTCCCTCTGTGGCCACGGCCCACGCCGTTACTTCCGGTTTGCGATGACTCCTGGGAGCTGAACGTCATCGCTCCCAGGAGTCAATGTGCCTGCACCGGCCCCGCTCGTCACTTCCAGTGCAGGCGTGGCATTCCCTGCTAAACAGCTTCTGGGCAGGGCTGGTGTTGTGCATTGTGGGACTCCGACGTCACCGAAGAGGCCGCAGAAGAGGACACGCTGGTTTCAGCTGCCCACACCTGAGATGGCAGTGCTGGAAAATAACTTTTCAAGGTAAGTATTCCTTCTAAAAGGTAAGTGCGACCCGGGACAGTACAGAGGCTATCCGTTATGGAATGAACTAGCCCTGACTGTCCCGGGGGTATTTTTATCTAAATTTGACCCCCGAGGCCGGAACTCTGCTTTAACTATGTAACTATAGGTGTACATAATATAAATGAGTACTAAATTTTTTTTTTTTGGGCGACTTTGGTGGGACCCGATACTAAATTTTTTTTTAGGTAAAATTGATCCAGGGAATATCTGATTGCCTCTCGGGGGATGAGGAAGGAATTTTTTGCTGTAGTAAATTGGATCATGCTTTGCTGGGGTTTTTTGCCTTCCTCTGGATCAACAGCGGGTATAGGAGCGTGTATATGGGATTGTATGGTTGGGTTTTCAATACTGTTTTTTTTTTTTTTGGTTGAACCGGATGTGTCTTTTTTTCAACCTGACTTTGTAACTATGTAACATTTACTAAGAAATATGAATGCACAGTCTATTTGCTTTTAGTAAATTCGCCCAATAGTATTCTTCCTCTACACCAGGCATGTCCAACCTGCGGCCCAGGGGCTGCATGCGGCCCGGAACCGCAGGCAATGCAGCCCACTGCCCCCTGACGATTTTTTTTTTGCTGGGGAGGAAGGAAGTTGAGTCGGGGCACGGCTACAGAGGCTGCCTCTGGGGGGGATCATCCACTAGTTGTGTTAAATTAGTGCTGGGGGGGGCTTTAGCACGGGAAGGGCGAAGTGGCGTTTTATTACTTATATACCTTAAAGCGGAGTTCCGGGCACAAAAAAGATTTTTTTTTTTTGTGCCCCTCCGCTAGGTATGCCGCACCTGAAAAGGAATTGGATAGTTATTTTTTTTTTTTTTTGTTTACTCACCTTTTTATTGACGATCGTAAATACTCACCTATGACAGCTTCCTCCTCCAGCGCCGCGGCTCACCCCGTCACTTCCTGCCTCGCGATGATTCCTGGGAGCTAAACGTCATAGCTCCCAGGAATCAATGCGCCGCACCGGCCCCGCTCGTCATTTCCGGGCGACGCCGCATTCCCCTGCTAAACAGCTTCTGGGCATGCCCAGAAGCTGTTTAGGAATGCGGCGCCGCACCGGAAGTGACGAGAGGGGCCGGTGCAGCGCATTCTGGGACACGAAGACGCGGAAGAAGACGGAGAAGAGGACCGCGCCGGCTTCAGCTGCCCACAACAGAGATGGAAACGCTGTGGAAGAAAACTTCTAAGTAAGTATTTCTTCTAAAAGGTAAGTGCGAACCGGGACAGATCAGAGGCTAGCCATTGTGGAATGTGCTAGCCCTGACTGTCCCGGGGGTATGTTCAAAAAAAAAACGATTCTCTGCCCGGAACTCCGCTTTAACTATAGTATATATTTTATATGCGGCCCGAGAAAATTTCTCTACACTCAATGTGGCCCAGAGAAGCCAAAACATTGGACATTCATGCTCTACACTATGCCAAATTTATTTTCTTGATCCACCAAATAGTATGATACAAATCAATGAAAACAAAAAAGCATCTGTATAGTTCAAACTATTGAACATTCTGGCTAGCTTCCAAAATATAAGCTCTGGCTGGCTTGAAAGAGGCAGCTATGTGAAATTGGCTCCTGCTGCTCCAGGATAATACACCTTTTCATGAATATTTCCTATAATTATGATGTCACACATTCCATCGTATTCACTGAACCTTACAAGAGATTTCTATCACTGCTGACAAAACCCAATCTGTCCTCCAGAATCACGTTTTTGGACTACTACATAGCCACAGAATGTTGCAAAACAAAGTTGATGAGTTGTAAGAGTAGACAATCAAAGTGACAGCAGCGTGTTTGGGAAGGAAAATGGAGCTCTTTGTAAGGAGACAGGTGCTTACATTTTGGCAATCTGCAGGAATGTACTATATACTGCTGAGCAGGGCAGCTGATAGGGGGGGACCACCAGTCCTCCTGTAGGGGGACCCAACAGCATTGGGAATCAGTGCGGTCAGGCGGAGGGCCAATTACAGAAGGAAGCCCTGTGTGGCTCTCTACAGCAGCTGAAAACCAGTTCCTCCCCCTCCTTCCAGCTTTCAGCTGCTGCAGGGAGAGACACAGACACAGGGCATCATTCCTGTAATTCCTTCTCCATCACCAATTCCCCTCCCTGTTCTGCCTGCTCCTCTTTAGCCACTTGCCGACTGCATACTGTATATATATATATATATATATATATATATATATATATATGGCGGCAGAGTGGCTCTCCCAGGCAAAACCCACGTAGGAGTACGTCATTTGCCTGGGAGGAGCTAGGGGGCAATCGCGCGCCACCGGCGGCGCACTCCCGCCCCTGATCGTCTGCGGGGAAGCCGGCGCGTGTGTCAGGCAGCTCTGATTGCCGCCTGAAACCCGCGATCACTTCCTGCTGAGAGAGAAGGACGGTCGGCTGTTGTAAACACAGCTGACCGTTCTTCTCCCAGCAATGATTGCAGAGCCCCTGTGATCCTTCTATATAGGATTGCATGTCTCTATGATAATTTCACAAGCCACGCCCCCCCCACAGTTAGAATCACTCCCCTAGGCTCACATTTAACCCCTTGATCACCAACGAGGTTAACCCCTTCCCTGCCAATGGCATTATTACAGTAACAGTGCATATTTTTAGCACTGATTACTGTAGCAATTTCACTGGTCCCCCCAAAAGTGTCAAAAATGTCAATTAGAGGTCCAATCTGTCTGCCGCAATGTCGCAGTCCCACTAAAAATTGCAGATCACCGCCATTACTAGTAAAAAAAACAAAAAAAAACAATAAAAATTACATAAATCTTTTCCGTAGTTAGTAGATAACTTTTGCGCAAACCAATCAAAATACGCTTATTGCGATTTTTTTTTTTTTTTTACCAAAAATATGTAGCAGAATACAAATTGGCCTGAAATGTTAAAAAATTTAGATTTTTAAATTTTGTTTTTTGGGAATGTTATATAGCAGAATGTAAAAATGATTGTTTTTTTTTCAGAATTGTCGCTCTTTTTTTGTTTATAGTGCAAAAAATAAAAATTGCACAGGTGATCAAATACCACCAAAAGAAAGCTCTATTTGTGAGGAAAAAAAGGACATCAATTTTATTTGGGTACAGCATCGCACAACCGCGCAATTGTCCGTTAAATTAATGCAGTGCCGAAACGCAAAATAGGGCCTGGTCATTAAGGGGGAAAATCTTCTGGACCAGAACTGGTTAATGTGAGATCTGGGGTCAAAAAGACCTCGCATCTCACATCTATACTAAAAAAAAAAAAAGTAATTTTTTTTCATAATGAAAAAAATGGGCTCTTTAAAACCATTGCTAGGAAGCGACGTATGACGTCGCTCCGGTCCTCCATGGCTGTGGAGTGGAGTGGGGGCCATCTTGCCCTCACTCAACTTCCTGCCTGAGAGGACAGTGGACCAGATCGTGTTCCCCCCTACCGGCAGGTCCGGTAAGCAGGGAAAATGACTGGGGGGGGGGGCACCCTTATGCTAACGCAGTGTAGAAAAATACCGGGGTTTGGAAGCTATCTGCTATCTGCTGCCATAACCCCGGTATTTAACATCAATGTACCGACGTAAATACACGGTGGACGGTCCGTAAGGGGGGTAATTATTAACAATGTTTAATTAATATATGTTTTTTTACAGGACAGGGAAGGAATGAAGGGGGGGGGTGCGGCACAGTGAAAGGGGGGCACATGGGGAGAGGGGGGATCAGAAGCAGGCAGAACAGGGAGGGGGGATCGGTGTTGGAGAAGCAATTACAGGAATGATGCCCTGTGTCTGTGTCTTTCCCTGCAGCAGCTGAAAGCTGGCGAGAGGGGGAGTAACTGGGTTTCAGCTGCTGCAGAGGGCCGCACAGGGCATCCTTTTGTAATTGCCCCACTGTCCAACCGCACTGATTCCTTGTGCTGTTGGGGCCCCCCTGTGTGCCCGGGCCCCCTACAGGAGGACTGGTGGTCCCCCCTATCAGCAGCCCTGCACAAAGGCTACATTGGCAATGCTCCTGATGATGCGCGTGGTGCGAAACGGCCGTAGAGCCTAATGATATGGCCAGTGGTTGTGGGGGTCTGCGGGCAGGAGGCTTATCAAAATCCCACCCCATGTGAATGAGTATCGGGTACATAGTACCCCTACCGGCTCATTAAAAAAGTGTCAAAAAGTAATAAAGAAAAGAGACATGTTTTAAAAAATCCTTAATTAAACAATAAAAATGAAATAAATAGTGTCCCTCGATGTAACTGCACCGTTAAACATGCCGTGTGCTGACCCAAAAAATCAAAAAAAAAATCAAAAACGCTCAGCCTCCTGCGAAGGCCTTCCACCAAATGCCTGCTCTGCGCTTTGACATTTCTTATATAAGTAAGGGGTGGGGCCTCCTGGCTACATCACCCGATGGCCCCGCCACTTCTGACATCACAAACCGGTGCATGCAAAGCCCCCCTGCCCCAAAACACCCACCCCCCATGTTGAGGGCATGTGGCCTGGTATGGTTCAAGAGGGAGGGCGCTCTCCCCCCCCCCCCCCCCCTTACCTGATCTGCCAGACTGCATGCTCAGATAAGGGTCTGGTACTAATTTTGGGGAGACCCCACACCGTATGTTTTAAATTTTGGCGTGGGGTTCCCCTCCAAATCCATACCAGACCTGAAGGGCGTGGTATGACTGAGGACAAGGGTGGGGGGGGGGACACGCAGTTTTTTTTTTTCTTAATTTTTTAACCAGTACTTTTTTTTTTTATTATTCAGCTGTCAGCAGGGATACCCATTGACAGCTGATGACTCATCGGTTGTTAGGGATGCCACGGCCAGCTTCTCAGCCCTGCTCCTTAACAACCAGCTTAAACTGCACCCTGGTTGGGCAAAGCTTTGCCCAATCAGGGTGTAGAATGCAGCACTGTGCAGCGAAGCTCATGCTCAGACCAAACCATGCACTCATCCCTGGTCAGGACAAGTCTTATCATTGGAGGAGAGCAGGTTGAGTTCCCAGCACAGCTGTAGAACTGACCAAGGTGTGTGTTTGCCTGCTTAGTGTGGTCAGTTTTTAATAGGGGGACTGACAGGAACACCAAGGATTTCACACAAAGGAAGCAATAGAAAGAGAACAGGAGACTTTCTCATACAAGTACATGGTACAGCAGGCACAGATCAGGAATATGAAGTGCTGGGTTTACATACTTTTTAAGTCTTGAACCACTAGGTGCATTTACCATTTAAATCAATAGAAACACATAAGAAAAGGTTGCAATGTAATGTGCATTGCAGGGCAGTGTTCACAATAATGCACATGAAGGCACATTAATGCACCTGAGCATGTGTTGCAAAGCACGTTGACACATGTTTAAATGCGTTGCTAGTGATCTTGATAAAAACGCATCTTGCCAAAACACATAATGGGGTTAATTTACTAAAACTGGAGAGTGTAAAATATGGTGCAGCTGTGCATGGTAGCCAATCAGCTTCCAGGATTGTCTGTTAAAGCTTAATTGAACAAGTGGAAGTTAGAAGCTGATTGGCTACCATGCACAGCTGCAGATTTGGCTCTTTCCAGTTCTAGTAAATCAACCTCATAGAGGCATATATATATATATATATATATATATATATATATATATATATATATATAAAGCAGTGAATCTGACATTCACTGCAGGTAAACCTTCTAGGTTCACATGTTTAAATTTATTTCAGGTACTTATATAGCACTGTCAACTTATGCAGCGCTCCCTCAAGGAGCCTACAATCTAAGTGGCAGAGATTGATTCACCACCCGTGAAAGTTTGGTGCACCACTTTGTTCATATGCCCCAACGTGCGGCTCCAGCATAAATGCATTAACCCATAGCAACAAATCAGAATTCATCATGTGCAAACTCAAATTGGCAGTAACATGTTACCTGAAGTAATCCTTAAAAATTTGCAATATCCTTTCATAAAAGTCCCATTTAGACTTGTATAGTACAACACAGAAACCCCAATTCATTGTTAGGTGGCTAATTTGCAAATGATATAACTATAATAGAAGATATAGTTATAGTTTTTAAATAATAGGAGATAAGTATATAATCTATTTATATATGTTTAATAATAGCATATACATATATATATATATATATATACACATACACACTATATTGTCAAAAGTATTGGGACACCTGCCTTTACACGCACATGAACTTTTATGGCATCCCAGTCTTATGCTGGCCATACACGCACAGAATTTCGGCCGTTTGCAGACTGAACGATTATTCGTCAGTCGAAAGCAAATTGGCCACTAACTTACAGAATAAACTCTTTTACATAATCGTTTTCATGATCATAATGATCGTTCGATTACATGCACAATATGAGTCAGAATATTATTTTCGTTTCAATTTTACCATACACGTAACAACTTTTGTAGAAACAATAAAAGTTTTCGCTATATATCCATCAATATTAGCTGGGCACACGATCAAAATCTTCGGTAAACTTGTGTTCACTAACGGCCCGATTTTCGAACGATCTTTCCTAAAACGACCATTTTCGGCCGAAATTATGTGCGTGTATGGCCAGCATTAGTCTGTAGGGTTCAATATTGAGTTTGCCCACCCTTTGCAGCTATAACATCTTCAGCTCTTCTGGAAAGGCTGTCCACAAGGTTTAGGAGTGTGTTTATGGGAATGTTTGATCATTCTTCTAGAAGGGCATTTATGAGGTCAGGCACTGATGTTTGATGAGAAGGCCTGGCTTGCAGTCTCCCCTCTAATTCACCCCAAAGGTGTTCTATAGGGTTGAGGTCAGGACTCTGTGCAGGCCAATCAAGTTCCTCCACCCCAAACTCACTCATCCATGTCTTTATGGACCTTGCTTTGTGCACTGGTGCGCAGTCATTACGGAAAAGGAAGGGGCCATCCCACAAGTTAAGGAGCATAAAATGGTCCAAAATGTCTTGGTATGCTGACGCCTTAAGAGTTCCCTTCACTGGAGCCAAGTTCAACCCCAGAAAAACAACCCCACACCATAATCACCCCTCCACCAAATTATTTGGACCAGTGCACAAAGCAAGGTCCATAAAGACATGGATGAGTGAGTTTGGGGTGGAGGAACTTGACTGGCCTTCACAGAGTCCTGACCTCAACCCCATAGAACACTTTTGTAAAGAATTGCGAGAGACAGCGAGCCAGGACTTCTCTCCAACATCATTGTCTGATCTCACATATTAGCTTCTGGAAGAATGAGCAAACATTCCCATAGACACACTCCTAATCCTTGTGGACAGCCTTCCCAGAAGAGTTGAAGCTGTTATAGCTGCAAAGGGTGGGCCAACTCAATATTGAACCCTACGGACTAAGACTGGGATGCCATTTAAGTTCATGTGCGTGTAAAGGCAGGCGTCCCAATACTTTTGACAATATAGTGTGATACAGGTGCATCTCATAATATTTAAATATCATCAGAAAGTTTATTGCAGTATATCAATTCAAAAAGTGAAACTCATATATTATATAGATGCGTTTAATTGAATTACTGAAATAAATACATTTTTTAATGATATTCCAATTTTGTGAGATGCACCTGTGTGTATATATATATATATATATATATATATATATATATATATACAGTATCTCACAAAAGTGAGTACACCCCTCATATTTTTGTAAATATTTTATTCTATCTTTTCATGTGACAACACTGAAGAAATGACACTTTGCTACAATGTAAAGTAGTGAGTGTACAGCTTGTATAACAGTGTAAATTTGCTGTCCCCTCAAAATAACTCAACACATAGCCATTAATGTCTGAACCGCTGGCAACAAAAGTGAGCACACCCCTAAGTGACAATGTCCAAATTGGGCCCAATTAGCCATTTTCCCTCCTCGGTGTCATGTGACTCGTTAGTGTTACAAGGTCTCAGGAGTAAATGGGTAGCAGGTATGTTAAATTTGGTGTTATCGCTCTCACTCTCTCTCATACTGGTCACTGGAAGTTCAACATGGCACCTCATGGCAAAGAACTTTCTGAGGATCTGAAAAAAAGAATTGTTGCTCTACATAAAGATTGCCTAGGCCATAAGAAGATTGCCAAGACCCTGGAACTGAGCTGCAGCACGGCCAAGACCATACAGCAGTCTACCAGTAGAGGTTCTACTCACAACAGGCCTCGCCATGGTCGGCCAAAAAAGTTGAGTGCACATGCTTAGCGTCATATCCAGAGGTTGTCTTTGAGAAATAGAAATAGGAGTGCTGCCAGCATTGCTGCAGAGGTTGAAGGGGTGAGGGTCAGCCTGTCAGTGCTTAGACGATAGGCCGCACACTGCATCAAATTGGTCTGCATGGCTGTCGTCCCAGAAGGAAGCTTCTTCTAAAGATGATGCACAAGAAAGCCCGCAAACAGTTTGCTGAAGACAAGCAGACTAAGGACATGGATTACTGGAACCATGTCCTGTGGTCTAATGAGACCAAGATAAACGTATTTGGTTCAGATGGTGTCAAGCGTGTGTGGCGGCAACCAAGTGAGGAGTATAAAGACAAGTGTGTCTTGCCTACAGTCAAGCATGGTGGTGGGAGTGTCATGGTCTGAGGCTGCATGAGTGCTGCTGGCACTGGGGAGCTACAGTTCATTGAGGGAACCATGACTGACAACATGTACTGTGACATACTGAAGCAGAGCACGATCCCCTCCCTCTAGAGACTGGGCCGCGGGGCAATAATCACACCTCCAAGACGACCACTGCCTTGCTAAAGAAGCTGAGGGTAAAGGTGATGGACTGGCCAAGCATGTCTCCAGACCTAAATCCTATTGAGCATCTGTGGGTCATCCTCAAATGGAAGGTGGAGGAGCGCAAGGTCTCTAACATCCACCAGCTCCATGATTTCGTCATGGAGGAGTGGAAGAGGACTCCAGTGGCAACCTGTGAAGCTCTGGTGAACTCCATGCCCAAGAGGGTTAAGGCAGTCCTGGAAAATAATGGTGGCCACACAAAATATTGTCACTTTGGGCCCACATTTTCACTTAGGGGTGTACTCACTTTTGTTGCCAGTGGTTTAGACATTAATGGCTGTGTGTTGAGTTATTTTGAGGGGACAGCAAATTTCCACTGTTATACAAGCTGTACACTCACTACTTTACATTGTAGCAAAGTGTCATTCCTTCAGTATTGTCACATGAAAAGATATAATAAAATATTTACAAATATGTGAGGGGTGTACTCACTTCTGTGAGATACTGTGTATGTATATATATGAATATATATATATATATATATATATATATATATATATATATATATATAAATATTTATATATATATATATATATATTTTTTTTTTTGAATGGGAAAGTAGAAGTGGTAACATTTCCTTAAAGTTACTTACGGCTCAGCCTTGCCTGCAGGGAGGACACACAGAAGGCACAGGGCCAGCAAACTTCTCAGCTCCATGTCACCAGGTACACAACTCCTCACACCTGTCCCAGCTCCTCATTGCTCACCTGTCTATATACACCTGAGAAGGAAGTGGGGGAATTCCTCCTTCCTCATTCTCCTCTCCATTGTGCAAAAATGCCTAAAGTGATATGGATTCTTCACAAAAGACTTACAGCAGCTGAATTGTCTTTTATTCCTTGCTTATGTTCCAGTTTAAACTGGTGCCAAGAATGGATTACTGCCCCAGGTTTTGTGTATCAGAGTGGCTCCTTTCTCTTGCAGCCTCCTATGCATAGGACATGGAAACAAAGCTAAGCGACTCAACTATGCACAGAAACATAGGAACTGGGCTGCAGAAAATGGCAGCAGGTGCTCTGGACTGATGAGTCAAAATGTGAAATATTAGGCTATAGCAGGAGCCAGCGCGTTGGTGAAGTGCTGGAGCGGTACAATAATGAGTATCTGCAGCCAACTGTGAAGCATGGTGGAGGTTCTTTGCAAGTTTGGGGCTGCATTTCTGCAAATAGAGTCGGAGATTTGGTCAGGAATCAGGATCAATGGTGTTCTCAATGCTGAAAAATACAGACAGATACTTATCCATCATGCCTTACAATCAGAGAGGCGTGTGATTGGCCCCAAATATATCATGCAGCAGGACAACGACTATCACGTACCTGGTGAAGACTGAAACGTGAAGGCTTCTCTTGCAACTCCCACCTAACACTCCTGAAGGCGAGAACAGAGAGTGTAAAGGCAAGGAGTGGCACGAGTGCCATAGCAGGTAGCTGGTGATGTCCACTCTGTAGGTGGGTAGAGCTCTACCAGCACAGACTACAGGGCTGGTAAAAAGGCGATCTTACCTTGCAGTGCTCTAGCGGTTACTGTATTACCATCAGTGGCCCTTGAGTCAGAACTGTATGAGAGGCCTTCCTCTACTCATCAGGCTCACCAACCATGTACATGACATACAGTATATATATATATATATATATATATATATATATATATACAGTACATACAAGCCCGATTCCAAAAAAGTTGGGACACTGTACAAATTGTGAATAAAAACAGAATGCAATGATGTGGAAATTTCAAATTTCAATATTTTATTCAGAATACAACATAGATGACACATCAAATATTTAAATTGACAAAATGTATCATTTTAAGGGAAAATAAGTTGATTTTAAATTTAATGGCATCAACACATCTCAAAAAAGTTGGGACAAGGCCATGTTTACCACTGTGTGGCATCCCCTCTTCTTTTTATACCAGTCTGCAAACGTCTGGGGACTGAGGAGACAAGTTGCTCAAGTTTAGGAATAGAAATGTTGTCCCATTCTTGTCTAATACAGGCTTCTAGTTGCTCAACTGTCTTAGGTCTTCTTTGTTGCATCTTCCTCTTTATGATGCGCCAAATGTTTTCTATGGGTGAAAGATCTGGACTGCAGGCTGGCCATTTCAGTACCCGGATCCTTCTTCTACGCAGCCATGATGTTGTAATTGATGCAGTATGTGGTCTGGCATTGTCATTTCTGCATTGATGGTGCCTTTCCAGATGTGTAAGCTGCCCATGCCACACGCACTCATGCCACCCCCATACCATCAGAGATGCCGGCTTCTGAACTGAGCGCTGATAACAACTTGGGTTGTCCTTGCCCTCTTTAGTCCGGATGACATGGCGCCCAAGTTTTCCAAAAAGAACTTCAAATTTTGATTCGTCTGACCACAGAACAGTTTTCCACTTTGCCACAGTCCATTTTAAATGAGCCTTGGCCCAGAGAAAAGCCTGCGCTTCTGGATCATGTTTAGATATGGCTTCTTTTTTGGCCTATAGAGTTTTAGCTGGCAACGGTGAATGGTACGGTGGATTGTGTTCACCGACAATGTTTTCTGGAAGTATTCCTGAGCCCATGTTGTGATTTCCATTACAGTAGCATTCCTGTATGTGATGCAGTTCCGTCTAAGGGCCTGAAGATCACCGCCATCCAGTATGGTTTTTCAGCCTTGACCCTTACACACAGAGATTGTTCCAGATTCTATGAATCTTTGGATGATATTATGTACTGTAGATGATGATAACTTCAAACTCTTTGCAATTTTTCTCTGAGAAACTCCTTTCTGATATTGCTCCACTATTTTTCACCGCAGCATTGGGGGAATTGGTGATCCTCTGCCCATCCCGACTTCTGAGAGACACTGAGAGGCTCTTTTTATACCCAATCATGTTGCCAATTGACCTAATAAGTTGCAAATTGGTCCTCCAGCTGTTCCTTATATGTACATTTACCTTTTCCGGCCTCTTATTGCTACCTGTCCCAACTTTTTTGGAATGTGTAGCTCTCATGAAATCCAAAATGAGCCGATATTTGATATGACATTTCAAAATGTCTCACTTTCAACATTTGATATGTTATCTATATTATATTGTGAATAAAATATGAGTTTATGAGATTTGTAAATTAGTCCATTCCTTTTTTACTCACAATTTTTACAGTGTCCCAACTTTTTTTGGAATTGGGTTGTATATATATATATATATATATATAATTACATATACATATTTATATATATATATTTATATATACACGTATATATATATATATATATATATATATATATATATATATATATATTTAATATATACACACACATATATATATATATATATATATATATATATATATATATATATATATACACATATATATATATATACATATATATATATATATATATATATATATATATATATATATACACATATATATATATATATATATATATATATACATATACATATATACATATAAATATATATATATATATATATATATATATATATATATATATATATATATATACACATATATACATGGTGGGTGTGGCCAAATTGCACTAAGAGTGAAAGGGCCTTAAAGGGGCATTAAATACCAGGAGTGTACTACATACAAAATGCACAGTTCAGGAGTGCTACAATCAGATTTTTTGGGTTCAGGAGTGCGCTACCTACAGAGTGCAGAGTTCAGGAGTGTGCAACATACAGAGTGCAGGGTTCAGGAGGGCACTACATACAGAGTGCAGGGTTCAGGAGGGCACTACATACAGAGTGCAGGGTTCAGGAGTGCACTACATACAGGGTGCAGGGTTCAGGAAGATACTACATACAGAGTGCAGGGTTAAGAAGTGTGCTACATACAGAGTGCAGGGTTCAGGAGGGCACTATGTATATATACATATATATACGTATATATATATATATATATATATATATATATATATAGATATATATATATAAATATATGTATATATACAACACATGTGATATCACTGCAATCGTCAGGAGCAGAAAAATTTAAAGTGATTGTAAAGTCTCCTTTTTAAAAAAATAAATAAAAAAATAACAAATATGTTATACTTACCTCCTCTGTGCAGCTGGATTTGCACAGAGCAGCCCGGATCCTCCTCTTTTCGGGTCTCTCTGCTGTGCTCTTGGCCCTTCTCTCCTATGCTATGGGGGCACCCGAGCCGAGCTGCAGTTCGGCCCCACCCCTTTTTCTCCTGACTGGCTCACTGACTTTGGGAGCCAATGGCGCCGCAGGTGTATCTCAGCCAATCAGGAGGGAGAGTCCCAGGATGGCAGAGGGATTAATGGACATCACTTGACAGAGAGGCGGCACAGGTAAGTATTAGGGGGGCTGCTACACACAGAAGGCTTTTTATCTTAATGCATAGAATGCATTAGGATACAAAACCTTCCTTACTTTACAACTCCTTTAATGTGGGTTGTTTTTTGGTGGAAGGTTATGGTAGTAGCAAGATATATACAGCTAAATTTAAAAAATATATATTTTTTCTTTTACTATTTTGGGCCAGGTTTCCTTTCACATTAATAAAAAAAATCAGGAGATATCCTTAAGCATTTACTACCAAAGGAAAGCCCAACTTGTCCTGAAAAAAAAACAAGCTATAATCCACCTGGATGCACAAAGTAGTTGGCTCCCAAGTCCTCCAATGCAAATAATAAAGCACAGATTATGCTTCAATAGCTGCGTCCTTGACTAGTAAAGGCAGCTGTGACCCGGTAAGTGACATAATACACACTGCTTCTGGGGTCATTAGTCGCAGAAAGAACCAAGTTCATCCTTCTCTCACTGGACAAGCTGTTTCCTGGGCTCCCCAGGTCAGAAGAGCCCGGGAACCACTGTGAGTGCCTCCGGTGGAGGGTGCAATTTGAGAGTGATGTAGAGCTGCCTGGATCACTTTTATCAGAAAACCCTTCACTGGCTCTTAAAACTGCTGCCACTTATCTATAATGCCTTTTATATACACTGCTCAAAAAAATGAAAGGAACCCTTTGAAAACACATCAGATCTCAATGGGAAAAAACCTCATGATGGATATCTATACTGATATGGACTGGGTAATGTGTTTGGACCGAAAGGATGCCACATCGTTTGACGAAAATGAAAATTATCACCCTACAGAGGGCTTAATTCAAAGACACCCCGAAAATCAAAGTGAAAAAATGATGCAGCAGGCTAGTCCATTTTGCTGAAATTTCATTGCAGCAACTCAGAATGGTCCTCAGTAGTTTGTATGGCCCCCACGTGCTTGTATGTCAGGGGGTGCTCCTAATGAGACTACGGATGATGTCCTGGGGTATTTTCTCCCAGATCTGGACCAGGGCATCACTGAGCTCCTGAACAGACTGAGGTGAAACCTGGCGGCGTCGGATGGACCGAAACATAATGTCCCAGAGGTGTTCTATTGGATTTAGGTCAAGCGAGCATGGGGGCCATTCAATGGTATCAATTCCTTCATTCTCCAGGAACTGGCAGCATACTTTTGCCACATAAGGCCAAGCATTGTCGTGAACCAGGAGGAACCCAGGACCCACTGCACCATCGTAGGGTGTGGCAAATGGGTCCAAGGATTTCATCCCGATTCCTAATGGCAGTCAGGGTGCCATTGTCTAGCCTGTGAAGGTCTGTGCTTCCATCCATGGATATGCCTACCCAGATCATCCCTTACCCACCACCAAACTGGTCATGCTAAACGATATTACAGGCAACATAACATTCTCTACAGCTTCTCCAGACTCTTTCACGTCTGTCACATGTGCTCAGGGTGAACCTGCTCTCATCTATGAAAAGCACAGGACGCCAGTGGCGGACCTGCCAGTTCTGGTGATCAATGGCAATGCCAATCAAGCTCCACCATGCAGGGCAGTGAACAGAGGGCCAAGTGAAGAACATCGAGCCCTCAAGCCACCCTCATGAAGTCTGTTTATGATTGTTTGGTCAGAGACATTCACACCAGTGGTCTGCTGGAGGTCATTTTGTAGAGCTCTGGCAGTGCTCATTCTATTTCTCCCTGAATAAAGGAGTAGATACAGCTCCTGCTGATGGTTTAAGGGCTATCTACGGCCCTGTCCAGCTATCCTAGAGTAACTGCCTGTCTCCTGGAATCTCCTCCATGCTCTTGAGACACAGCAAACCTTCTGGCAACGGCATATATTGCTGTCCATCCTGAAGGAGTTGGACTGCCTGTGCAACCTCCATAGCGTCCAGGTATTGCCTCATGCTATCAGTAGTGACACTGACCCTAGCCAAATGCAAAACTAGTGAAAAACAGTCAGAAAAAATAAGTAGGAAAAAATTCTGTTTTGGGGGTTGTCTCATTGTTGCCCATCTAGTGCCCCTGTTGTTAATTTCATTAACACCAAAGCAGCTGAAACTGATTAACAACCCACTTCTGCTACTTAACTGACCAGATCAATATCCCAAGAGTTTAATTGACATGATGCTATACTCTGATTAAAATGTGTTCCTTTAATTTTTTTTTCAGCAGTGTACTTACCTTGGTAGACAAGTGGATAAGGAACTATGAAATCTGCCTATATGGACTTGGACGGTGATTTATAATTTAAATATATGTTGTCACAATGAATTTGGTAATGGTCAGAAGCTTGTTTGGGCTACCCAAACCCAAGTTATAAATCCCAGTCAAAGTCCATCTTCTAGTTCCTAAAGCCCCGAAGAAGAGGGCGATGTGTATCCCCCAAAATGAGTTGGCTGTCGCACCCAATATATATTTGGATTAAAACCTTACTTTGGACTCTAATGCTTCAATGTGGAGGTTTGATTTTTAGGTTAGGTTTTAGGTTAGGTTTTTAGGTTCACATCCTGAAGCTCTTGTGGCACAGAAGCAACCCACATATCACCCAGATGCTTAATAGGGACACTTTGGGGTTGATTTACTAAAGACAAATAGACTGTGCACCTTGCAAGTACAGTTGCTCCAGAGCTTAGTAAATAAGGGGGAGCTCTGCTGACTTCCATCATCCAAACATGTGCAATCATAAATGCTGTTTTTTGTTTCCTTGCATGTTATTGGGTATTTTTGTAAAGTGAAGCCTTACCTCATTTATTAAACTGCACTTTGCAAAACGCACTCTCTATTTGCATTTAGTAAATCAACCCCTATCAGTACAGTATTTATAAAATAAATTGTAAGTACTAAAGTATTATTTACTTAAGGTTCCAGGACCATCAATTTACTACTGTAAGGTCCCATAGATCGGACAGAGATCCACAACATGTCTGTGCATGCCCTGGATCTCGATTCAAAATGGCGGCATGGGTGGAGAGCAATGCAGAGAGATCTTTGCTTGCAAGCAAGATAACGATAGACACCAGTGACTAATAAGTATGTTTTGTTTTTTTTTTAATTTATCATACAGGGACAAGTGTTACGTGTTTAAAATTTCATTTTTTAAAAGGTATAGGTAGGACCAGGGCTTTTTTTCAGCGGGAACGCGGGGGAACGCAGTTCCGGCACCTCCAGGACTGAATGTATGTAATGGCAAGGGGTGCTGGAGGTGTGCTGCAGGGTCTGTTGATGCTGGTTGCTGGGGATCTATTGTCACTGGAGGGAATCTATTATTGCAGGGGGGTCTGTTGCTGGGGAGATCTGTTGTTGCTGGCAGGGGATCTATTGTTGCTAAGGGTGGGTCTTATGTTGCTGGGGGGTCAGTCATTTCTGGGAGGGGTCTACTGTTGAGGAAGAGGTCTATTGTTGCTTCTGGGGGTCTATTGTTGCTGAGGAAGGGGGTGGTATTTTCTTGTAGGTGGTCCATTGTTGCTGGGGGGGATCTATTCTTCCAGAGGGTCTGCTGATGCTGGCTGCGAGGAGATCTGTTGTTGCTGCCAGGGAGGGGGGTGTTTTGTTGTGAGTGGTCCATTGTTGCTGGCTGCAGGGGATCTATTCTACTGCTTTTCTTGTTATCATTAACAAGCTCAATACAAATTAGTTAGTACCACAAATGTTACTGTATTATCTAAAAGGGGTGGTCTTCGGAGGTGGGTAATGGGTGGAACCAAGAAACGGTGCTCGGAGGTGGGTAGGGGCGGAGACGAGGGGTGAATTGAAAAGGGGGAGTTCCGGCACCTATTCTCTGCGAAAAAAAGCCCTGGGTAGGACCTTTAACCTTTTTCATTAGAATTCACATGTGCTCTTGGTTCTCTCCAGAATGAGAAAGTCCTTTTGATTTCCTTTAGAAATAAAATGTGATTTTGTATTGGTACCACAAAAAAAAGGCTTGGAGTTCTCTTGACCTTGGACTAACATGTAGTCAATCAAACCACTGCCTTCATAGCAGCAAAAAGTATGTCAGGACTAAGGCTGGCCATCCATGTTCAATTTTATTGTGCAATTTTCTGTTAGATTTACCAAAATCCATATAGGTCAAAACAAAACAACACTTTCAATTGTATCCTATAAGGCAGGCCTTTGTATTACATAGTTGAAGGTAAATCTAAAGAAAATTGTATAGAAAATTGTAAGAAAATTGTATAACGTATGGCCAACCTTAGTGTGCTGACCTATTTTGAGATTGTCACCTACCATTGCATCATTGCCCTTTAGATATGTCTTTTATGTTCTGAAAGGGTTATCAATCTGCAGTATGATGAAAGAAGGTTGCACAATGTTCTACAGTCTTCTGATAGATTCTGGTCCTCTGATGATCGGGAATAATTACTTACTGTCTAGTTTTTATAATGCTTAATTATTCCAAGTTTAGCAACATGCCAGCGTGGAAACTCATAATCCTTTTCAACAATCTTGACGTTCCTTCCTCGGTCTGAAGAACATTCTGTCCCTGAGGTGATATGGATCCTTCTCCAAGATAGTGATGGAGTTTTTCCTGTACATAAGGAAACTGAGAGAGTCAGAAACAGCCTGTTAGAGGGGCAAGGCAAGAACCGTGGAGAACAGCAGAATTAAACCTAAAAACAAAAATGTAATATATTGCAGCTTACCATTTCTAAGATGTGGCGGCTGCATTCTTTTCCTGTTTTTAGGGGTTTTTCTTTCCTTTATTTTTACCTGGTGATCCAGCCAGTAACACACTTCCTGTCCTAGGGTGACTCCATTCTGTATGGAGGAGCAACAGAGCCAAACTTTGGACAACAGCATCACCAATAACATGCAAGCTTCTAAGGCAGGATCCAATGTTATTACATAGTTACATAGTAGGTGAGGTTAAATAAAGACAATAGTTTATCCAGTTCAACCTGTGTAGGTGTGTGTGGCCGTAATCATCTCACATAGCCTTGAATGTTCTGATCCTTGAGATGTACATCTAAGAGTCTTTTGAAAGCCACCATACTTCCCGCAGAAACCACCTCTTGTGGTAGAGAATTCCACAATCTTGTAGCTCCAACAGTAAAGAATCCCCCGCGTTGCCTGAGGTTAAAACGCTTCTCCTCTAATCGCAATGTATGCCCTCGAGTCCTCATGCCCTCCCTACGACTGAATAGCTTTTTTTCTATGCTGAGATCACCATTGAGATATTTATAAATTGTTATTATGTCCCCTCTCAGGCGTCACTTCTCCAGGGAGAATAAATCAAGCGATTGCAGACGCTCTTCATAATTAAGGTCCTCCAATCCCCTAATTAGTTTAGTTTCCCTTCTCTGGATCCTCTCCAGCTCCAACTCATCCCTCCTGAGGACTGGCGACCAGAACTGGACAGAATACTCCAGATGTGGTCGGACCAGAGTTTTATATTAGTGGCTTTAAGAAACCAAAATTGTATTTCCACTTTTCCATCAGTCCTGGGATCCTCAGTAATTTTCTGTCATTTCTTCTCCCAAGTGATCAAACAAATGATGCAGATACCATCTTTACTCCCATCACGGGACCCCTTATTATGGTCCCACAGCGGGACCCTTTCACAAGTTTTGTCAATGGACCACCTTGATGCCATCTTGAGCCCCCACACAGTGGCAAAACGCCAAGGCCTGGTAGCAAGGGAGACCTTTGCAACCCTGCTAGTTCCCCCACTAGCAGGGTCACAAAGGTCATTACCTTCCAGGTTGCCTTCCAGGTAATGAATGACCCCCCACCTACCATCCTAGTAATGACACATGCTCCCCCTATACTGGTAATGACAGATACTCTAGACCAGCCCCCCGTCCCCACTGGTTCCTTTCCTCAAACTGACAAATTAATATCTGGAGCCCGTCTAGCCCACAGCCCCTCATGGGCCCCTCAGGAGGTCTTAAGGGATTTTTTAGTAATTTTTGGGGATTTTCCTGTCAGTGTCAGCAAGTATGTGTGGGGAGGGGTGGTGTGTGTCTGTTCCTGGCTGTCAGTGTTGTGGGGTGAGCAGGGTGGTGGGAGGGGACATCCCTCCCCAGGTGGGGGGTACAGAAGGTCCCAGAGGGGTGATATGGACCTCAGTTGTGTCTTACCTCATCATTACCTCACCCTCCTACCTCGTTCAGCCTTATGACAGCTTGGTGTCCGTCCCCGCCTGACAATGCTGACATTTCCCTGTCAAAGGCTGCCCTAACCCTGTCCTCCCTCCCCTAGCTCCTCTCTGGCTCTCCCCTCTGCTCAGGACTCACATTTCCTTAATATCTAGGGAGATCTCATGGCTACTGACATCGCACTCTGTCTCCGAATTCTGTTTGCCCTGTCACAGTAACAGGGAGGCTTTATGGGCATAAAGATGGCATGAAGGGGGCCCACTGCCGAACAGGATGTTCTGAAAATGGGCCACCTTCCTGGCATCCTGGGCCTCCCCCTCCCCCCCCCCACAGTGGCAGTATGCCAGGGCCCAGACGCATGTGCAATCTTTGCGACCCTGGTAGTTCCACCACCGATGCAGGTCTAGACAGGAGTGCTGAAATCAAGCACAGGTAATTAGAAGAAATGTTGACTTGTAGCCATGCCAGGGACATACATGGGTAAAAAGCCAGGATAAGAGACGTGGTCTGGAGCCAAGCCGGGGTAATACACAGGTAAGCAGCTGGGATAAGAAACATGGTCTGGATTCAAGCTGGGGTCAAACATGGTAGATGAGATGGAAGTGAGGTCTATCAACAAGGTCACAATCAGGTGTCAAGCAGGGAGAAGTCCAAGAACAAGTTGAGTAAGTAATGGGTAATCAAGTAGCACAGAATCAGAATATTCAGGAATAAGGATCACGGATAGCTGAAGATCACCCAGCAATTACCAGTTACAACTCTTTTCCTTAATAGGGCACTTAGCATCAGTTCCGGGATTGGCTGTGTGCACATATGCACCAATGCATGCAGATGTTCATGCAACATGCTAATGCACATTGACCGGCAAACATGAGTGCCTACATAGGTTACTGTCAGGAGTTCATAGCTTGCATATTGGCACATGTGCACCTCTTTTCAATTGGATCAATTCAGTTGGATATGGCCAAACTTAGACAGGGAGAAAAAATGGACAGGCAGGTGGATCTAAAGCTATGGAAGTCTTTATAATGTAGACGTCTTTGATGTAGACATGGGCAGCTCATATAGTGATTTGCTAGGATACATTCCATATAACACTGGTCTACAAGGAGAAGGCCTCAGAAATGAAAGTAGCTAAATTTTACCAAAATTGTAACAATAATAAAGGAAAATTAAGACCGGGCCATTAATTGGCTTCAGTTTCCAAGATACAGCTTCAGGTCAAATTTGGTTCAAAATAATTCACAATTACGAGGGAGATGTGTAATTATGCTCTATGACTTTTCAGCAAAATGTGATAAAGCAATCAGATTGGTGCCACACCACTCAGTATAAATGTATCTTTTTACTGATACCCAAAGGCCCCGGATCAGCTGCATCCTTCTCATAGTCTTTAACATCATCGGAGTCTAGAGAGTAGGATTCTGGTGCATCTGGAATTGATAAGTCATCACCATGGGGTGAAGGTCGCAGTGTAGATGGAATGTGTCCACTTCTTTCTTGAGATCCCTTTTGCAATCGGGGGAACCGTGCAATAATAGCAGTCGCTACTATGATTGGTGGGTTCCCTCCACACCATTGAGACTGCGAAAGGCATGGACTTTTTCTTCTTGTTTAGCCAATGATGCAGATAAGTTGCACATGTAACGCAACAATAATGAGGGGCCCATCTCTTGTCCTGTTCCCTTATTTTGCATCCAAAATGTAGGTGGTATGCCTTTTTTTTTTACCACTGCCATCATACTGCACTTTTGAGATGCAAATGTAACCTTGCCACAAATATAGCAGAAGTTATCTGCATTGTTTCAAGGCATCTTGGTTTCTGAGGGAAAATATCATGCAACTGTTCCTTTCACAAGCCACCAGATGTAACTGTATGATGCATAGATCTGACAAATGTACCTTGCAATGAAAGAACAATAAATTATTTTGGTTAGGTTAGATTATAATCTTTAGTCTAAAAGTGAAAATAAAATTACTGTATACACTTCCATGTGGTACCATTTTCATTGTTCTACCGTACTTTGTCGAGACATTACGTGGCATCATGATCATCAGACACCTTCCTCCCTTGTAGGCAAATATACCTGTTATCACGTACCTGGAGGTGAGCCTGAACGGTGAGGAAGGCCTCTCTTACGCCTCTGACTCGGATCCCCTGATAGTGCAGACAGGAGGCGCCGAGTATAGAGTAGCACGAGTGCCTGATGTAGCTGGAAGCAGGCTGATGTCCACAGACAGGGATAGCCGGGTAGGTATGCAGGCAACTAGTGCTGGTGGCAGGAGTGCAGTGAGACAAGCCGGGTCAGAAGCCAAACGGTCATACAGGAGCCAGAAGGAGCAGACTGGAGTGGAGGTCAAGGGACAAGCCGAGGTCGGTGCAAGCGGAGAGCAGAGGATAGTCAGGATAAGCCGGGTCTGGTACTGGTAAGCAGGATACAGGTTAGCAGGTTCAGGTCAACAAGGCTGAAGACAAAGCAGCACTGGAGCTGAGCAAGGGCTGGGTTTAAATAGCGCATTTGGCGCCAGCATCTGTCACGTTGCGTGCCTGCGTGCGCACGTTCGCGCATGCGCATTCGCCAAGTCCCAGCGGGATTGAACAGAAACACAACTCTGAACAGAAAACCTCTTCTTACACCTGTGTATAAATCTATATTGTTAAATATTGTATCTTGAAAACTTTAGCCAACCAGCACCTTTATCACCTGTTTTTCTAAGAGCCGGTTCACACTGGGGCGACTTGTCAGGCGACCTGGTCGCCTGACAAGTCGCCGTGGGTCACCTGCCATAGATTAGCACAGGACCCGTTCTAATAGGAGCGACACAAGTCGCTCCGACTTAGAAAAAGGGTCCTGTACTACTTTGGGGCGACCTGGAGCGACCTGCATTGACTTCAATGATATGAAGTCTGTGCATGCCGCTCCGAGGTCGCGGTGCGCGCTGTGCACCGCGACTTCACAGGTCGCCCCGGGAAGTCGGGTCGCTCCTATGTGAACCGGCTCTTAATCATCTAATCAAATTATGTAAGAATTAGCACATTTTATCTCGGAGACCAGTGTACTTGGAAAAGGTTGATAGGAAAGAGATTTATCTGTAGGATCTCAGACATGCAGCTTCCATTGTTTGTGCACGGTTGGTTCAGTAAACAAGTTTTCCAGCCAATTTGTACATCCTTATTGTATTTAATTAATCAAGACATTATTCAAATTTCTTAATCCCAGTGAAACACAGTCTTCTCTATCCATTTACTCATATATAAAATGTGTCTTGCTAAATCTTTAATGAAAACATTACATGAACAATGACTTTCTTATTCTGAATTCAGAAGCTTTGGAAACAACGCTTATTAAGTTAATTTTCCTCATTCCAAATTGCAACACCCGCTCTCCCTGTGATGTCATGCCTGTAAGTCTTTGTTTCCAACCTATTCTCTCCAGCACAGTACATACCCCAATTGCACATAATTTGAGGTACCTAATAATTATCACCAACACTAGAAGCAAAGGGAACTATTTATTAAAACATAAGAAATCCAAAATGGTGCCCCAAAATTAAAGCGTAAACCTGATTGTTCAAAAATGGGCAAGGGTATTATTTGGGTGGGGGATTTTTTTCCCCCTCCAATTTGTTTGAATTTGCCCTTGAAATGCAATTCTGATGACTGCGTGCTGCATGCTTTGAGTGTGAAGTCACTTTTAGACTTCAGTCTACCAGCCAGTAGGCTACAGGAAAAGGGGTGGCTACATATTGTATTCACTGAGCTGCACAGAGGCTTGAAACTCTTTTTAACTGCTCTAAAAGCCTTCTTTTTGTTTTCAGCTACAGATGTTTAAAGGAGAAGTACAGCCTAAGCTCATTTGGCTGTACTTCTTCTGTCGTTCTGCACTCCTGCGCCCCATTTTCAGCAGACAGTGGGCTGAAATCTGCTCTCTGCTGATGTCACAGAGCCGGTCCAGGCTCGGGAAAGATCGTGACAATGAAGTCAGGATCTGCCCACATGCCTGGACTGGCACCTGGCTCAGCGTCTCAGCGAACCTGAGCTGGCCGCTCCTGCCCCCTCCACAGCCCAGCACTCCAGTGAGAAGGAGGAGCAGAGTAGAGGGTCACTCTCTGCTGATGTCACAGAACCGGTCCAGGCTCGGACAAGATTGTGACAATGAACTCGGGATCTGCCCACATGCCTGGACTGGCACCTGGGTCAGCCTCTCAGTGAGCCTGAGCTGGCCGCTCCTGCCCCCTCCACAGCCCAGCACTCCAGTGAGAAGGGGGAGCAGAGTAGAGAGTCACTCTCTGCTGACATCACAGAACCGGTCCAGGCTCGGACAAGATTGTGACAATGAACTCGGGATCTGCCCACATGCCTGGACTGGCACCCGGCTCAGCGTCTCTGCAAGCCCGAGCCGGCCGCTCCTGCCCCCTCCACAGCCCAGCACTCCATAGTGCTCCGGGGAGCAGAGTAGAGAGTCACTCTCTGCTGACGTCACAGAACCGGTCCAGGCTCGGACAAGATTGTGACAATGAACTCGGGATCTGCCCACATGCCTGGACTGGCACCCGGCTCAGCCTCTCAGCGAGCCTGAGCCGGCCATTCCCGCCCCCTCCACAGTCCAGCACTCCAGTGAGAGAGAGGGGGAGGGAGAGCAGAGAAGAGAGATGCTGACTGATAGTCACCAGCTTTTTGCTCGGGGGGGCTGTTAGAACTGAGTGATCAGGGGTGTTTGATCGCTCGGTTCTCAGTCTTAGCGGTGCAGGGGGACAGATGCAGCATTGGACTGATGCTAAATCCACCTAGGTAAGTATGATTAATACATTTTTTTTTTTTAAATATACTTCTCTTTTAACCACTTGCTGACTGCCTAACAACGATTTACGTCAGCAGTCAGCCCCTCACAGGCAAAGCGATGTAAGTCTATGTCGCTAGCCTGTGAGGGTCTAGGGAGCAAACGCGTGCCGCCGGAGGCGCGCTCCCGCTCGGTCACAGACCCCCCCCCCCCCGCGCGAGTGACCGGCGGACCCGATGTCCGCTGGTCACTCGCGATTGTCGGTTACAGCGGGAGAAAGGCAGGCAGCTAATGTAAACAAAGCCGCCTGTCATTCTCCCCTGTGTAACAGCACAGATCATACAGTCCTGCTATGTAAGACCGTTGATCTATGCTGTTACACACACAGCCACATCCAATCACAGTAAGAATCACGCCCCTAGGGACACACTTAACCCCTCCCTTTCAAATAAAGTTTACCCCTTCCCTGCCAGTGTAATTTTTACAGTAACAGTGCATATGTATAGCACTGATTACTGTAGTAATGTCACTGGTCCCCCCAAAAGTGTCAAAAATGTCAGTCAGGGGTCCGATCTGTCCGCCGCAAAGTCGCAGTCCTGCAAAAAAATCGCAGATCGCCGCCAAACAATAAAAATGACAAAAATCTTTCCCTTAGTAAACACAATAACTTTTGCGCAAACCAATCAAAATACGCTTTTTGCGATTTTTTTTTTACCAAACATATGTAGCAGAAAATATATTGGCCTAAAATGTTAAAAAAATTTTGATTTTTACATTTTTTTTGGGGGGGGGGGGGATTTCATATAAAAAAAATGTGAAAAATATTGTTATTTTTGCAAAATTGTAGCTCTGTAGCTTTTTTTGTTTATAGCGCATGATCAAAAACTACCACCAAAAGAAAGCTCTGTTTGTGGGAAAAAAAGGACGTCAAATTTGTTTGGGTAGAGTGTCACATGACCGCGCAATTGTCCGTTAAAGTCACGCAGTGCCGAATCGCAAAATATGCCCTGGTCAGGAAGGGGGTAAAATCTTCCGGGGCTTAAGTGGTTAAGTTGTAGTCAACCAAAGGAAAAACAAATAGGGACACACAAACTGCCCATTTTTTATCTTTCTCTCATCAGCACTGGCTCACAAGACCCTTATAATGATTATAGTGTAATTCACTTTAGCTGTACCCATATTGGTATTGCTGATAGCACTGACCATTTCCTGTTAAAGCGGTTGTAAACCCTAGAAACAAAAAAAAAAAAAAAAAAAACCTGCAAGACAAAGGCATAATGGGCTAGTATGCATCGCCTACTAGCCCATTATGTGTAACTTACCTTAAAACGAAGCCCCGACACGGACCCCCGGACATTGCTGCGGGCGCTGCCATGATCCCTCGCCGTCTCTTCCGGGTTCGGCGGCTCCGGTGCGGTGATTGGCCGGAAGAGACGGCTCAGGCGAGATGATTGGCCGGAGCCGCGATGACGTCACTCCCGCGCATTGCGCGCGGGAGTGATTTTTCCGGCAAGCTCCTGGCAAGTTAATTGAAGGTCCCCCCGGACCTTCAGAGCGCATGCGCCGCTCGCGCGAGCAGCTGCATGCACTGTAAATATCTCCTAAACCATGCCGGTTTAGGAGATATTATTTGTACCTACAGGTAAGCCTTATACTACTACCGCTTTAAGAAAACTAATGACCATAAACCTTTGCCTCAGCAGTGTATCAGTTACCAAACTAGGAAAAAAGCTTGAAAACACTGCCTTGTAATATACACAGATCAGCCATAACATTATAACCATCCATTATAACCCATCGAGGCATGACTCCACTAGACCTATGAAGGTATGTTGTGGTACCTGGCACCAAACTGCCAGAAGCAGATCCTTTAACCACTTGCCGACTGCCGACAGTAATCCTACGTCGCTGGATTCCTAGTGGTCTCGGCGGCGCAAGCACGCCGCCGGAGGCTCGCTCCCACTGTGTTTAGACACAGCGGGAGTCGGGCCGGAGGAGGAGAGGTGGCGATTGCCGCCTCTCTTTCCCAATCTATGGGGAAAGTGTGAGAAGACCCACCTGCTTATGAAAACAAAGCAGGCAGATCTTCTCAGTGACAGACAGGGAGAGATCACAGGATTCAGCATAGGTTCAGCATGATCCTGCGATCCCTGTCTGTGTCACAGGGGTCCTGTGACCCCTCACCCCCCACGTCAATAAGCATAAGGCATACATTTAACCCTTTGATCACCCATAGGGTTAACCCCTTCCCTGCCAGTGTCATTATTACAGTAACAGTGCATATTTATAGCACTGATTACTGTAGTAATGTCACTGGTCCCACCAAAAGTGTCAACAATGTCAGTTAGGGGTCTGATCTGTCGGCTGCAATGTCGCAGTCCCGCCAAAAATCGCAGATTGCCAGCATTACTAGTAAAAAAAATAAAAATAAAAAGGACATAAATCGTTCCTGTAGTTAGTAAACGCGATAACTTTTGCGCAAACCAATCGAAATACGCTTATTGCAATTTTTTTACTAAAAATATGTAGCAGAAAACAAATTGGCCTAAAATGTTTTTTTTTTTTTTTTTTTGGGAATGTTAAAAATATTGTTTTTTTTTTTCAAAATTGTTGCTATTTTTTTGTTTATAGCGCAAAAGTAAAAAATTGCACAGGTGATCAAATACCACCAAAAGAAAGCTCTATTTGTGGGGAAAAAAAGAACGTCAATTTTATTTGGGTACAGCGTCGCACGACCACACAATTGTCCGTTGAAATAACGCGGTGCCGAATCACAAAATAGGGCCTGGTCAGGAAGGGGGTCAGATCTTCCGGTCCTAAAGTGGTTAAGTCATGTAAGTTGGGAGGTGAGGCCTCCATAAATCAGACTTGTTTTTCCAGCACATCCCACAGATGCTCAATTGAATCTAGATCTGGATAATTTTGAGACCAAGTCAACACTCTGAACTTTGTATGGTTCCTCAAACCATTCTTGAATTCATCAGACCAGGCCACCTTCTTCCATTGCTCTTTGGTCCAGTTCTGATGCTCATGTGTCCATTGTAAGCATTTTTGTCTGTGGAGACGGGTCAGCAAGGACACCCTGACTGGTCTGAAGGTACACAGCCCCATGTACAGCAAACTGCGATGCCCTGTGTGTTCAGAACCAGCATTACATATTTCAGCAATTTAAGATACCATAGCTCTTCTATTGGATCAGACTACACAGGTCAGCCTTCCCGCCACGTATGTATCATGCTCATGACCCTGTTGCCGATTTGCTGTTTATCCTTCCTTGGACCACTTTTGGTCATTCCTGACCACTGCAGACCAGGAAGATCCCACAAGAGCTGCAGTTATGGAGATGCTCTGATCCAGGTGATTAGCCATTCCAATTTGGCCCTTGTCAGAGTTGCTCAAATCCTTACATTTGCCAATTTTGTTTCTGTTTTCAACACTTCAAACTCATACGTAGATAAATATAGTACTTTCTTGTAAACAGAGCTAGTCTTGAAACTTTTTTATGCCACCTTTTATATACTGTATTTAATATACGAAGTGGTTTCAAAATGTTGAGAGACTAGCTCTGTTTATACGAAAGTACTTTATTTATCTACTTTTATGTTTATTTATTTATTTACTAGTAATGGTGGTGATTAGAGTTGAGCGGACACCTGGATGTCCGTGTTCGGCGGGTTCGGCGGAACTTAAAAAAAAAGTCCGGGTCCGTGTCCCAGACTTTTGCCGAACTTTTCCCGGACACCGAACCCCATTGAAGTCAATGGGGACCCGAACTTTCAGGCACTAAAATGGCTCTAAAACACCAATGGAAAGGGCTAGAGTGCTGCAAATGGCAGCAAAACGTAGTTAAGAGCATGGCAAGTGCTCTGCAAACAAATGTGGATAGGGAAATAACTTAAAACAACAAAAAAAAAACAGAAAAATAAAACAATGTTCTTCATCTCTAAAGGACGAGGCCCATATGGAGTAGGAGGGAGGTTGAGGTGGTGGTGGATGTGGCGGTGTCATAGGCGTGCGCACAGGGTGTACCTGGGCACACCCTAATCACCTAGGGCACATAGCATTATCGCTCTGTTTGCCAGTGAGGAGATGGGAAAGATCTCCCTCGGACCTGCTCTGCTCTATTTCTCTTTGCCAGCAGGGAGAGTAATGTATCGGTGCCATGTACATGTAGGCAAACACATGCATGTGTATTTCAACTTTGGGGTGCACACCCTAATGCAATAGGCTGCGCACACCTATGGGCGGTGTAGGTGGAAGCGGCGGTGGAGGAGGACCAGGGCCGGATTAAGAGCATCATGGGCTTGGTGCTGAGGATTTTGAAGGGCCTTAAGGGCCGTGCCTTGGCATGCACCCAGAGGAGGAAGGATGCAGCCATGCATGCCTAATTCAACATGGGATGCTGTCTCTGAAGCCCATAAACACATCCATGCATCAGCAACTGTCCCTCCTTGTCATGCCTTCGTGCTGTGTGGGGAGGTTCTGAGGGAGCTGCCTGGGGAAGCGAGCATAGAAGCCAGACTTCTGTGTTTACAAGTGACAGAAGAGCGGTAACAGTGAATATGGCCAACCCGGGGCCTATATTAAGGTAGGGGCCTGGAGCTGCAGCTCCAATAGCCCCTATGTTAATCTGGCCCTGAGGAGGATGAGGTAGCCAACACTGCTTTTTTTCAGAAATTTTAAATGAGGGTACACCCCAAAAGAGTGAGAAAGAGCAAAAATAGAACAATGGCTGCGTAAGGTCGGTATTCATCGCTATTCTGCACAAGGTACGGAAAAGTCCCGTGGGATCCATGCCTGGTTCATTTTAATGAACGTGAGCTTGTCCACATTGTCTCTGGACAGGCGGCTGCGATTGTCTGTGATAACGCCCCCAGCCGTGCTAAATACCCGTTCAGATAATACACTGGCTGCAGGGCACGCCAGCACCTCCAAGGCGTAAAGGGCAAGCTCAGGCCATGTGCCCAATTTGGAGACCCAGAAGTTGAAGGGGGCAGACCCGTCATTCACTACATGTAGGCGTGTGCACACATACTGCTCCACCATGTTGGTGAAATGCTGCCTCCTGCTAAGACGTTCCATATGAGCTGCTGGTGCTGCTGTTTGTTGTGGCGTGCTGACAAAGCTTTTCCACATTTCGGCCATGCTAACCCTGCCTTCTGAGGTGCTGGCGGTGCCCTGGTTGTGTTGGCGACCTCTTCCTCCTCCTCCTCCTCCTCCTCCTCTGCCTTGTGCTTCCACTGTGGCCCCGCTGTCAGGTGGGAATGCCAGCAGCATCACGTCTACCAGCGTGCGCTTGTACTCGCGCATCTTGCGATCGCGCTCCAGTGAGTGAAATAAGGACGGTACGTTGTCCTTGTAACGGGGATCCAGCAGCGTGGCCACCCAGTAATCAGCACAAGTTAGAATGTGGGCAACTCGGCGGTCGTTGTGGAGACACTGCAGCATGTAATCGCTCATGTGTGCCAGGCTGCCCAGAGGCAACGAAAGGCTGTCCTCTGTGGGAGGTGTATCGTCTGTGTCCTCTGTATCCCCCCAGCCACGCACCAGTGATGGCCATGAGCTGGCCTGGGTGCCACCCTGCTGTGAACATGGTTCCATCTCCTCCTCCAGCTCCTCTCCTCATCCTCCAGAACTGTGCCCCTGCTGGACAATTGTGTCCCTGGCGTTTGTGTGTGCAGGAACCCACCCTCGGAGCCCCTTGTGAATGACTGCCCTGAAAGCCTTGGAAAGGTTACCTCTTCATCCTCCTCCTCCTCCTCCTCCTCCTCCTGTGCCACATCCTCTTCCATCATCGGCCGAATAGTTTTTTCAAGGAGGCATAGAAGTGGGATAGTTAAGCTGACAACGGCGTCATCGGCATTGGCCATGTTGGTGGAGTACTCAAAACAGCGCAACAAGGCACACAGGTCTCGCATGGAGGCCCAGTTATTGGTGGTGAAGTGGTGCTGTTCCGCAGAGCGACTCACGCGTGCGTGCTGCAGCTGAAACTCCACTATGGCCTGCTGCTGCTCGCACAGTCTTTCCAGCATGTGCAAGGTGGAGTTCCACTTTGTGGGCACGTCACATATGAGGCGGTGAGCGGGAAGGCCGAAGTTACACTGCAGCGCTGACAGCGCTTACAGCTGAATGTAAAAAAAGAATTGCCAGCAAGATAAAAAAAATTTGGAAAAAAATGACATGGGGTCCCTACTCAATTCATACCATACCGGATTTGGAGGGGAACCCCGCACAAAAAAAAAAAAAAATTGCATAGGGCCCCTCCAAAATTCATTCCAGACCCTTATCCAAGCATCCATGCTGGCAGGTCAGGAAAGGGGGAGGACAAGCCAGCGCCCCCCTCCTGAACCATACCAGGCCACATGCCCTCAACATGAGGGGTCCCCCCCCACCCCAAAGCACCTTGTACCCATGTTGATGGAGACGAGGGCCTCTTCCCCACAACCCTGGGTGGTGGTTGTGGAGGTCTGCTGGCGGGAGGCTTATCTGAATCTAGAAGCCACCTTAACAAGGCAGCCCCCCCCCCCCTATGTGAATAAGTATGGGGTACATAGTACTCCTACCTATTCACCAAAAAAGTGTCAAAAAGAAATGAAAACATATACACAGTTTTTAAAAACTCCTTTATTAAAAACAAAAAGCAACGTTCCCTGATGTAGATCCCTCATCAATCACAATGCTGCCACCACCGCCGGACCAGAAAAAAGAAAAGAAAAAAAACACTCCGCCCACGATGAAGGCTAACCGCTATCTGCCTGCTCTGCCATCTGACAGTTCCTAAATAGGTAAGGGGCAGGGCTACCTGGCAACGTCACCTAGTGGCATTGCCCCCATGTGACGTCACCAACACAGCTTGCACAAATCAGTGACATCACATGGGATCTCACCAGGTGGCTCCACCCCTTACCTATTTAAGAACTGTCAGATGGCGGAGCAGACAGATGGCGGTTTGCCTTCATCACGGGCGGAGTGTTTTTTTTCTTGGTTGGCATCAGCGTCGTGATTAACAAAAGAGAAAACAGGCGCCTCTGAGTTAAGACTGCGATTTAATATGGCAAACAAGTAATAAAAACTTACATCATATCACATACAAATATAATATTTTTTTTTTTTTTATATATATATTTTTTTATTGTATATTTAGTCTCAGTTAATAATATGCTTACATCATATACAATTCTTTATTTATTTTGTTTACATTTATTTTTATTTTTAATTTCCCATTTTTGATTTTTAGTTCTATTATAATTTCATTTTTATATTTTTTTTCCCTCTAATTTTCCTCTCATTGTCTATGGCATTATTCTCTTTATGCATCGTATCACATGTATATTATTGTTTATTTTTATTTCTTACTGGTTTGACCTCTAGAGGGACCCTTGTTCCTCATACAGCCATAACGTAGAGTCATGTTTACTTTGATAGTAATTTAATAACTTCACCACCAGAGGGCATTGTTCCTCATATAGCTATAATGTAGAGTCATGTTTACTTTGATAGTAATTTTATAACTTCACCACCAGAGGGCATTGTCCCGGAACACATAAATTGGTCCTTCTCTTTCCCTTTTACATTTGACTTTGAAAAAGGAGCGCGCGCTGGTTTCCCACCACAGTGCGCATGCTCGGAAACGCGTCAATCATTACGCCGGAAGATCCTGTGGACGAGCATCACAGCCACTGTGCGGCCCAAGCCTCCATCTCACTGCGGTTTCACCCTGCTGTCCAAGCCTCCATCTCACTGCTGTGACACCCTCCACTTCCTGCTGGACAGGAAGAGGAAGAGAGGAGATGATTACAGACCCACAGTGATGACTCCAAGCCCCAGCCTCCACATGGACACCGGAAGGACCCATCTTGTCTGCTTATACTTACTTTGATGTAAGTTTTTATTACTTGTTTGCCATATTAAATCGCAGTCTTAACTCAGAGGCGCCTGTTTTCTCTTTTGTTTGTTGCATGTTTGGAGATCGCTTCTGCTCCCCAACAGGCTGGCCCTGAGCATTCAGACTATTTCCTCATCTCACCTTAAGACTTTATCATAGCCTTGATGTGCTATTATATGGACTATCGTTTTTATGAAGTGCTAACAGCTTGCGCCACTTGTTCCATTTCTTGTCAGCGTCGTGATTGACAATGGATCTACATCGGGGGACATTGTTTTTTTTTTTTTTTTTGTGTGTGTGTGTATTTTAATTTCTTTATGACACTTTTTGGTGAATGGGTAGGGTTGCTATATACCCCCTACCCATTCATATGGCGGTGTTGGGGAGAATCTAGGGGTTGAAGAGGGCTTCCAGATTTCAATAAGCCCCCTGCCTGCAAAACCTCACAACCACAGCCCAGGGTTGTTGGGAAAAGGCCCTTGTCCCCATCAACATGGGAACAAGGTGCTCTGAGGCAGAGCCTCCCTGCCCCAAAGCACTTCCCCAATTCTGAGGGCATGTGGTTTGGTATAGTTCAGAACGTGGGCACTCGCTCCCCCCCCCCTTTCTGACCCACCGGGCTGCATGCTCAGATAAGGGTCTGGTATGGATTTGGGGGGGTCCACGCTGTTTTTTTTTTTAAATTTTGGCGTGGGGTTTGTGACAATAATCCATCCAGTTCAACCTGTGTCGGTGTGAATCATATCCCATACCCCTATCATCCCATATGATGAGGACATCATCTATGTACCTGAACAACGCAATTACCGTATTTATCGGCGTATAACACGCACTTTTTCCTCCTAAAAATGGAGGAAAAAGTAGCAGTGCATGTTATACGCCAATATGAAAAAAAAAGTCCAGGAAGCAGCGCTGAGAGGTAGAAGGGGGCGGGCGGGGCAGAGGAGAAGGAAGAACACGCTGTCATCAGAAGTCCCGCCTCCTATGCCGACGTCTATCATAGGCCCCAGGACTTTAGATGACCGGCGAGGCTGCAAGTATGGGCACTGCGCTGGCGAGGCTGCAAGTATTGGCACTGCGCTGGCGAGGCTGCAAGTATGGGCACTGCACTGGCGAGGCTGCAATGATGGACACTGCACTGGCGAGGCTGCCATGATGGACACTGCACTGGGGAGGCTGCAATGATGGGTACTGCGCTGGCAAGGCTGCAATGATGGACACTGCGCTGGCGAGGCTGCAATGATGGACACTGCGCTGGCGAGGCTGCAATGATGGGTACTGCGCTGGCGAGGCTGCAATGATGGACACTGCGCTGGCGAGGCTGCAATGATGGACACTGCGCTAGCAAGGCTGCATTTGTGGGCACTGCGCTGATGAGGAGACTGCATTCGTGGGCACTGCGCTGATGAGGAGGCTGAATTCGTGGGCACTGGTGAGACTGCATTTGATTTAAAAAAATGTTCAAAGCTGTTTATTTTAAATTTCAGCTTTTTTTCCTGAAATTTCTCTCCTACAATTTAGGTGCGTGTTATACGCCGATAAATACGGTATATGGTCCAGGTATATAGAGAGGTCCTCATCAGCAAACAATTCATGTTCCCACCCCCCCCCCCCCAGGTGCAGGTTGGCATAGGTAGGGGCACAGCATGTGCCCATAGCCATCCCCTGCACCTGGATGAGGTGGGAGCCATCAAATGTGAATATATTATGTCTCAAGATGTGAGACAATGCCTCCAGAATGAAGTTATTATAGGTCTCAAAGCATGGACCCCATTCCTGCAGAAATTTCCTCACAGTTGCTAGCCCCAGACTATGTGGGATTGAAGCATATAGTGCTTCTATATCTAGCGCTATTAACAAGCAATTGGGGGGCATCATTTTTCTCATACAGTGCCCTTAATAGATCAGGAGTATCCTGTATATATGAGGGCAAACTTGTGACATGAGGACGTAGATGTTGATCGATTGACCTACTCATGGATTCCGTGTAGGAACCAATCCCAGATATTATTGGGCGTCCTGTGGGATTTAAGATGCCATTATGCGTTTTAGGTAATGCATAGAATGTGGGGGTTTCACCCTGCCTTTGACCTTACTGGATTAGTAATTATATAAATTTGTTTTCCATAAATGATATGAATATTGAGATATAATGCCTGTATAGTTGTTGTAATATGTTATTGTTGTACATATTTTTTGTAGAATGCCGGCCTTTTTTGGCTCTTTGGCCCTGAGGAAGCCCTAGTGCGAAACACGTCGGCTTACCGGGGGCCGTTTGCACTCTAACCGTGACCACGGTCACCAACATGGTACTTTTGTATCAATGCTTCTATATGGAGTATTTCTCTACAAATGTTTTTACCATGTCCATGTAAAGTTTTTACAATTGTGTATCAATAAATATGTCTTTTTGTAATATTTATTGTGCCTTATTTGTAGACATCCCTTCCACTTTGGCCTATATAAAGTCCTGATTTTTCTTTAACTTGACTTTTGTGCTATATATTGAGATGATGGCCAGTCAATCACAGTACTTTTTGTCCAAATAATAGTGCTGTTTTATTTTATTCTTTATTGTTATTATGACTATTATTTTTCTGTACTTAATTATTTCATTGTTTCTCCTTTAGCCTTTGATTCCCAAATGCCCTTATTTATTCCACAATTTACAATGCTGGATCCTAATTACTCTATGGTGACTTTAGTCTTCCCTTGGGCCTCCCAATATTTTTCTTTTATAAATATCACATACCAAACCTTGATTAATGACCATAGAGGATACGTTGTCAGGTAAAATTTCCTTTCCATACAAAGCGCTATATACAGTAAATACAGACTGTGGTTTAGGTTTATATACATGGAGCATACAGAAGAAGGAACCAAAAAAAAATGTATTTCTTGGTATCATCTCTCTGCAGAATTTATTATTAAGACACCACGGGGCTGATCTACTAATGAATAGCAATTTTTTCTCTAGCATGTCCTGCGATTTCTTTTTTTTTTTTATTATTCCACTGAACGTAATTGAATATTTGGTGTAAAAAGAATGGCTTGTGAGAACAATATTTCCTCTGCACTGAAAGAGAGTCAAAATTGAGTTCAATGTTTTTTTATAACCAAAACTTTTTTTTTTTTTTTTTAGTTTTGAATAGACTAGGGGACAATTAGAACCCGTATATTTTTTTTATTTTTTTATTATTGCTGTCTGTGTCCCCATGATGAGAAATCCAACATTTGTTCTCACCAAAACATGAGGTGGGGTTAAATCTTCCAGTGGGGACACCTGTTCCGGTGACAACTATTGCATCTGCAGTACAGGAAGTGAAGGTTAATCTCTCCAATGGGATACAGACAATAAGGCTCCGTTCACATGTAGGCGTTTTGGGGCGTTTTTGGGGAGTTTTTCTGCTCTAGGATCAGCTCTCAAAACGCCCAACAAGACAAATCCTATTCATTTCAATGGCCCCTGTTCACATCTGAGCGTTTTGACGCTGTGAGCAAAACGCCCAACACTCAAAAAGTACATGAGCTTCTTTTTGGGCAGATTACAGGCGTTTTCCATTAGTCTCTATTCAATCTAAAAACACCTGCACAAAAAACGCCTGTAAATCGCGGTAAAAATCGCGGTAAAAATCGAGAGTAAAAATCGCTGTAAAATCGCGGTAAAAACGCACGAAAACGCTACACTCAGGTGTGAATGTAGCCTTACAAATAAACTGATGGGATTTTAAATGTTCCTTCATAACTTTAAAAAACATTTTTTTTAAAATAATATAATAGAAGGTTTATATAATATTTTATATAATAAAATATAATTAAAATAAAATAAAATAGAAATAAAAAAAATAAGTCAAAAGTAAATAAATATCATATTTTAAAGTTTGGAGCCTGGAGGACTAAAGGAGTTGATGGGTGGGTTTATATATATATCAGGGTATACAGTGCCTTGAAAAAGTATTCATACCCCTGGACATTTTCCACATTTTCTCATATTACAACCAAAAATGTAAAGTATTTTATTGGGATTTTATGTGATAGACCGACACAAAGTGGCACATAATTGTGAAGTGGAAGGAAAATGATAAATGCTTTAAAAAATGTTTTACAAATAAATATGTGAAAAGTGTGGTGTGCATTTGTATTCAACCCCGAGTCAATAATTTGTAGAACCACCTTTCGCTGCAATTGTTTTTGGGGATGTCTCTACCAGCTTTGCACATCTAGAGAAGGACATTTTTGCCCGTTCTTCTTTGCAAAATGGCTCAAGCTCTGTCAGATTGGATGGAGAGCTTCTGTGAACAGCAATTTTCAAGTCTTGTCACAGATTCTCAATTGGATTTAGGTCTAGACTTTTACTGGGCCATTCTAACACATGAATATGCTTTGATGTAAACCATTCCATTGTAGCTCTGGCTATATGTTTAGGGCCATTTTCCTGCTGGAAGGTGAACCTCCGCCTCAGTCTTAAGTCTTTTGCAGACTAACAGGTTTTCTTCTAAGATTGCCCTGTATTTGGCTCCATCCATCTTCCCATGAACTCTGACCAGCTTCTCTGTCCCTGCTGAAGAAAAGCATCCCCACAACATGATGCTGCCACCACCATGTTTCACAGTGGTGTGTTCAGGCTGATGTGCAATGTGTTAGTTTTCCACCACACATAGCATTTTGCTTTTAGTACAAGAAATGTAATGTTGGTCTCATCTGACCAGGGCACCTTCTTCCACATGTTTGCTGTGTCCCCCACATGATTTCTCACAAACTGCAAATGGGACTTCTTATGGCTTTCTTCTAACAATGGCTTTCTTCTTGCCACTCTTCCAAAAAGATCAGATTTGTGGAGTGCAAGACTGATAGTTGTCCTGTGGACAGATTCTCCCACCTGATCTCTGTAGCTCCTCCAGAGTTACCATGGGCCTCTTGGCTGCTTCTCTGATGAATGCCCTCCTTGCCCGGCCTGTCAGTTTAGGTGGACGGCCATGTCTTGGTAGGTTTGCAGGTGTACCATACTCTTTCCATTGTCGGATGATGGATTGAACAGCCATAATAGTGACACAATGAAGGGGTTAACTGGGGGTGATCAGGGGGTTAAATCTTTATTAGGGGATATATGGCGGGGACCCTAAACCTATCTGGACTGCCACTAACTGCCTATCACACTAACTGAAGTCACAAGTGACACTAATACGGTGATCAGTAAATTGTCTGTATACTGTAATTAGTGTACACTGTAAAAGGGTTAACTGGGGGTGATTAGGGGGTTAAATCTTTATTGGGGGAAATATGGCGGGAACCCTAAACCTATTTGGGACTACCACTAAATGCCTCTTGCACTAAATGATGTCACATGTGACACTAATACAGTGATCAGTAAATGTATCTGTATACATATAGTGTGCACGGTGACAGGGAGTGAAAGGGTTAATTAGGGGGTGATCAGAGGGTTAAATATGTGCCTATGTGTACTGGTGTCAGTGTAGTGCTTGTGTACTCACTGTGTGATGCTCTCTCCTCTCACACTGGAACCGAAAAGGAATCCAGGAGAGGAGATTGCATCATTTCCTGTGCCTGTGTTTACATTACACAGGCACAGGAGGTTCTGCAATTGGTCAGAACCGATCAACAGGTCCAGGCCAAAAATCATTGGCCTGGACCTGATGACTGATCAGTTCTGAACCGAATCAGAACATCGGGGGGTGGCGGGGTCCTGCGTGTGACCGCTGTACATTAGGGATGATCGAACGGTTCGGGTCCACCATCGGTTCGGCCCGAACATTGGGTGTTCGAGGTTCGGCCGAATTTAGAACTTTTTGCCCAAAAAGTTCGGAATTCGGCAACCAGAACCGCCCAAAATGCAATGCTTCAGGAAATGGGCTTTAAAAGCCCGTGATTGGACCAGAACCATTAGCAAAAGCCAATTGAGGGGGCAGGAGAATGCTAGGAATGTGATTGGAGTGACTAGGGGGTCCCTAGACCAATCATTAGTGAATACGCCCCCCAGTATATAAGATCGCCCCCGCCATATTCCCAGCATTGTTATACTGGACATGGAAGAGAGTGGAAGCAGTTCTGTTAATTTTACTTTAAAAGTGTCATTTAGCTATTTTTAGTGTGAGGAAAGGGATATCTAGTGTAGTTAGAGTGCTCCTTTACACTTAAGTTAGCTTCAAAAATTTAGTTTCTGTAGGGAAAGTGTTAAGTGTAAGGGGACCGTAGTGTAGTGTAGGGTTAACTGACAGTGACTGCTATGGCAGGGTGACAAAACCCTTCCATAGCAGGGTGACCGCTATAGAGAAATGATCATTTCTCTGAATTGCTTCGGGACAGGTATGTGGCTTCTCACCAGCAAGCATTTTTTATGCTGCAGGGGCTGCCACTGCCAGTGTTTTTTTGAGGACATGTTTGATGTCAGACATGTGTATAGGGGGTATATATAGACATATATGTCTGAATATATACCCCTAGACATATATAGGTGTGATAGTAGCAGAAATAAATGCTTGCGCTAATGAAATCATTTACAGTAATATATTTCTCCCATCTCTCCCTCTGTCACCCCCTCTCTCTCTCTCTCTCTCTGTCACACCTCTGTTCTCTCTCTCTGTCAGGGGGTGTATGAGGAATGCATGGAGAGTGCTTATATTAGATCATTTTCAGCTGTTTTTAAAAGTTTAGATTTCTTTTTTTTTCGGGGGGGGGGGGGGTGCAAGTAGCTGGTCTTGCCTAGGGTGCAGAATTGTCTAGCACACAGGTACAATTTTCAGTCCACTGGTATACTTGTGGGTAAAGCACTTTTGTGGGGTAAGCACCTCTTGGTAAGCACTTTTATGGGCGTAGAAAACCTCCCCTCGGACATGATTAGGGCCTCTTATATGATGGAATGGATGGTGGGATGTAAGCAATGTACCTCTCTCCCCTCCTTGTGGATCACTCCAAATGGTGGTGGCCGAATGGTGGCCAAATGCCTCTCATACGTGTCTGGAGGTAATACTCGGGTCTGGGTCACTAAAGGTTCCTTCAATCACACAGGTGCTGCATTGTAGGGGGGTGAAAGCGAGCACAGCACTCAAGAAGACCCCTCTCCCACCTTTCCTTTCACTTTTCTGAGTGTGTTCACTATCTGACGGAGCTCCCAATGCATGATCAAGTGACCTGAGTATTACATCCATCCATCCATATAGCTCTATATAGCTCACTGAAGTGACACATCACTGTCATCATACAACAAGCTTGGTTCACTCACAAGAAGTCACTTGGTTCACATTATTCACTTTATGGACTTTTTTTCTTGTTTTTTGTTCTATCTTATGTATATACATTTTTTGTGATTCATTTCACGTCAGCATTTGCGGACTTCACCACTTGCATTGTTGCACTAAGGCTGGCCATACACTATACAATTTTCTTATTCAATTTCCTTTAGATTTACCTTAAACTATGTAGTGCAAGGGCCTGCCTGATTGCATACACATTGAAAGTTTGTAGGTTTGACCCTATATTACATGGTTTTGGTAAATCTAAAGGAAAGTTGCACAAGAAAATTGTATAGTGTATGGCCAGCCTTAGCCACTTTGGTACCATCACATGCACTATAATTTAGTTTTTCATTCCATGAAGACTTCATTTTAGTTATTTCACTTCACCATTTTGACCTGTGTATTAGAAGATTATGTTGATTTTTTAATATCACCATAATATTTTTACTTATTTATCCATCTGTACCGTTTTTTTTTTTTTGGATATTTCTTTGAGCATTCATCTATTTATATTTATATCTTTGACATCTGTATTATTCTCCACTGACACCTTTTGAACACTATAAGGTTTAGATTCATCTATACATTTATCCATCTGTACGTATTTGTACAGATTTGTGCATGTGTATCCATCTGTACCCCACACCTCTACTATTGTATTGATTTAGTGAATATATCATCTGTCTACACTATCTTCCACATTGGATTGGATACTCTGTTTATTATTTGATTCACCACTCATCCATCTGTACCAGGAATTTGCGCCAATTATTTTCTTTTCCCATTTTTATCTTACGGTGGAGACACCGAGTAAAATTGGCTGCTGTTCCGTTTGTGGTACTCTTTGTACACACTCATATCACACATCTTTTTCACTTACCTCAGGTAGCGCATTGGTTTGTTTCCCTTCATCCTTGTAGGTGTCATGTGGCGGGGGTCAGTGTATGTGTCAGTGTAGCGGGGGTCAGTGTAGGAGAGGTCAGTGTAGGTGTTAGTGTGGCGGGGGTCAGTGTTGGTGTCAGTGTGACGGAGGTCAGTGTAGGGGGGTCTCTTCTCCTCTCCATGTCTGAACCTCTCCTCTTCTCCTCTCCATGTCTGAACCCCTCCTCTTCTCCTCTCCATGTCTTACCTTCTCCTCTTCTCCTCTCCATGTCTGAACCTCTCCTCTTCTCCTCTCCTCTTCTCCTCTCCATATCTGACCCTCTCCTCTTCTCCTCTCCATGTCTGACCCTCTCCTCTTCTCCTCTCCATGTCTGACCCTCTCCTCTTCTCCTCTCCATGTCTGACCCTCTCCTCTCCATGTCTGACCCTCTCCTCTTCTCCTCTCCATGTCTGACCCTCTCCTCTCCATGTCTGACCCTCTCCTCTTCTCCTCTCCATGTCTGACCCTCTCCTCTTCTCCTCTCCATGTCTGACCCTCTCCTCTTCTCCTCTCCATGTCTGACCCTCTCCTCTTCTCCTCTCCATGTCTGAACCCCTCCTCTTCTCCTCTCCATGTCTGACCTTCTCCTCTTCTCCTCTCCATGTCTGAACCTCTCCTCTTCTCCTCTCCATGTCTGAACCTCTCCTCTTCTCCTCTCCTCTTCTCCTCTCCATATCTGACCCTCTCCTCTTCTCCTCTCCATGTCTGACCCTCTCCTCTTCTCCTCTCCATGTCTGACCCTCTCCTCTTCTCCTCTCCATGTCTGACCCTCTCCTCTTCTCCTCTCCATGTCTGACCCTCTCCTCTCCATGTCTGACCCTCTCCTCTTCTCCTCTCCATGTCTGACCCTCTCCTCTTCTCCTCTCCATGTCTGAACCCCTCCTCTTCTCCTCTCCATGTCTGACCTTCTCCTCTTCTCCTCTCCTCTTCTCCTCTCCATATCTGACCCTCTCCTCTTCTCCTCTCCATGTCTGACCCTCTCCTCTTCTCCTCTCCATGTCTGACCCTCTCCTCTTCTCCTCTCCATGTCTGACCCTCTCCTCTTCTCCTCTCCATTCTGACCCTCTCCTCTTCTCCTCTCCATGTCTGACCCTCTCCTCTTCTCCTCTCCATGTCTGACCCTCTCCTCTTCTACTCTCCATGTCTGACCCTCTCCTCTTCTCCTCTCCATGTCTGACCCTCTCCTCTTCTCCTCTCCATGTCTGACCCTCTCCTCTCCATGTCTGACCCTCTCCTCTTCTCCTCTCCATGTCTGACCTTCTCCTCTCCATGTCTGACCCTCTCCTCTTCTCCTCTCCAAGTCTGACCCTCTCCTCTTCTCCTCTCCAAGTCTGATCCTCTCCTCTTCTCCTCTCCAAGTCTGACCCTTTCCTCTTCTCCTCTCCATGTCTGAACCTCTCCTCTTCTCCTCTCCATGTCTGACCCTCTCCTCTTCTCCTCTCCATGTCTGACCCTCTCCTCTTCTCCTCTCCATGTCTGTCCCTCTCCTTTTCTCCTCTCCAAGTCTGAACCTCTCCTCTTCAAGTCTGAACCTCTCCTCTTCTCCTCTCCATGTCTGAACCTCTCCTCTTCTCCTCTCCATGTCTGACCCTCTCCTCTTCTCCTCTCCATGTCTGACCCTCTCCTCTTCTCCTCTCCATGTCTGACCCTCTCCTCTTCTCCTCTCCATGTCTGACCCTCTCCTCTCCATGTCTGACCCTCTCCTCTTCTCCTCTCCATGTCTGACCCTCTCCTCTTCTCCTCTCCATGTCTGAACCCCTCCTCTTCTCCTCTCCATGTCTGACCTTCTCCTCTTCTCCTCTCCTCTTCTCCTCTCCATATCTGACCCTCTCCTCTTCTCCTCTCCATGTCTGACCCTCTCCTCTTCTCCTCTCCATGTCTGACCCTCTCCTCTTCTCCTCTCCATGTCTGACCCTCTCCTCTTCTCCTCTCCATTCTGACCCTCTCCTCTTCTCCTCTCCATGTCTGACCCTCTCCTCTTCTCCTCTCCATGTCTGACCCTCTCCTCTTCTACTCTCCATGTCTGACCCTCTCCTCTTCTCCTCTCCATGTCTGACCCTCTCCTCTTCTCCTCTCCATGTCTGACCCTCTCCTCTCCATGTCTGACCCTCTCCTCTTCTCCTCTCCATGTCTGACCTTCTCCTCTCCATGTCTGACCCTCTCCTCTTCTCCTCTCCAAGTCTGACCCTCTCCTCTTCTCCTCTCCAAGTCTGATCCTCTCCTCTTCTCCTCTCCAAGTCTGACCCTTTCCTCTTCTCCTCTCCATGTCTGAACCTCTCCTCTTCTCCTCTCCATGTCTGACCCTCTCCTCTTCTCCTCTCCATGTCTGACCCTCTCCTCTTCTCCTCTCCATGTCTGTCCCTCTCCTTTTCTCCTCTCCAAGTCTGAACCTCTCCTCTTCTCCTCTCCAAGTCTGAACCTCTCCTCTTCTCCTCTCCATGTCTGAACCTCTCCTCTTCTCCTCTCCATGTCTGACCCTCTCCTCTTCTCCTCTCCATGTCTGACCCTCTCCTCTCTTCTCCTCTCCATGTCTGACCCTCTCCTCTCTTCTCCTCTCCATGTCTGACCCTCTCCTCTCTTCTCCTCTCCATGTCTGACCCTCTCCTCTCTTCTCCTCTCCATGTCTGACCCTCTCCTGTCTTCTCCATTTCTGACCCTTTCCTCTCCTTTCCTCGTCTGACCCTCTCCTCTCAATGTCTGACACTCTCCTCTTCTCCTCCCCATGTCTGACACTCTCCTCTTCTCTCCATGTCTGACACTCTCCTCTTCTCCTCTCTTCTCCTCTCCATGTCTGATCCTCTTCTCTTCTCCTCTCCATGTCTGATCCTCTTCTCTTCTCCTCTCCTCTCCATGTCTGATCCTCTTCTCTTCTCCTCTCCTCTCCATGTCTGATCCTCTTCTCTTCTCCTCTCCATGTCTGACCTTCTCCTCTATGTGTCTGACCCTCTCCTCTTCTCCTCTCCATGTCTTACCCTTTCCTCTTCTCCTCTCCTCTTCTCCATGTCTGACCCTCTCCTCTTCTCCTCTCCATGTCTCACCCTCTCCTCTTCTCCTCTCCATGTCTCACCCTTTCCTCTCCTCTCTTCTCCTCTCCATGTTTAACCCTTTCCTCTCCTCTCTTCTCCTCTCCATGTCTGATCCTCTTCTCTTCTCCTCTCCTCTCCATGTCTGACCCTTTCCTCTCTTCTCCTATCCATGTCTGACCCTTTCCTCTCCTCTCTTCTCTCCATGTCTGATTCTCTTCTCTTTTCTCTTCTCCTCTCCTCCCCTCCTCTCTTCTCCATTTCTGACCCTTTCCTCTCCTCTCCTCTCCTCTCCTCTCCTCTCCTCTCCATGTCTGACCCTCTCCTCTTCTCCTCTCCATGTCTGACCCTTTCCTCTCCTCTCCATGTCTGATCCTCTTCTCTTCTCCTCTCCATGTCTGATCCTCTTCTCTTCTCCTCTCCATGTCTGATCCTCTTCTCTTCTCCTCTCCATGTCTGATCCTCTTCTCCTCTTCTCCATGTCTGATCCTCTTCTCTTCTCCTCTCCATGTCTGACCCTCTCCTCTTCTCCATGTCTGACCCTCTCCTCTCCTCTTCTCCTCTCCATGTCTGACCCTTTCCTCTCTTCTCCTATCCATGTCTGACCCTTTCCTTTCCTCTCTTCTCTTCTCTCCATGTCTGATTCTCTTCTCTTTTCTCTTCTCTCCTCTCTTCTCTTCTCTCCATGTCTGATTCTCTTCTCTTCTCCTCATGTCTGACCCTCTGTACTTCTCTCCATACCACCCCTTGACTGACCCTTGACTGAGGGGGGGCATTGGGTGGAGCTTGGGCGGTACTTTTAAATGTGGGAGGAGCTTGGGTGGGACTTCCTTTAAAATGTGGGAGGGGTTATCAAATTTACCTTCGGGCTGAAGCCCCTGGTCTTTTTCCCACCTAGCAACGCCCCTGGGGGGCACAGACAGAAATAAAAACTGACAGGTAATCTAATCCCTCTCCACTCTATCCAAAACTATAAAAAAAGGTTTGCCTTTAGTTTTCCTTTACCAAAAAAAGCTGACTATTATAAGCACCCCTGTCAGTGATAAATAGTTTGTCTCAACCCTCTATCTGCTGTTTTTGCTGGACAGTTGTTCTGCTACAGGAAGTTAAAAAAAAAAAACTTACTGACTGGATCACCTGGTGGGAATCCAAGATCCAACCCTTACTCTGGCCATACATGTTTCAGTTTTTTTTTTTCAAGCCGCTGAGAGCCTGAGCCAGCCGCTCCCACTGCTCCACAGCCCAGAGCTCCAGTGATCATTGGAGGGGCAGAGCAGAGAGCCGGTGGCTGACAGTCACTGGCTCTCTGCTCTCTGAAGACCGAAAACTGAGCAATCAGTGGTCTTTGTTCACTCAGTTCTCAGTCTTTTTTCACACAAATAGAGCTTACTTTTGGTGGTATTCAATCACCACTGGGTTTTTACTTTTTGCTGAAAAAAAAAAAAATAGACAGAAAATTAAAAAAAAAAAAATGTTCTTTCTGTCAGAAAATGTTGTAAATAAGTAATTTTTCTCCTTCACTCATGTGCGCTGATGAGGCGGCACTGATGGGCACAGATTAGGGGGCACTGATGGGAACTTATGAGGCAGCACTGATGGGCATTGATGATGTGGAACTGATGAGGAGGCATGAATATGCCGCACTGATGGGTGGCACTGAAGAACACTGATGGGCACTGATAGGTGGCACTTATGGGTAATGATAGACTGCACTGATAGGCAGCACTGATGGGCACTGATAGGTGGCACTGAAGAGCACTGATGGCCACTTATTGGCGGCACTTATGGGTAATGATGGACTGCACTGATAGGCAGCACTGATAGGTGACACTGAAGAGCACTGATGGGCACTGATTGGCGGCACTTATGGGTAATGATAGACTGCACTGACAGGCAGCACTGATAAGCACTGATAGGTGGCACTGAAGAGCACTGATGGACACTGATAGGCGGCACTTATGGGTACTGATAGACTGCACTGATAGGCAGCACTGATGGGCACTGATAGGTGGCACTGAAGAGCACTGATGGGCACTGATTGAACTGATGGGCCCAATGTGAACGGGGGCTTATTGGCGGCACTTATGGGTAATGATGGACTGCACTAATAGGCAGCACTGATGGGTGGCACTGATGAGCAGGCACTGAAAGGCATCACTTCTGGGCACAGACTGGCATTACTGCTGGTCAGTGTTGGGGCTGCACTGATAATCAGTGCTCTGATTATCTGTAAAGGTCTCCCCTGTTAGGAAATGTCACTGATTGGCTCTCCTCTCCTCACACTCTGTCAGTGTGAGGCGAGGAGAGCCGATTACCGGCACTTCCTTGTTTACATGTGATCAGCTGTGATTGGACACAGCTGAGTGTCATTGGCTCTTTACCGAGATCAGGGTCACGCCGTGTCCTAAGGAGCGAGCCCCCGTGGTGAGACATCGTCCCAGAATGAGATTGAATCCCACCCGCCATCATTTGTCTGCTAAAGATGCAAACCATTGCAGACTATTGACCAACTGATTGACTCTTTTTACCAGGCAGGGAAGATGGAAGAATGCTCAAACATTACGGAAATTGTGTTCCATATTTTAGCATTTTCCACCAATAAAACTGGACAATGTCTTATCATGGTTGGAGTTCTATTGATGTATCTGACGACCGTTCTTGGAAACTTGACCATTGCTCTATTGGTGTGTCTGGTTCCCCAGCTCCATACTCCAATGTATTTCTTCTTGAGTAATCTTGCTATTAGTGATGTTATATATGTTTCAGTTACTCTTCCAAAGCTTCTCTCCATACTCCTAACACAGGACAACCGGATGTCTTTCTCTGCTTGTATGACCCAGGTGTACTTCTTCTCCTTTTCAGCCGTGTGTGATATTTTTGTGTTGACCTCCATGTCCTATGACCGATATGTGGCAGTCTGTAAACCGTTACAATATACTTTAATCATGAGTAAAGATGTCTACATTTTATTGGCTCTGGGTTCTTGGCTGATTGCTGCTATTAACGCAACCGTTGACGCATCAGTTACATCTTTGTTGTCCTTCTGCTTCACCCAAAACGTTGACCATTTCTTTTGTGAACGAAAAACGTTGTACGTTATTACCTCTAGCGATGTTACAAGTGGGAACTTGCTTATGGTATTTCAGGATATATTTTTGGCATCTACGCCATTTTTGCTGATTATCATCTCCTATGTGTTCATTATCTCCACCATACTAAATATTAAGTCTTTGAAGGGGCAACGTAAAGCCTTTTCCAGCTGCACCTCCCACCTCATCGCCGTGATGTTGTTCTATGGGCCAATTATTATATTCTACGCAAAACCAGAATCCGAACAGTCCAAGGAACTGGACAAGCTGTTGTCTTTGCTGTTCGCGGCTGTGGTTCCAATGCTCAACCCGTTTGTCTACAGTTTGAGGAACAAAGATATTTTGAGAGCTATAAGAAATGTAACAAAGGAGCAATATTTGGTTATCATACAATTGTTTGTCAAAACATAAATCATCATTTTTATTGGTACTACACGCATAGGAGTGTAAGGACTCATGTACACGGGATGTTTTTACAGTGGCTGTTTTTGGCGTCAGACATTTTTTTCTGCAGCCAATAAACTCCCCAGCATGTTCTCCTGTGTCCCCCCAGCATGTTCTCCTATGTCCCCCCAGCGTGTTCTCCTATGTCTCCCCGGCATGTTCACCTATGTCTCTCCAGCATGTTCTCCTATGTCTCCCCAGCATGTTCTCCTATGTCTCCCCAGCATGTTCTCCTATGTCTCCCCAGCATGTTCTCCTATGTCTCCTCAGCATGTTCTCCTATGTCTCCCCAGCATGTTCTCCTATGTCTCCCCAGCATGTTCTCCTATGTCTCCCCAGTATGTTCTCCTATGTCCCCCCAGCATGTTCTCCTATGTCTCCCCAGTATGTTCTCCTATGTCCCCCCAGCATGTTCTCCTATGTCCCCCCAGCATGTTCTCCTATGTCCCCCCAGCATGTTCTCCTATGTCTCCCCAGCATGTTCTCCTATGTCTCCCTAGCATGTTCTCCTACGTCTCCCCAGCATGTTCTCCTATGTCTCCCCCAGCATGTTCTCCTATGTCCCCCCAGCATGTTCTCCTATGTCTCCCCCGGCATGTTCTCCTATGTCTCCACAGCATGTTCTCCTATGTCTCCCCAGCATGTTCTCCTATGTCTCCCCAGCATGTTCTCCTATGTCTTCCCAGCATGTTCTCCTATGTCTCCCCCAGCATGTTCTCCTATGTCCCCCCAGCATGTTCTCCTATGTCTCCTCCGGCATGTTCTCCTATGTCTCCACAGCATGTTCTCCTATGTCTCCCCAGCATGTTCTCCTATGTCTCCCCAGCATGTTCTCCTATGTCTCCCCAGCATGTTCTCCTATGTCTCCCCAGCATGTTCTCCTATGTCTCCCCAGTATGTTCTCCTATGTCTCCCCAGCATGTTCTCCTATGTCTCCCCAGCATGTTCTCCTATGTCTCCCCCGGCATGTTCTCCTATGTCTCCCCAGCATGTTCTCCTATGTCTCCCCAGCATGTTCTCCTATGTCTCCCCAGCATGTTCTCCTATGTCTCCCCAGCATGTTCTCCTATGTCTCCCCAGTATGTTCTCCTATGTCTCCCCAGTATGTTCTCCTATGTCTCCCCAGCATGTTCTCCTATGTCTCCCCAGCATGTTCTACTATGTCTCCCCAGCATGTTCTCCTATGTTCCCCCAATATGTTCTCCTATGTCTCCCCAGTATGTTCTCCTTTGTCTCCCCAGCATGTTATCCTATGTCTCCCTAAATGTTCTCCTATGTCCCCCCAGCATGTTCTGCTATGTCTCCCCAGTATGTTCTCCTATGTCTCCCCAGTATGTTCTCCTATGTCTCCCCAGCATGTTCTCCTATGTCTCCCCAGCATGTTCTACTATGTCTCCCCAGCATGTTCTCCTATGTCTCCCCAGCATGTTCTACTATGTCTCCCCAGCATGTTCTCCTATGTTCCCCCAATATGTTCTCCTATGTCTCCCCAGTATGTTCTCCTTTGTCTCCCCAGCATGTTATCCTATGTCTCCCTAAATGTTCTCCTATGTCTCCCCAGCATGTTCTCCTATGTCTCCCCAGCATGTTCTCCTATGTCTCCCCAGCATGTTCTCCTATGTCTCCCCAGCATGTTCTCCTATGTCCCCCCAGCATGTTCTCCTATGTCTCCCCAGCATGTTCTCCTATGTCTCCCCAGCATGTTATCCTATGTCTCCCTAAATGTTCTCCTATGTCTCCCCAGTATGTTCTCCTATGTCTCCCAGCATGTTCTCCTATGTCCCCCCCAGCATGTCTCCCCAGCATGTTCTCCTATGTCTCCCCGTCATGTTCTCCTATGTCTCCCCAGCATGTTCTCCTATGTTTCCCCAGCATGTTCTCCTATGTCTCCCAAGCATGTTCTCCCATGTCTCCCCAGAATGTTCTCCTATGTCTCCCCGGCATGTTCTCCTATGTCTCCCCAGCATGTTCTCCTATGTCTCCATGCACACATAGGCTGTTATGAGCAGTTTTTGACAGGGGCAGTTTCTGGCTGTAAAAAAAAAAAAAAACTAGTGGGTTTTAGTTGCGTTTTTCAGCTGTAAAGACGCTCTAACGTCAATAAATGCCAAAAAATGCTGCTAAATAGCGTTTTTTTGACGTTTTTGATTCTATTGCTTTTTTTAAGCCTGGTTTGTGTTTGGAGATGTCGTCGATGGAACATAGCCTGGGGTCAAACTGGTGCATGCTGAACACCGCATGTGATTTGCACCAAAAACGCACCGCATTCCTGTGCACATCACATGTGATATCTGTGCAATGCGATTTGAGCCATATATTTTGTATGGCTCAAATTGCATCACATTTAACATAGAAACATAGAATGTGTCGGCAGATAAGAACCATTTGGCCCATCTAGTCTGCCCAATATATCTGAATCCTATGAATAGTCCCTGGCCCTATCTTGTATGAAGGATAGCCTTATGCCTATCCCATGCATGCTTAAACTCCTTCACTGTATTTGCAGCTACCACTTCTGCAGGAAGGTTATTCCATGCATCCACTACTCTCTCAGTAAAGTAATACTTCCTCATATTACTTTTAAACCTTTGCCCCTCTAATTTAAAACTGTGTCCTCTTGTGGTAGTTTTTCTTCTTTTAAATATGCTCTCCTCCTTTACCGAGTTGATTTGCAACAAAAATGTTGTAGGACCCTTTTTTTCCCACACCTAATCACATTGCATGGGTGAACACCCATGCGATGCGATTCTAGCAAGGGCACTGCATTTTACAATCTGTTTTGGGGTATCATTCATGGAACATGAAGCCCCCGTTGACTTTGTGCCGAATTGGCATGCGATTTGTCATGTTGAATCACTTGTCAAATCGGAGCCTACTGCCGGTAACGGAACCGGTTCACACTGAGGGCGGGTTTGAAATCATTCAGCTGAACGCCCACGATTTCAAATTCGCAGATTGTCAGTGTGACTTCGGCGGGCGATTTGACAGACATCTGCACAGGTTCATGCACAGACGTCTATTGAAATCGCCCTGAAGTCGCCAAAAGTAGTGCAGAAACTACTTATAGGAATCGGTGCGGCGCCACAAAGTCAGGATTGCACCAATTCGGATGGTGACGTTGCCGGCAATAAGGAAACTGATTTGGCACGTCAAATCTGCCCGATGTGAATGGGGACTTAATGTTCCATGAACTACACCCCGAAACAGATTGCAAAATGCAGTGAGCTTGACAGAATCGCATCACATGGGTGATCACATGGGAATAAAAGGGCCCACATTTGCACCAAAATGTTTTAGGACCCTTTTTTCCCCACACCTAAATCTTATCACATGCATCTCTGGCAAGCATTGCATTGTGGGAAATTCAGAGTTACTAAAACAGCAGAGTGGTGATTTTTAGCTAAAAACGTCAAAAAACGCTGAAAAAAACTCAAAAACTCCAATGCAAAAAAGCTAAAAAAGGCTGAAAAACTCACTACAAAGCTACTGCCATTTTTATAACATCCAGAGTGCATGAGGTCTAAATGTCTCAAGCATTTTGCCTAATAATTTTACTTCCTATGAACATCAGCTCCATCTAGTGGCCATAATGTGGTACTTTCCTGAATTAAGTATTTCAGAAAAAATACCTCATTATGGTCGCTAGAAATAGCTGATGAGCAAAGATATGATAAATACTAGGCATAACATGGGGATTATTTGGGATGGCTGTCCCAATGCTTAAAGTAAACCCCCGCCTTGTAAAAAAAAACCTGTTCAGTTTAACCACGTCTGAACCAGGCCTATTTCTGACACTTGTTTACAAGTTAAAATCAATATTTTTTGATAGAAAATTACTTAGAACCCCCCAAACATTATATATATATATATATATATATATATATATATATATATATATATTTTTTTTTTTTTTTTTTTTTTTTCTTTTAGCAGAGACCCTAGAGAATAAAATGGAGGCTTTTTATGGAAAAAAAAATAAAATAAAATGGAGATTGATGCAATACTTTATGTCACACCGTATTTGCGCAGAGGTCTTACAAACACAATTTTTTGGGAAAAAAAATACAATGTTTTAAATTAAAAAATAAGAGAACAGTAAAGTTAGCCCAATTTTTTACTATAATGTAAAAAGGTAATGTTACACTGAGTAAATTGATACCTAATATGTCATGCTTCAAAATTGTGCATGCTCATGGAATGGCTACAAACATTGGTAATCACTTCCCAACCACCTGCCGCCTATTTATTACGTCAGGGTGGCTCTCCTGCGCAAACCGACATAGGTCAACGTCGGTCGCGCACGGGAAGCCAGGGGGTGGGCGCATGCCACCGGCGTTGCATTGGTCAGGTGGCTCTGATTGCTGCCTGACACCTGCGATCGCTCCCCGCTGAGAGAAAAGAACGGTCAGCTGTTGTAAACTCAGCTGACCGTTCTTCTCTCTGGAATGATCACAGAGCCCCTGTGATCCTTCTATATAGGATCACACGTCTCTATGGTAATTTCACAAGCCACGCCCCCCCACAGTTAGAATCATTTGTTGTTTTTATTTTATATTGGGGTGGGAGAAGGGATGAGTGGGATACTCCATCGCTTGAACTATTCACAATTCTGAGGACTTCTAACTTGAGGATGCGGCAAGTCTGCTACTTCATCCTGCCACTGGATGAATCTGAGGTAAATGTTTCTTAATGTATTTCTCTTCAGGGCACACACCTAGTACCCATTTTCCTCCAGCTGACACCCGTCCACTGACTACACTACTCCGGAGTGGTCCCCTTCCTGGGCAGACCCTTAGTCAAGATCCTCTGTACTCATGAAACTGCTTTCCAGATTCTGGCAGTGCCTAAACTCCTCCAATCAGCTCTCCTGGACCTCAGGGCTTAGCTCCACACCTCTGGCTTACCAGGCCAAGCGCCTGTGGCCACACACCAACCGCTTCAGAAGATGAGGCAGCCGTCACCCACCTACTGAGACTCTGCTTCCCACCAAAGTCCTCATGCATCTGTGCCCCTGGCTATTTATACCACACCCCGCAATGCACCACGACAGCCATCTGTGCCAATCCCTGGGACTGTATCAAAGCCTGTGTCCTCATTGGCCAGATTTCCTCCACTGTCCAATGTGCCTCCCCATTGGGCACAGTGGGGACACTCCCCCGGACAATATGAATTACACACTGGGCACATTGAGCAGACCAAACTCACAGATCCCGCTCCCTGCTAAGCAGAGAAAAATGTAGAATCTACCTCCTGCTCCTCTGATAGGCAGACAGGGCCAAAAACTATACTCACTCTCTAGCACGTACCTAGGAGGGTGCTACACAATGGTAAATTAATTGACAATGTTGCTGGATGTGGGCCTGTGCTGTGACTGTATCTTTGCTGGATTGGGCTGTCTCTTTGCTGGATTGGACTGTCCCTTTGCTGGATTGGGCTGTCTCTTGGCTATATGGGGATGTCTTTGCTGGATTGGGCTGTCTCTTGGCTATATGGGGATGTCTTTGCTGGATTGGGATGTCTCTTTGCTGGATTGGGCTGTCTCTTAGATTTGCTAGGGGAGTATAGATTGGGAATGCCTTGAAAAGGTAGTGAAGTTAGTGTTAGTGAAGGGTCGTGCTCAAAAGAGTCTACCTTGTCGTGGTAGCTAGGGATGATCGAACTTTTCAAAAGTTCGGTTCGGCCAGAACATCCGAACTTCCCGAAAGTTCGGCCCGGATTTCAGAACCCCGTTGAAATCAATGGGACCCGAACTTCGGTAATCAAAAAACACCATTTTGAAGCCCTAAAGCCCAATAAATGCCCCTAAAAAGTCCTAGGGTTCTGGGTCAAACCCCAGGGACTATTAATCACACAAAAAAAGTTCTTAAAAATTGTCATTTTTGATAGAGAGCCAATTATTGGAAAAATTTAAAAAAATAAATAAATAAAAAAAATAAAAAAATGTCTTTGGATTTAGTATCTGGGGGGTCTAAAAGTGTACCTGTGAAGTTTCAGCTCTGTAGCATGTCCAGAACCATACAAAAAAAAAAAGATTGTTTGTATTTTGTCACTTATAGAACAGGTTAGTGGCTTCTTGCTTTTCACACCTTGCCGGTTTAATAGCAGGTGTTTTTTTGGGCATTTTTTGGGGTTTTTGGAGGCAGGAAAAACATCTGAACTTGTGTATACGGGTATATATACCACTATACACAAGTTCAGATGTTTTTCCTGACTCCAAAGAACCCAACAAATGCCCAAAAAAACGCTTGCTACTAAACCGGCAAGGTGTAAAAAGCAAGAAGCCACTAACCTGTTCTATAAGTGTTCTAATGCAAACAATCTTTTTTTTTTTTATGGTTCTGGACATGCTACAGAGCTGAAACTTCACAGGTACACTTAGACCCCCCCCCCCCCCCCAGACACTAAATCCAAAGAAATTTTTTTTTTTATTATTTTTTTTTTATTTTTTCAATAATTGGCTCTCTATCAAAAATTACAATTTTTAAGAACTCTTTTTTGTGTGCTTTTGTGTCTGGTGGGTCTAAAAGGTGTACCTGTGAAGTTTCAGCTCTGTAGCATGTCCAGAACCATAAAAAAAAGATAATTTGTATTAGTGCAATTATAGAACAGGTTAATGGCTTCTCGCTTTTCACACCTTGCCAGTTTTAGTAGCAGGCGTTTTTTTGGGCATTTTTTTGAATTCTTTAGAGGCAGGCAAAACATCTGAACTTGTGTATAGTGGTATATATACCCGTATACACAAGTTCAGATGTTTTGCCTGCCTCCAAAAACCCCCAAAAAATGCCTGCAACAACACACCTGGGCGTTTTTTTTTTGACGCTAGCGTTTTTTTGGGATTTTTTTGGGTTCTTTGGAGGCAGGCAAAACATCTGAACTTGTGTATACAGGTGTATATATACACACATACTTATATGTACTGTATATACACACCTAGACATATATAGGTGTGATAGGAGCGTAACCATATTGGTGTTAATTATTTCATTAGCGCAAGTAGTTTTTTCTGCTCCCTACTTTAAGGGAAAATTGCGTGGTCGTGCGACGCTGTACCCAAATAAAATTGATGTCCTTTTTCTCCCACAAATAGAGCTTTCTTTTGGTGGTATTTGATCATCTGTGTGATTTTTTTTTTTTTTTTTTTTTTTTTGCGCTATAAACAAAAAAAAAGAGCGACAATTCTGAAAAAAATAAACAATATTTTTCACATTCTGGTATATAACATTCCCAACAAAAAAAAATTAAAAAATTTAAATTTTTTTTTCATCCTTTTGGGCCAATTTGTATTCTGCTACATATTTTTGGTAAAAAAAACAACGCAATAAGTTTATGTTGATTGGTTTGCACAAAAGTTATCGTGTCTACAAACTAAGGGATAGATTTATGTCATTTTTATTTATTTATTTCTTTATTTATTTATTTTACTAGTAATGGCGGCGATCTGCGATTTTTAGCGGGACTGCGACATTGCGGCGGACAGATTGGACCCCCTAACTGACATTTTTGACACTTTTAAGGGTACCAGTGACATTACTACAGTAATTAGTGCTAAAAATATGCACTGTTACTGTAATAATGATACTGGCAGGAAAGGGGTTAACACAGTGGTGATCAAAGAGTAAAGCGTGAACCTATGGGAGTGTGTTCTAACTGTATGGGGGAGGGGCTTGTGAAATGACCATAGAGACCTGTGATCCTATATAGAAGGATCACAGGCGCTCTGTGTTAATTTCAAAGAGAAGAACGGTTGGCTGTGTTTACAAAGTAGACCGTCCTTCTCTCTCAGCGGGGAGTGATCGCGGCCACCGGCCCCCTGGATCAGCATCCTGGCTGCCTAGTGGGGGCAGGAGCGTGCAGCCGGCGGCCCCCCAGCACCACTCCCATGAACCAAGGTACCCATACGTCAATTCGCGCAGCTGAGCCAGCCTGCTGCAGTATATATGCGGCAGGTGGTTGGCAAGCGGTTAAACATGCTTCAGTGCAATATTTGGAATAAAAAAAGAATGAATTTTCAAGGATTTACTTTGCTTTTGCTACAGGCTACACATTTTATTTATATTATATTTTAGACGGTTCTCCCTCAGAGAAATCTATGGGGGGTTCTTTCATAGACTCCGGATATACAGTATTGTGCAAAAGTCTTAGGCAGGTATGAAAAAATACTGTAAAAAAAAAAATATGCCTTCAGAAATAAAAGTGTTAATAGTTTTATTTTTATCAAATAAAAAAATAGAAAGTAAATGAACAGAAGAGAGATCCAAATTAAATCAATATTTGGTGTGACCACCCTTTGCCTTCAGATTGACATCAATTTTTCTAGGTAGACTTGAACACAGTGTTTGAAGGCATTCAGCAGGTAGGTTGTTCCAAACACCTTGCAGAACTAAGCACAGATCTTCTGTGGATGTCAGCCAGGGGAGGACCAGGCCAGGGGGCAGGGGGGCAATTGCCCCCTGGGTCTCTCTGATGCTCTGTAAAAAGGCTGCACCACTCCTACCACAGATATGCCTAAAGGATTCCTGGTGAAGAGAAGTAAAAAGTCCCCACCGCTGACCTACTGAGTGCGGTTTGAAGACAAGGACAGAGTGTCAGCCCACCCCCAGCATGGATGGTGTAAACTGTGTCTGAGCAGAGGCCAGTTCCATGCCCTACTGGAGACTCTTCTGCCCTGGCCAGCCCCAACCGAGCTGTCCCAGCTCCCCTCAACCTCCCCCTGCTGGCCAGGTCGGGAACCTGGATTCAGCCGGTAAGTAGAGAGTATCTGGAGCAGGGCTTCAGCTTGAAATGGGGGTCAGGGGGATGGATTGGGAGAGTGGGAGGGGGGTAAAGGAAAGTGGGAAGAGGGCTGAGTCACTGCACCATGGGTCTCTGGTTTGCACTTGCCCCCTGGGCTGAAAGTTGCCAGTCTGCTACTGATGTCGACTGCCTCAAACCCTTCTGTCTCTTCATGTCATCCCAGACCGACTCCATGATGGTAAGATCAGGGCTCTGAGGAAGGGAGCTTGTCTCCCGAAACATGTTGTCAGACTTATTGGTATTCTGACATTGTCTGCTTTCCAACTGCAGAGATTGTCATCCCTGACACTGGAGTTGTGCATGATATGAGTTTTCTCACATAAGCTCCTAGCTTTTATACAGTATCCCAGAATGCACCGAGGTGATCTGCCCTCTACCAATCATCAGGACTGTATCAAAAGCCTATGCACCCGTCAGATTTCATCCCACTGTCCAACATGCCTCCCTATTGGACCAGCGTGAAACACTCTAGACACAATGAATTGCATACTGAGCACAATGAGCAGACCTCACTAACAGATCCTGCTCTCTGGTAGGCAAAAAGCAAAATAGATTTACCTGCAGCCCCTCTGGTAAGCAGACAGAGCTCAAAACTATAGTCTCACACTAGCAACTACCTAGGAGGATCCTACACCTATATGAAGTATAGCTAAGCAGGGTGAGGTTTTGGCAGGATCCCTGTGACTTTTGAAATAATAGAAAAATTTTCTTCCAGTAGCTGAAGCTTGTTACAGGACCAAAATATATGGAGAAGGTTACCAGTCTGTCCTCATTCTCTCCTTTTTTAAACATATTTTATTGGAGTTATGCAATATACAGAGGGTAACTTTGAATGAACAAAGATAACCCGGGGAGTTTACCCCGTATCAATACAAGCAGTATAAGTCCCGGTTCACATATATGCAATGCAGGAACCCTGCGAATCCACTGCGGGTTCCCGCATCGCACTCAACTCGCTGGCCATTCACACTACCATATGCAAATCGCTGGGAGTGTCAATACTTAGTTAACGACACCCTCAGCTCCTCTTCTTCCTCCATGTTCTATTCTGCTGAATTGTCCTCTGAAGCAGCAGTGCTTCCTAAGCGTTCAAGGGGCTACGCAAGCAGTCAGGTGAAAAGATGCCACGCCGTGCTTCAGTTGGTATGTCTAGGGGATAGGAGTCACACGGGGGCAGAGATTCTGTCAGCTCTGCAGGGGCAGGCTCAGAGATGGTTGACGCCATGACAGCTTGAGCCAGGAATGGTTGTATGTGACAATGGCACCAACCTCCGCCCTCAGTCAGGGACACTTAACACATGTTCCATACATGGCACATGTCCTGAATCTGGTGGTGCAGCATTTCCTGACAAGATACCCGGGCTTCCAAGATCTCCTGAGGCAGGCCAGAAAAGTATGTGGCCATTTCCCACGTTCATACAATGCCAGTGCTTGCTTATGTGACATTAAACGGGAATACAACCTGCCCACAAACCGCCTCATGTGTGACATGCCCACCAGGTTGAACTCAACATTGGCAATGCTGCAGCAGCTGCACACGCAGCAGAGAGCCATCAATGAATACCTGTGTGAGTATGGCACAAGGACAGGGTCAGGGGAGCTTGCATCTTATTGTCACTATTTGAGGAGGCCACAAGGATGGTGAGCCAGGACGATGCATGCATCAGTGATACTATCCCTCTAGTCTACCTGCTGGAGCACAGGCTTCTTGGAATCATGGACAGGGCACTTGAGGCAGAACAGTGGGAGGAAAAGGAGAACTTCTTTTCCTCACAAGGCCCCCTTTATGCAGATATCATGCCTGCAGGGACACAAAACACACAGGAGGAAGAGAAAGAGGTGGAGGATTGCTGCAGCATTGATGTAGAGGATAGCATACAGCAGTCTCCAAGGGATGATTTTGATTCCCCAGAAACCCCGGGAGTTGTACGTGGTTGGGGAGAGGTTGCTCCTGCTGACAATATCATCCTTAGTTACCCAGAGGACTCAGAAGCTCATGCCTCCTCCAACTTACATTCCACGGCCTCCCTGATTCTGCAAAGCCTGCAAAAGGACCTGAGGATTTGTGCTATCGAGGAGAGGGAGGATTACTGGTTGGCAGTCCTTCTTGATCCACATTACAAGGGTAAAGTTGCAGAGCTCACCCTGCCTTCTCAGAGGGAGCAGAGGATGAAACATCTTAAAGAGGCCTTGAAAAAAAATTTGTGTACCACCTTTCCAGACACTGGGAGGTTAACATTCTCTGGACGTGTTTCTGAGGCATCGTTTAGCCTAAGGAGGAGCAGTGGAGAAGGCGGCCAGCTGACCGATGCCTTTAAACCGTTCTTTAGTCCTCAGCAGCACCCAGGGCTGTTAGGTTTAAGCAGCATCTTGATCCTATGGTGCATGATTATCTAGGCGCAAGAGCAGACTTGGAGACCTTCCACTGAGCATCCACTGGGTTACTGGGTCTTGAGGATGGACCACTGGCCAGAACTTGCTCAATATGCAATGGAGCTACTTGCCTGTCCTGCTTCCAGCATGCTTTCCGAACGGACGTTCAGTGCTGCTGGAGGTTTTGTGAAGGACAAAAGAGTGTGTCTGTCCACAGACTCTGTTGACCAGCTGACTGTTATCAAAATGAATCAGTCCTGGATCAACAAGAGCTATCAAGCCCCTGATGCTGATGTAACTGATTGAATTTGCTAAGGGTCTGCCATCCCTTTCAGACTGCATATGCTGCCTATCCTATTCCTCAACCTTGATTCTGCTAGCTTCCAACAATGTTTTTGGTTTAGGTCACTACCAACCCCCAAGGCCTAATTTTTCTGCACTTGTATGACAGGTGAATACAATTTAAATTTCGTATGTAATTTTTAACAGCAGGCCCTGTCCCTGTGCCCTGCGCCCAGCAAGAGTAACTGTGAGGGGTTCCGGTGTTCAGGCACCACCAATACCAAAAGCCCCATTTTTGGAACCTGTATGACAAGTACATGTGATTCAAAATTTGTATGGAATTCTTACCAGCAAGGTCCTGTTCCTCCACCCAGCAAGAGTAACTGTGAGAGATTGCGTGTTCAGGCACCACCAACAACCAAGTCCCAATTTTTCTATACTTGTATGTCAAGTACATGCGATTTCAAATTTGTACGGAATTCTTACCAGCAGGTCCCATTCCTGCGCCCAGCAAGAGTAACTGTGAGGAGTTGGTTACGGTGTTCAGGCACCAGCAACACCAAAGGCCCAATTTTTGGCACCTGTATGACAAGTACATGCGATTTAAAATTCGTATGTAACTCTTACCAGCAGGTCCCATCCCTGCGCCCAGCAAGAGAAACTGTGAGTGGTTGGTTACGGTGTTCAGGCACCACCAACACCAAAGGCCAAATTTTTGCCACCTGTATGTCAAGTACATGCGATTTCAAATTTGTATGGAATTCTTACCAGCACGTCCCATTCCTGCACCCAGCAAGAGTAACTACGAGGGGCTGCGTTGTTCAGGCACCACCAACAACCAAGGCCTAATTTTTCTGCACCTGTATGACAGGTACATGCGATTTTCAAAATTTGTATGGAATTTTAAGCAGCAGGGCCCGTTCCTGCGCCCAGCAAGAGTAACTGAGAGGGGTTATTGTGTTCAGGCACCACCAACAACCAAGGCCCAATTTGTATATGACATTTTTTCCATTAAGAAATGTCAGTATTGCTGCAGCAGGCTACATACATTGTACAGATGCACTACTTTACAGGCACATTAAGGGGTCCCCCCAGGCACGATATATGAAGGAGTTTTTAATTTTTATAGTTTCACTTTAAGCCTCATTAAAATCAGTAAATTACTGATCCTTTAAAAAACGATTGCTTTTAAAAACTTTTTTTGCATTGCTACATGTTCCCCAGGTGAGTACCTGGACCCCCATACACTTCTTTTGGGCAATAACTTGCATTTAAGCCTTCAAAATGAGGCTGTTTGATTTTTGACGTTCGAGTCCCATTGACTTCAATGGAGTTCGTTTGTTCGAAAAAACTTTTCCTCTGTTCGCGGTGTTCTGGTGCGAACCGAACAGGGGGGTGTTCGGCTCATCACTAATGAGCACCATGGGAAATGTAGTTCCAAAACATCTGGGGTGCCAAGATTTCCTATCACTGCCCTAGCACTAACTGGTCTTCACCAGAGCTTGTGATAACAGAGATGGGTTTTGATGTGTCCGCTTCCCAGGTTGTGATCCTCAGGATTACCCCATCAGGAAGTGAGCATGCCAGGGTCTGGTAACAGATGTATCAGGTAGGGATCAAGCGGAAGCATAGTCAGTAAACAAGTCAAAGGTCAGTAACAAATGGTTGCAGATTGGGATCAAGCAGAAACCTAGTCTAGGGACAAGCCAAGGGTTGCTTTGCATGGTGGCAAAGATAGGGACAGTTCCAGGTATGCAAGGGTGCAAGATATTGGCTGGAGAGAGCACTACTCTCTGAATTCAGTCTTTTAGCCAGTTTTCTTCTCAATAACAAAATGTATTTTGTAAACAAGCCTCTAGACTTTTATTTACACATTGTAGTGAAAGGGTTCAATGGACTCTCTGAACAACTGCTTCTGACCAGCTCAGCAGATTGTTTTACCTTGCTTTGTGCACTGGTGCGCAGTCATGTTGGAACAGTAAGGGGCCATCCCCAACCTGTTCCCACAAAGTTGGGAGCGTGAAATTGTCCAAAATGTCTTGGTATGCTGACGTCTTTAGAGTTCCCTTCACTGGAACTAAGGGGCCAAGCCCAACCCCTGAAAAACAACCCCATACCATAATCTCCCCTCCACCAAATGATTTGGACCAGTGCACAAAGCAAGGTCAATAAAGACATGGATGAGCGAGTTTGGAGTGGAGGAACTTGATTGGCCTGACCTCAATCCGATAGAACACCTCTGAGATGAATTAGAGTGGAGACTGCAAGCCAAGCCTTCTTGTCCACATCAGTGCCTGACCTCCCAAATGCGCTTCTGGAATAATGGTCAAATATTCCCTTAAACACACTCCTAAACTTTGAGGACAGCCTTCCTACAAGAGTTGAAGCTGGTATAGCTGCAAAGGGTGGACCAACTCAATATTGAACCCTATGGACTAAGACTGGAATGCCATTAAAGTTCATGTGTGTGTAAAGGCAGGCGTCCCAATACTTTTGGCAATATAGTGTATGTACAGTTTTACTAGGACATGTCAAAGTTACAAAATTGGGCCTAGGAATTAAGTTTTTTTTTACCCTTAGGGTAAAGGGATTACATAGTTACATAGTTACATAGTAGGTGAGGTTGAATAAAGACAATAGTCCATCCAGTTCAACCTGTGTAGGTGTGTGTGGCTGTAATCATCTCACATACCCCTGAATGTTCTGATCCTTGAGATGTAAGTCTAAGAGTCTTTTGAAAGCCACCATACTACCCGCAGAAACCACCTCTTGTGATAGAGAATTCCACAATCTTGTTGCCCTAACAGTAAAGAACCCCCCACGTTGCCTGAGGTTAAAACGCTTCTCCTCTAATCGCATTGTATGCCCTCGAGTCCTCATGCAATCCCTTCGAATGAACAGCTTTTTTTCTAAGCTGGGATCCCCATTAAGATATTTATAAATTGCTATCATGTCCCCCCTAAGACGTCTCTTCTCCAGGGAGAATAAATCGAGCGATTGTAGACGCTCTTCATAGTCAAGGTCCTCCAATCCCCTAATTAGTTTAGTTGCCCTTCTCTGGACTCTCTCCAGCTCCAACACATCCCTCCTGAGGACTGGCGACCAGAACTGGACGGAATACTCCAGATGCGGTCGGACCAGAGTTTTATAAAGTGGAAGGATTATAGTCTTATCTCTGGAATACATCCCTTTCTTTATGCATGCTAATGTTCTGCTGGCTTTGGCAGCTGCCGCTTGACATTGCATGCTGTTGCCTAATCTATCATCAACCAAGACTCCCAGATCCTTCTCCATTTTTGATTCCCCCAAGGGTTCCCCTACTAACGTGTATTGTGTTTTTATGTTTTTAGTCCCCAAGTGCAAAACCTTACACTTCTCCACGTTAAACCTCATTTGCCATGTCGTTGCCCACTCTGTAATTTTGTCCAGGTCATTCTGTAGGATATCTGCTTCATGCTGTGCAGTTATTGCCCTGGCCAATTTTGTGTCATCTGCAAAAACTGATATCGAACTACTGATCCCGACCTCAATGTTGTTTATGAATAAATTGAACAAGGTTGGTCCCAAGACTGAGCCTCGGGGGACCCCGCTTACCACCTCAGACCAGTCTGAGAATGCGCTGTTTATTACTACCCTTTGGACACACCTTTTAAGCCAATTCCGTATCCAAGAGCAAACCCTGCTATCGATACCAGCAGACCTTATTTTATAAATTAAGCGCTTGTGGGGAACTGTATCAAACGCCTTAGCGAAATCCAAGTAAACCACATCCACTGGTCTGCCCCTTTCTAGCTCACAGCTCACCTCCTCGTAGAATGTTAAGAGATTGGTTTGACAAGAACGCCTATTTGTAAACCCGTGCTGATTACTGCTGATGATGTTGTTGTCTTTAGCAAACGCTACGATATAGTCCCTTATCATCCCCTCCAGAAGTTTACATACTATTGATGTCAAACTGACAGGCCTATAATTTCCCGGGATATGCCTCTGGCCCTTTTTGAATATCGGAATCACGTTAGCTTTCTTCCAATCCCCTGGTAGATCTCCTGTCCTAATACTGTCAGCAAAGATCAGGAACAGTGGTCTCGATATAACTTTACTGAGTTCCTTGAGTACTCTCGGATGTACGCCATCCGGACCTGGTGATTTGTTTGTGTTAAGTTTATCCAGCCTTTCCCTGATTTCACCCTCTGTTAGCCATAGTGGCAAGTCCTGTGTATTACTACTAACCATACAGTCATGGTCAGTGTACCCCTCCGTTTCCTGTGTAAAGACTGACGAGAAAAAAGCATTCAGCACGGTTGCTTTTTCAGTGTCCTCTGTAACCATCCTCCCATCATTGTTAATTATGTGTGCAATATGCTCTGCCCTAGTTTTTTTGCTGTTGATATATTTAAAGAATTTCTTTGGTTTTTTTTTACTATCCTCTGCTATTTGTCTCTCAAAGTTGATTTTAGCCATTTTGATTTCTTGTTTACTTTTCTTATTTGCCTCCTTGTATTGCTCGAAAGCCGATACTGTGCCCTCTGATTTATACTTCTTGAAGGCCAATTTTTTTCCCCTAATAAGTTTTTTGACGCTACGGTTTAGCCAGCCAGGTTTGGCTTTGTCTCTTCTAAATTTATTTCCCATAGGAATGCACTGCAAGATGCCTTTGCTTAATATGTTCCTAAAGCATTCCCATTTTTCCTGTGGTCAGGGACCCCAGGGTTTGGTCCCAGTTTACCCTTTCCATCAATGAGTACAATTTTGGGAAAGTTTGCCCTTCTGAAGTTTAGGGTTCTTATATTCCCCACTTGCCTTGTTATATTGTTATTTATACTAAATGTGATCATCCTGTGATCGCTAGAGCCCAGGTTGTCCTGGACTCCTACCTCCGAGATTAGGTCTGGGTCATTAGTGAGCAATAGATCCAGGACTGCATTTTCTCTGGTAGGGGAATCCACCAACTGTGACATGTAATTATCCAGTAAGGTTTCCGTGAATAGACGGGCCTTCTGTGAGTGTGTAGTCCCCTCTTCCCAGTCAATGTCGGGATAATTGAAGTCCCCCAATATGATGACTGATCCCAATTTTGCCACTTTACCCATTAGTGCTAAAAATTCCAGCTCTACCTTCTCCCCTTGGTTAGGTGGCCTATAGCAAACCCCCACAATTACTTTCCCATTTTCTCCTTCCCTATGGAGTTCAACCCACACAGATTCTAAATCCATGCTCATCCCATCCGTAATGTCACTCCTTTCTATCACCTTTATATTGTTCTTGACATAGAGACATACCCCTCCCCCTCTTTTTCCTACCCTGTCCTTCCGGTACACCGAATACCCTTGGATATTGGCCAGCCAGTCATGTGAGGGGTCGAACCAAGTCTCTGTTATTCCCACAAGGTCTATGTCCTCCTCATGTACTAACATTTCCAACTCATCCATTTTATTAGCTAGGCTCCTGGCATTAGCATATACCCCTCTTAGTTTTACGGAAGTTAAGCACAAATGGCGGTTATGTTTATTCCTGTTTGGTCTGAGATTTTCCCGCACAGACCTGCCAATTGACATTGTGGACCTACTGTCGCTGCTGACACTACAGCTGCCTTCTGTCCTCTGCTCCCTCCTGACTGACTCTACTTCTGAGCCCTCCCCCCCGTCTCCTAGTTTAAAAGCCCCTCCAACTTGGTGGCCATCTTTCTCCCCAAAAGAGCTGTACCGTCCCCATTAAGGTGCAGCCCATCCTTACTAAAGAGCAGGTAGCCAACTGAGAAGTCAGCCCAGTTCTCCAGGAACCCAAACCCCTCCTTCCTACACCAGTTCCTCAGCCACTTGTTAAGTTCCCTAATCTCCTTCTGCCTCTCCTGTGTGGCTCGAGGTACAGGCAGTATTTCAGAGAAAACCACCTTGGAGGTCCTTTTCCTCAATCTATTACCTAAGTCCCTGAAATCGTTCTTAAGGATCCTCCACCTACCTTTAACTTTGTCATTAGTGCCCACATGCACCATGACCGCTGGGTCATCCCCAGCCCCACACAACAATCTGTCTGCCAGATCTGCGATATGCACCACATGGTGGTGATTACCATGTGTGCAAAGGTTAACCTGCCCCAATTATGGTCGCTCTTAATCCGCTGGTGTTTAGATTGTTGTTCTGCATGGTAGAAAATTTCTGTTCCAGGTGAGGCTGAGAGTGAAATTGTGACAGATAGAAAACCTATTAAATACCTTCTTCATATTTCAGCGTGTGCAAATAAGAAGTGTGGAGCTGAACAAAATGAGAATGGTATTACAACAACATCACATTTACCACAGCGATATGTTCTAGAAACAGACAATACTCTATAAAGGTGAATAACATGGATGAGATGGCTTACACCCACATATCCTCAGTTCCTTATGACCTATGATTTCAAATTTCTAGAGATTTTTTAATGCCTTAGTTTAGCGCAAGGCTGGTATGGTGCTTGTATTTAAAGAAGGATCCCAGCAACTACACACCTGAAAGTCTCTTATCCATAGTTTGGAATATATTTGATGATTTTCTAAAGTGCAATCTGTTACAAAATGATAGCATGGAATTTTGAAACACTGATGTTCCAAACATATCATTGTTACTGATACAGAAAGTGATGAGAGAACCAACAGTATGGAGATGTTACAGGGACAGGTGGTAAGGCAGGGGTGGGGAAACTTTTTTTCTGCCAAGGGCCATTTGGACATTTGAAGGGAAGAAAAAAACTAGCACAAATTCTATTAAACTCCAATCTAGCAGAAATAGACTACTTAAACTCTTTAGATGGACCAAATAATTAATTAAAATGTTATGCTTTAAAGTGCCAGTGCAAGGTATAGTAGCTATTATCTATAATTGATGTGAAAAAGTATACTATAAACTAACTGAAAAAACTACCAGCTAGTTAACCTAGCCTGATATAGTACAAAAATGAGAACAGGCCTGCACGCTGGAAAATATATGTTAAGTGCAAAAAAGTGCTAAAGTGCAAAATATGAGAACAGGCCTGCACGCTGGATAAATATATGCTAAAGTGCAAAAATATGTGTTAAAGTTCAAAATATATTATGAACTGAAACCATAAGGATGATTATCTTCCACTAGCATCTATTGTGTGAATAATGTATAATATATATCTATATATATATATATATATATATATATATATATATATATATATTGAGGTGTAATTCATAAAAAATAGCCACATTTTAAATATATGTGTTGTAAACAAACTGACCACTAGCTGGCAGTCTAATCACAGAATTAATTAAAGTGACTGCAGTGCATAAAAACAATAAAGTAACTTGTATAAAAATGAAGTAATGTGCGTGACCAAATGCAAAGGTGCTGGTGCTGATGCAACTTTACAACAATGTGTCCTATACGACACTTAGCTCAATCTTCAATCAAAAAAAATCATAATACCAAAATATATAAAAAATTGCGTAAGCTATTATCAGAATCAATACAGTTCAATAATCAGTCCATATGATGCTTGTAAAGAAAGTTGTTTCAGGTGATAAATTGAGCTTTTTTTCAAAACGGTGACAATATAAATCATAAAGTGCTCTTGGTGTCCACGTGTGGAAATCCCACCATCTGTGCAGGCTTTCTCTGTGCAACCTACTGTTAGCTGGTACTGCTGGTGGGTACTGCTGGGTGGTACTGCTGGTGGGTACTGCTGGCTGGTAATGCTGGTGGGTACTGCTGGCTTGTACTGCTGGTGGGTACTGCTGGTGGGTACAGCTGGCTGGTACTGCTGGTGGTTACTACTGGCTGGTACTGCTGGTGGGAAATGCTGGCTGGTACTAATGGCTGGTAATGCTGTGGGTACTGCTAGCTGGTACTGCTGTGGGTACTGCTGGTTCAGGCTGGTACTGCTGGCTGACACTGTGCTGTGCTGTGGGTACTGTTGGCTGGTACTGCTCTGGGTACTGCTTGCTCAGGCTGGTACTGCTGTGGGTACTGCTGGCTCAGACTGGTACACTGCTGGCTGGTACTACTGTTGGTACTGCTGGCTGGTACTGCTGTGGGTACTGCTGGTCGGTACTGCTGTGGGTACTGCTGGCTCAGGCTGGTACACTGCTGGCTGGTACTACTGTGCATACTGCTGGCTCAGGCTGGTACACTGCTGGCTGGTACTGCTGTGGGTACTGCTGGCTCAGGCTTGTAGTTATGGCTGGTACTGCTGTGGGTACTGCTGGCTCAGGCTGGTAGTGCTGGCTGGTACTGCTGTGGGTACCGCTGGTGGGAAATGCTGGCTAGAGAATCAGGAGCGGTGCCGTGCTGGAGGAAGATAGAGGCGATGCTTCCTGTATTAGTCAATCTACTCACAGGCGGAGTGCTTTTGATATCACTCTGCCTGTGACTCACTCAGACTGTCAGGATGGAGCCGGAACTATACAGGAAACATCGGCTCTGTTCTGACAGCTCAGCTGAGACAGACAGACTCAATCAAATTATTTCAGGTTCCCCACCCCTGTGGTAATGGGAAAGCATGGAGAAATGTGTTCCTGTGACAACTGTCTAGGAGGGGATATCTTCTCACTTTGGAGAGATTTCCTCTTATTTTCTGATGTGTCAAATCCTCCCTATGGATCCAAATGGAAGCCTAAAGCTGGGTGTACACTATTAGAATTTCCAACAAAAAATCATACAAAATTCTCAGTATAATCAAATGTCATTTGTAAGTAATTCAAGATTTCATTTGCTATTGACATTCAATTTTGGAGTTAATGGACCAAATGAAAACCACGTAGACTGTTAGAAATTGTCCTGCTCCTTCAAATGTTCTTGTCACTGCGGTTGAAAAGGAATGTTGATTTTACCCCACAAACGATTACAAAAATGAATGAACGTTCTTACAATATTCTTACAATGTATTATATTGAACACAATTCTACTACTGTATACCCAGCTTACCAGGGGTCCTAGCCTTTCCCTACTGAATGCATAGTGGCTTCTACATATACAGTACATGAAAAACCAATTCAGCTACCAAATCTAAGTACAGGTAAACTACAATATTTGTATTAATATGTTATTTTTGCATTAAGATAATCTTTAATTGTAATTTGTGAATACATTATCAGTAATCCTCCAATGCATTCAATAATTCCACAATTTATAATTTTCAGTCGTGTATCTTGATTTCCTCTGTGGTGACTTCATGCTCCCTCAGGCCTCCAAAGCTTTATATTATATTTATCATCGTAAAATCAGCCAAACACTGTGGCCGTAGACTAGCAAGGAGCACGTTATCAGGAACAGTTTGCCACAGTTCTTTTTTATTTAATATGAAATCTTTTTTATTTAATTTTCCTGAACCTGACTGGATATTTTATGTGAACAATTTCTAAAAAATTGCTTTTTTTGTGTAGGAAGAGGTAAGTAATGAGGTTCTAAATAGTTAGAACTGGGAGAAAATTAAAGTGACAATAAATTAAAAAAAAAAAAAAAAAAAAAAAAGTTTGTATTTTCTATTGCTCTTATCCTCCTCAAATTTTCAAAATTAATTTAGTTTGCTGCTGTGATCTGACTTTTCTTGATTGCTCCTGAGATGGACTATGGACTGTGGACTATGGCATAGCTCTGGTGGGACTGTCCCTCTTTTGTCCATCTTTCCTCCAAAATTGTCTCTCTTTTTGGTCTGATGGACAGACTTCTATTAAAAAAAAAATTACAAAATGGACCAAAAGTCATCCAGTCTCTAACTGCATTTGTTATTTTGAAAAGCCATTTCTCAAATGATGTGCTGAACATCTAGAAAGATGTGAGAGGAACCTGTGTAGTAGAGGTCAGTTCAGCAACTGCAATCTGCATCTTTCTCATAGTAAAGATTTAATCTGAAAGCTCAGTGAACCCCAAAGTGATATGTTATTTGTAGGTGAAGCCTAGAAGTGGGAATCAGTCTCTGCCAGGGGCGTAACTACAGGGGTTGCAGGGGTTGCAATCGCTACCGGGCCCCATGCTCCAGGGGGCCCGGTAGCAAAACAGTGGGTGAACCTCTAGGATCTCAAAGGTCACACTTGCGACCGGGCCCTGGCATTTCACCACTGTGGGGAGGCCCCAAGATTGCAGGAAGGGGGCCCACTGCAGAACTTGTGAAAGGATCCTGATGCGGGACCATAATAAAAGGCCATGCAATGAGAGTAAAGAGCCCCAGGATTAGTGGGAAGAGCCCCGGGCTTGAAGGGAAGGGCCCCGGCCAGGGGTCTGGGGGGCCCTTCATGGTTTCTTGCATCGGGGCCCTGAAGGTTCTAGTTACGCCTCTGGTCTCTGCCCTCTTATATGTCTCCGAAATCCTGTGATCTCCCTGTCATTATTTCAAACTTTGTTCCTGTCCACCTGGATAAATTGGGTGTTCCCATCCACTTTTCTGTATTTCAGCTCTTCCTATTTCATTCTTAATAATATACAAAAAATAAAAATTCATCAGGAATGGTGGTAACTAGAGTTGAGCGGACACCTGGATGTCCGTGTTCGGCGGGTTCGGCCGAACTTAAAAAAAAAGTCCGGGTCCGTGTCCCGGACTTTTTCCGAACTTTACCCGGACACCGAACCCCATTGAAGTCAATGGGGACCCGAACTTTCAGGCACTAAAATGGCTCTAAAACACCAATGGAAAGGGCTAGAGTGCTGCAAATGGCAGCAAAATGTAGTTAAGAGCATGGCAAGTGCTCTTAAAGAAATCCCCTTTAAATTTGTAATTTTTAAATAGCAGATAAGAACAGCAATCTGTAGTAAAATATACCTGAACGCTGCACAAAACAGACTGATAAAAATAGATTTTTGTTCTCCCTCCTAGTCCTCCTCCTCCTCAGTGGGCTCAAGTGAGGGCAAAAAGATTGTTCACTGCACCACCCCCCACACAGCAAAATCGATGTAGACTGTTCCTGCCTAATCTCTCCAGCCTGTAGCTAAAATGCTCAAATAACTGTCCCTGCCTACACTCCGACCTGTCCCTGCATTCTTTTCGGGCACAATTTTTCACTGTCTGTCCCTAATCAGCAGCAGCCAGCACGTATGATGTGTGTTCTCGCCCTACACTACAGCAGAATGACGGCCGCGTTGTGGCTCTCGAACTTATAAAGACATGGGTCACATGCTTCAGATGGCCAATCACAGCTACTAATACATTAGTAGGCATGGCTGCGATGTCGCACACCAGTTAAACGCTTGTTGATTGGCTGTTGAAAGCCCGCCATTAAAAGCGCGCCATTACATACAAAACAGGAAATACAATTACCGAACACGGATTTTAAACCCGAACATACAGTAAAGTTTTCGGGTCCGTGTTCGGGTAACAAAAATCCAATTATTCTGTACGAACCCGAATAATACAGTCCGTGTTCGCTCAACACTAGTGGTAACCCCTCATAATGAGCACAGCAGGTTTGCAGAACTAGGAACTTGAGTCTAGTCTAGTCTTGAGTCCCAGAGAGATACACTATATGGCCAACACCTGACCCTTACACCTACATCATGTGACCAAAAGCACATGGACATCTTTTCAAATTATTGAGTTTAGGTGTTTCCAGAGAAGGGTAATGTAAATGCCAAAGCATAAAAGTATGTGCATGAAGGAAGATTTTGTTTAGTTCCCGATTCATTCATTAAAGTAGAACTATTTCTTTTTTCATTTTGGATAGATCAAAGGAGGGTATAACCCCTGTCAATTTTTTTTTTGCCATTTGTGTCCCATTGTGGGGATTTCCCTTCACCTATCCCATAGCCAAACAGGAAGTGGGGCACCACCCAAAATTTGGGATTTTCTTTTACTTTCACTTTCAATATAAATTGTAAACAGCACAAATAGAGGAGATGAATCTCCTTAACGGGGGAACAAATAGTAGTAAAAACTGATAAGCATTCTAATCCCTCTGCACTGTATCCAAAACTAAAAAAAAAAAAAAAAATTGCCTTTATCTATACTTTAAGATAATAATTTTGTTTCATCTTATTCGTTATGTTAGAATGATTTGTTTTGTTCTGTTTTATTCTATTTTAAACTTTTCTATGTTTTCTATTCCATTCTATTCTGATTTGTTCTATTCTTTTCAATTTTGTTTTATCTATCTATCTATCTATCTATCTATCTATCTATCTATCTATCTATCTATCTATCTATCTATCTATCTATCTATCTATCTATCTATCTATCTATCTATCTATCTATCTATCTATCTATCTATCTATCTATCTATCTATCTATCTATCTATCTATCTATCTATCTATCTATCTATCTATCTTTGCTTTTATACCTTTCTGTACTTATTGCAATATATTTAATTTTCAAATTTTAATTCATCTAAATAATTTTTTCGATGCATTATTTTGTTTTTCGGTATTTTTTCCTGGATTCATTGAAATTCATTACAATTGTGAACTGGAAATCCGAATCTCGCAATAATTACATTTTTTTCTGAATTTTGAATCGTAGCGAAACAATTTGCTTATGTCTAATAGCATACAAAGACATTTTAGGCAAGTAAGCGTCCAGCCGTGCGATATCAGTTTGGGGAAGCCCTATTTCTATTCAAACATGACTGTACTCCTGTGGGCAAAGCCATCTAAATACAGACATGGTTTGGTGAGTTTGGTGTTAAGGAACTGGAGTGGCATTCAGGAATCCTGGCCTTAATCCTACTGAACACCTTTAGGATGAATTGGATGACTGTGAGCCAGAACTTTATATCCAACATCAGTACCCAATCTCACAGAGGTTTTTTTTTTCTTTTGGCATAATGAGTGCACAATTTCAAATCTTGGAGTAGTAGAATCCTTTCTAGAAGAGTGGAAGCTGTTCTAGTTGCAAAGGAGTTTGCACATTCCTTTTTTCTAATGGTTCTGTAATGGGATGTTCAACAAGCTCATATAGGTGTGATGGTCAGGAAGCAACAAACTGGTAGTCCTATAGTGTTTAGGAAGTGAAATGAAGCATATCTAAACTCAGAATCAAAATGTAATATATTTCAGCTAACCAACCCTTAGATGGCATGCCTGCATTCATTTTCTTTTCTTTGTTTTTTCCACTTTATTTCCACCTGATAATCCTGTGACTAACACAGTCCCTATCCCTGGGGAGCTATGCTCACTCCTCCACTGTATCTATGGAGGGAGCCATGATTGCCACTCGGGCTGGTCCTCAAACATGTCTGCCTTTGTTCATCTCCATTGCATGGATTAGTAGTGTACACAGGAAAGATAACATTGTTTTACTACTAGTTTATGTCACAGGACATTACCAGGACTCTGCTATTCTGACAAGATCAACAGGTATTTTCTGTACTTCTTAAAAAATGTTCTTAGACTACAGAAAGAAAGCCAATGCCACTATCATATCTAAGGACTGGTAAGCTGCAATATATTATATTATTTATTCTTTAGTTTAGTTATACTGTAACTTTCTAGCATCTACCAAACACTGAAATATCGGTTTTGGATAGTGTATGACAGGCTTTTTTTCAGCGGGAACGTGGGGGAACGCATAGAAACATAGAAACATAGAATGTGTCGGCAGATAAGAACCATTTGGCCCATCTAGTCTGCCCAATATATCTGAATCCTATGAATAGTCCTTGGCCCTATCTTATATGAAGGATAGCCTTATGCCTATCCCATGCATGCTTAAACTCCTTCACTGTATTTGCAGCTACCACTTCTGCAGGAAGGTTATTCCATGCATCCACTACTCTCTCAGTAAAGTAATACTTCCTCATATTACTTTTAAACCTTTGCCCCTCTAGTTTAAAACGGTGTCCTCTTGTGGTAGTATTTCTTCTTTTAAATATGCTCTCCTCCTTTACCGAGTTGATTCCCTTTATGTATTTAAAGGTTTCTATCATATCCCCTCTGTCTCTTCTTTCTTCCAAGCTATACATGTTAAGGTCCTTTAACCTTTCCTGGTAAGTTTTTTCCTGTAATCCATGTACTAGTTTAGTAGCTCTTCTCTGAACTCTCTCTAGAGTATCTATATCCTTCTGGAGATATGGCCTCCAGTACTGCGCACAATACTCCAAGTGAGGTCTCACCAGTGTTCTGTACAGCGGCATAAGCACTTCCCTCTTTCTACTGCTTATACCTCTCCCTATACATCCAAGCATTCTGCTGGCATTTCGTGCTGCTCTATTACATTGTCCTCCCACCTTCCACCGCAGTTTCGGCACCTTCAGTCTGAATGAATGCAATGGAAAAGGGGTGTTGGGATCAGCGGGGTAAGCTGTAGGGCCTATTGATGCTGTCTGCTGGGGGATCTATAGTTGCATGGGGTGAATCTATTGTTGCTGGAGGGGATTTTGTTGTGGGGGGGCGATTGTTGCAGGGGAAGATTTATTGTTGCTTGGGGGAACTATTGTTGCTGGGGGCTATTGTTGTTGGGGAGGGTCTATTGTTGCAGGGGAGGATTTATAGGGGGGGCGATTGTTGCAGGGGAAGATTTATTGTTGCTGGGGATCTATTTTTTGGAAGGGGTCTATTGTTGCTGATTCCAGGGGATCTATTTTACTGCTTTTCTAGTTATCATTAACAGATTCCATACAAATTACCTAGAGCCACAACATGAAACTTGGTTCTGTATTCTCTAAAAGAGGGGTACTGGTGGGTGGCAGTGGTAGAAACCAAAGGACATCGCTCGGAGGTGGGTAGGGGGTGGAGACAAGGGGTGACTCAGAAGAGGGGAGTACATGCACCTATTCTCGGAGAAAAAAAATCCCTGCTGTATGTCCTTTTGGTACTAGCATACTTATTCACTTGACATTAATGAAAATCAATGACAAACCAATAAACTCTTTTTCCAGGAAGGGAAGATGGAGGAATGCTCAAACAGTACAGAAAATAAATTCCTCATTTTAGCATTTTCCACCTCTGAGACCAGACAATGTCTTCTTTTCACTGCAGTTCTATTGATGTATCTGATGACTGTTTTTGGAAACATGACCATTGCTCTATTGGTGTGTCTGGTTCCCCAGCTCCATACTCCAATGTATTTCTTATTGAGTAATCTTGCTTTTAGTGATGTTATATATGTTTCAGTTACTCTTCCAAAACTTCTCTCCATACTCCTAACACATGACCATTGGATGTCTTTCTCCTCCTGTATGACTCAGGTGTACTTCTTCTCATTGTCAGGTGGTTCTGATGTATTGTTACTGACCTCCATGTCCTATGACCGATATGTAGCAATCTGTAAGCCGTTACAATATTCCTTACACATGAGAAAAGATGTATGCATCTCATTGGCTCTTTGTTCTTGGCTTATATCTGCTGTGAATTCAACAATTGATGCATTAATTAAATCTCCGTTGTCTTACTGTCTCACAAAAAATGTTGACCATTTTTTTTGTGAGCAGAGAACGTTGTACGCCATTTCTACTAGTGATACTACAAGCAGAAACTTACTTATGGTATTTCAAATTATATTGCTGGCATCTTTGCCTTTTTTGCTTATTGTGACATCCTATTTGTTCATCATCTCCGCTATATTGAAAATTCAGTCCACAAAGGGAAGACACAAAGCTTTTTCCAGTTGCACCTCCCACCTCATCACGGTGATAATATTCTTTGGTCCAATCATTATATTGTACACCAAACCAGAATCTGAGCATTCTAAAGAATTGGACAAGTTGTTCTCATTGCTTTATACAGCTGTGGTTCCAATGCTCAACCCCTTTGTCTACACTTTGAGGAACAAAGATATTTTGAATGCTATAAGAAATGTAACAAGGAAGCTTGTTTTGTTTATCAAGCAACTGTTTTAAAGGAACTAGTCATTTATTTTTAAATGGCAAATTTTACATTGGTCCAACGTAGAACAATGTAAGTATGTATGTATTATACTAGTAGAAGCTGGAAATGACCGTGCCTACTACAGTGATTTTTAGCTGTCCCCCTTTATGGCTTCCATGGAGATACAACAGATATGGCACATACAGTATATACTTACAAAGACCCAAGCTGGACCAATGTAACTATGTAAAAATGACCATACCTGGTATTTAACCTTATTACAAAGTATGCAAATTAAATTAAAGACGGGTAGTAGCATAAACAGTGCCGAAGATAACATTTTTACTTTTTTATTTTATTTTATTTCTTGATTCTTTTTAGTTACCGTATTTTCTGGCGCATAAGACGGCTGGGAGTATAAGACGACCCCCCTAATTTTCATCTACCGGTAATACTTATACTTAGGTTACCTCGGAGATATTATACTCGGCGTATAAGACGACCCCCCATTTTTGGGGGATTTTTTTGAGGTTCAAAAGTAGTCTTATACGCCAGAAAATACAGTAATTTAATTCTAAAAACCCTTTTATTTTGCTGCGCTTATGTCTATTTTGTATTATCTTTTCTGTAAATATGTATTGGATGTGCATCTTAGTGAACACAACATACAGGGATATGGGAAATTATTATCGACACTGACACACACACACACCTGCACAAGTTGAACTGGATGGACTATTGTCTTTATTTAACCTTACCTACTATGAAACTATGACTGGTCTTCTTTTCCTTTTTCACTAAAATATTATCTAAAAATTGTTAAGCTGATTCTCTAAATGCTCTAACTAAGAATTCTCTCTGAAGAAGCTACCGTAATGTAAACTCTGTTACATTCCTGCCAGGGCGTAACATTTTTAACCACTTGCCGACTGCCGCACGACTATTTACGTCAGCAGTCAGCCCCTCACAGGAAAAGCGATGTAGGGCTACGTCGCTAGCCTGTAAGGGTTTTGGGAGCGAACATGCGCCGCCGGATGCGCGCTCCAGATCCCGTGCAGTCCCGGACCCCCCGCGCGTGTGCGATCGTCCGTGACCGCGGGAGAAAGGCAGGCGGCTAGTGTAAACAAAGCCGGCTGTCAATCTCCCCTGTGTATGAATGGTGATCAAACGGTTCTACTATGTAGGACCGTTGATCACTGTTCTTACACCTCAAGCCACAGCCAATCACAGTTAGAATCACGCCCCTAGGACACACTTAACCCCTCCCTCTCCAATACAGTTAACTCCTTCATTGCTAGTGTCATTTTTACAGTAACAGTGCATATGTATAGCACTGATTACTGCAGCCCCACATGTCACTGGCAACCCCAAAAGTGTCAAAAATGTCAGTCAAGGGTCCGATCTGTCCGCCCCAATGTCGCAGTCCCGCAAAAAAAATCGCAGATCACCGCCATTACGCTTAAAAAAAAATGACAAAAATCTTTCCCTTTGTTAGTAAACGCAAAACTTTTTGAGCAAACCAATCAAAATACGCTTTTTGCAAATTTTTTTACCAAACATATGGTAAAAAAAAAAATTGGCCTAAAATGTTAAAAAATTTTGTTTTTTAATTTTTTTGGGGGGGAATTTCATATAAAAAAATGTGAAAAATATTGTTATTTTTGCAAAATTTACGCTCTTTTTTTGTTTATAGCGCATGATCAAAAAATCCCACAGGTGATCAAATACCACCAAAAGAAAGCTCTGTTTGTGGGAAAAAAAGGACGCCAAATTCGTTTAGGTACAGCGTCGCACAACCGCGCAATTGTCCGTTAAATTCACACAGTGCCGAATCGCAAAATAGGCCCTGGTCAGGAAGGGAGTAAAATCTTTCGGGGCTTAAGTGGTTAAAGGTCAGAATTGCAAAAGCAAATTCTGTGAATAGTACGTATTTCCATTAAAACATGTGGTGGCAGCAGCTGTGTATGTAAAGGGTTAGTTAATGTGCTATTAAACCCAAAAACAAAAATATAATATATTGCAGCTTACCAGTCATTAGATGTGTTTGTCAGTTTTCTTTTAATAAGCTTTTTTCCCTATGTTTCACCTGTTGATCTGGCCAGTAACACGCCTGTATTAGAGCGCCCCCACTCTGGATAAAGGAGCTACAGAGACACCTTTGGGCGGAAGCATTGTTAGTCTGGGGGGGATGGGGGTAGGGGAGTTTTAGATGTACTAACAAATTTAAATACACTAACAAGGTGAAGCCAAACTCCAGCTAATTCTTTATAAGCAGTCATAGCAAACTTTTTTTTCTTTGTGTTTAGGCTGTTGTTCTGCAAGATGGAAAATCTCTGCTCAAGGTGAGGCAACCTTAGCAGACATCAACCCTATAGAATACCTTCCTTATGTTTCAGTGTATGCAAATAAGGGGTGTGTGCACAAAATATGAACAGTATTAAGAGAACAGTAGATACATTACAATGATATGTTCTTCATACAGACAGTATAAAGATGATTACCACCTGTCAACCACCCTATAGCAGTTTTACTGCTAAAGGGCTGAAGCTGTGCACTGGATTGCATATATATATATATATATATATATATATATATATATATATATATATATATATATATATATATATATATATATATATATATATGTGTGTGTGTGTGTGTGTGACTCCAGCCATCAGAGCAGGGGGCACACGTGCACACTGGTGGCAGCTCGCTTCTCCTGTGATTACACACAGCGGAACCTGATGGGCGGGTACCGGTTACTCCATGTCCTCCGGCTCCCGCCAATCGTCAGGCAGAGACAGAACTACCATCTGCCCATGTGCAAATGTACATAAGTAAAGAGCACTAATATGAATAAATATAAATAAACCATATATAGTTTTATATAATGGATTGGGTTTGCACCTTAGGTAAATAAATGCATAAAACCAAAAAACTAAAAAATTAGATTATTGAATACCAAAACACCTCGTATCATATGATGTTGAAATCAAATAGATTGTATCAAATTAAAATGCAAAGGTGATACTAAGTGCAAGAGTGCAGTGAACATGAATCAATTGATATCACAAAAGACACTTTGTGCTAAAAAAGATTAAATGTGCAATATCATGTCCTTCTATGAATATTGTTACAAGCGAAAGTATATAGGTATACGTGATGGTACATGAATATATTGGTGAGCTGGTATATGATACTGACTGATGAGTACTGATTATAGGTGCTGAGTTAATAAATATAATAATGTGAAGATTACAAAAACAGATTACAGTGAAACTACATCACAATGGATAGTGCAAGGGGGCAGTGTTTGCCTCTATACAGAAATTAATTATATAGGTGAATAATCCCAGGGAACGTTTCCTGGGTCAGAAAGTGGTGGTTAGTGTTAAAAATAAATATGAAATAAATAAAGTGACTATTGCATAAGTGGCCAGGTGCTTTAAAGACAATAGTCCATATAGTGAGTTGGGGATCCAAAATTAAGAATTTAGAGGTGATCCACAAGTGGTTGTACCGGTGAAGTAGCTTTGGTGTTCCCTTCCCAAAATTAGACGCACTCACCAGAAAACGATACCCGATACCCCTACAGGGGTGATGGGCGTGTATTCAGGGGGTAATCACCTCAGGGCTTAACGATCACCAATAGATATCCTAGCTGGATCCAACTCTGGAGTGTGGGGTAACAACCTCCGGTAAAGGGTATCCGTTCAGGATGGCATCGAATAAGGGGGAGTTTTTTTGGGGTTGGAGATTCGGACCGTGTAGAAGAAACAGAAGCCTCACATAGTGAAGTACTATTTACACATATCCTTTATTCAATAGTAGAAAGGTACTCACATTACAGAAATAAAAAACAAGCGTGAGAAATCAAATGTGGTCAGCTACAGCTCTGCTCTATTGCGGCACACTTCCGGAACGCTGTGCGTTCCAGCAACTGGAAGTGCGTGTCAGTTGAAAGGCAGAAATGGCGTGTGATGCGTTATCTTGTCTTCGCTAAATACAGCGGCATAAAAAGCATTTCATGTCCATTGAATGCCTAATTTTTGGGGCTTTTCATGGCCGACAATTATTTTTTCTGTCAATGCCTAATGAACCTTCAGCCACAGAATACTACGTTCTTAGCTGTCAGGTAAACCCATGTGTAGTGTTGAGCGAACACGGACTGTATTATTCGTGTTTGTACCGAATAATTAGATTTTTGTTACCCGAACACAGACCCGAAAACTTTACTGTATGTTTGGGTTTAAAATCCGTGTTCAGTCATTTTATTTCCTGTTTTGTATGTAATGGGGCGCTTTTAATGACGGGCTTTCAACAGCCAGTCAACAAGCGTTTAACTGGTGTGCCTTAAGCCATCCCAGCCATGCCTACTAATGTATTAGTAGCTGTGATTGGCCATCTGAAGCATGTGACCATGTCTTTAAAAGTTCGAGAGCCCCAGCACGCCGCGTCATTCTGCTGTAGTTTAGGGACAGAGCACACATCATACGTGCTGGCTGCTGATTAGGGACAGACAGTGATTCTGTGAAAAATTGTGTCCGAAAATAATGCAGGGACAGGTTGGAGTGCAGGCAGGGAAAGTTATTAGAGCATTTTAGGGCCAGGCTGGAGATTAGGCAGGGTCAGTCTACATCGATTTTGCTGTGTGGGGGGTGGTGCAGTGAACGATCTTATTGAGCATATTAGGGACAGGCTGGAGATTAGGCAGGGACAGTCTACATCGATTTTGCTGTGTGGGGGGTGGTGCAGTAAACAATCTTTTTGCCCTCACTTGAGCCCACTGAGGAGGAGGGAGAAAAAAAAATCTATTTTTATCAGTCAGTTGTGTGCAGCGTTCATCAGCTATATTTTACTACAAGTTAAAAGGGATTTTTTTTTTTCCCCCTTCAAAGCCTGTTTGTTGCAGTGGTGACTCTGAGCTGACTGTGACATAAGACACTGCTGTGTTCACATGTGCTATTGAGTGATTTTCAATTTTATACACTTTTTTCTATTCCACTATTCAATATACAACCTTTTGGGTTAAAAAAAATTAAATTGTGGCATAGTCTGTACTAATCTATTTAACCACTTTAGCCCCAGCCCTATTTCGGACACTTTTTGTTCACAAGTTAAAACCAGTATTTTTTCCTAGAAAACTACTTAGAACCCCCAAACATTATATATATTTTTTTAGCAAAGACTCTGGAGAATAAAATGTCGGTCATTGCAAAATTTTTTGTCACGCGGTATTTGCGCAGCGGTCTTTAAAACGCCATTTTTTTGGAAAAAATTTGAAAAATCACATTTCACTGCATTTAAAAAATACTAAACAGTAAAGTTAGCCCATTTTTTTTGTATATTGTGAAAGATGATGTCACGCCGAGTAAATAGATACCAAACATGTTACGGTTTAAAATTGCGCCCCCCCGTGGGATGGCGACAAACTACGGTCAATAGAGATCTCAATCTGCGACGCTTTAAATTTATTTAACGGTTACCAGTTTAGAGTTAGAGTGTAGCTCTTTTTTTTTAATTATTGCCCACGCTCTGGCGATCGCGGCGATACCTCACATGTGTGGTTTGAACAGCGATTTCATTTGCGGCTCGACTTGCGTATACGTTTTTTTTTGTGCGCGAGCTAACGGTGACGGGGACGGCTAAATTTTTTTTTTTTTTTTTTCCTATTTATTTTTTCTTTTTTTTTAAACTTTATTACAGGTTTTTAAAAAAAAAAAAATCTGATCACTTTTATTGCTGTCACAAGCAATGTAAACATCCCTGGTGACAGCAATATGTCGTGACAGGTACTCTTTATGGAGGGATCGAGGGTCTAAAAGACCCTAGACCCCTCCACTACACTTCCCTGTATGCAAAACGCCGAAAACGGCATTTTTGCATACAGCCGTTTTTCAAATCTGCCGCCTTTTGCAGCACAGTAACCCGGACGTGACGTCATGGACGCCGCCTCCGGGTTACGTCATCGGAGACCCGATCGATGCCTTTTCCGGCATTCATCGGGACTCCATCCAGCCGGCGGACGTGCCGGCTGGGTGCTCGGGGCTCCCGGTGGGACGGTAGCCCCGAGCAAAGCCGCGGAAGGCGGCGGGAGGGGGGGGACGTCCCCTCCCGCCCCCCCGGGTAACGATCGAGCGGCTCCCGAGCCGCATCGATCGTTACCGACGGAAAGCCGACCGTCGGCTTCAAACAACGGTACCGGGATGATGCCTCTAGCTAGAGGCATCATCCCGGTATAACCACTCAAAGTCAGCCGACGTAGAGGTTACGTGACTGGTAGTAAAGTGGTTAAAAATTACAAACTTAAAGGGGAATTTTCTTTTTTTTCCCTTCATAGCCTGCTGCAGAGCTGACTGTGACATAAAACATAAGACACTGCTGTGTTCACATGTGCTATTGAAAAATCACCAATTTTATATCATATTTTCTATTCCGCTATTCAATCTACACCCTTTGGGGTAAAAATAATTAAATTGCGGTATGGACTGTATCGGTATGTGTGAGATACACCTTCCAAATTTTTGGGGCGCATCTTCCACCGCCGAGGTTTGCAGGTTGCTTCAGTTTGCCTCCTGCCTGTTCCAAACTCCTCCTACTCCTCATCCTGCCTTTAGGGTACAAAAAATAGTAATCGGGGCCTAGTCTGGGTCTGTATGTGTGAGATAGATACACCTTTTGATATCATATTTTCTATTCCGCTATTCAATCTACACCCTAGGGGTAAAAAGAATGAAATTGCGGCATAGTCTGTATCGGTACGTGTGAGATACACCTTTCCAATTTTTGGGGCGCATCTTACACCGCCGAGGATTGCAGGGTGCTTCAGTTTGCCTCCTGCCTGTTCCGAACTCCTCCTACTCCTCATCCTGCCTTTAGGGTACATAAAATAGTAATCGGGGCCTAGTCTGGGTCTGTACGTGTGAGATAGATACACCTTTTGATATCATATTTTCTATTCCGCTATTCAATCTACACCCTTGGGGTAAAAATAATTAAATTGCGGCATAGTCTGTATCGGTACGTGTGAGATACACCTTTCCAATTTTTGGGGCGCATCTTACACCGCCGAGGATTGCAGGGTGCTTCAGTTTGCCTCTTGCCTGTTCCGAACTCCTCCTACTCCTCATCCTGCCTTTAGGGTACAAAAAATAGTAATCGGGGCCTAGTCTGGGTCTGTACGTGTGAGATAGATACACCTTTTGATATCATATTTTCTATTCCACTATTCAATCTACACCCTTGGGGTAAAAAGAATTAAATTGCGGCATAGTCTGTATCGGTACGTGTGAGATACACCTTTCCAATTTTTTGGGCGCATCTTCCACCGCCGAGGATTGCAGGGTGCTTCAGTTTGCCTCCTGCTTGTTCCGAACTCCTCCTACTCCTCATCCTCATCCTGCCTTTAGGGTAAAAAAAATTGTAGTCGGGGCCTAGTCTGGGTTTTTTACGTGTGAGATACACCTTTTGATATCATATTTTCTATTCCGCTATTCAATCTACTCCCTTTGGGGTAAAAATAATTAAATTGCGGCATAGTCTGTATCGGTACGTGTGAGATACACCTTTCCAATTTTTTGGGCGTATCTTACACCGCCGAGGATTGCAGGGTGTTTCAGTTTGCCTCCTGCCTGTTCCGAACTCCTCCTACTCCTCATCCTCATCCTGCCTTTAGGGTAAAAAAAATTGTAGTCGGGGCCTAGTCTGGGTTTGTACGTGTGAGATACACCTTTTTATATCATATTTTCTATTCCACTATTCAATCTACACCCTTTGGGGTAAAAAGAATTAAATTGCGGCATAGTCTGTATCGGTACGTGTGAGATACACCTTCCAAATTTTTGGGGCGCATCTTCCACCGCCGGAGGATTGCAGGGTGCTTCAGTTTGCCTCCTGTTCCGAACTCCTCCTACTCCTCATCCTCATCCTGCCTTTAGGGTACAAAAAATTGTAATTGGGGCCTAGTCTGGGTTTGTACGTGTAAGATACACCGTTTTATAAATTTTTTTCTATTCCGCTGTTCAATATACACCCTTTTGGAGTGTAAAAAATTAAATTACGGCATAGTCTGTATCGGTACGTGTGAGATACACCGTTTTATAACATTTTTTCTATCCCGCTATTCAATATACACCCTTTTGGAGTGTAAAAAATTAAATTACAGCATAGTCTGTATCGGTACGTGTGAGATACACCTTTTTAAATTTGTTTGGCGCATTTCCTTCCACCGCCGAGGATTGCAGGGTGCTTCAGTTTGCCTCCTGTTCCAAACTCCTCCTACTCCTCTTCCTCATCCTCATCCTCCCTTTAAGGTACAAAAAATTTTAATCAGGGCCTAGTCTGTGTTTGTACGTGTGAGATACACCGTTTTATATCCTTTTTTCTATGCCGCTATTCAATATACACCCTTTTTGGGTGAAAAAAATTAAATTACGACATAGTCTGTATCGGTACGTGTGAGATACACCTTTTTAAATTTGTTTGGCGCATCTCCTACCACCGCCGAGGATTGCAGGGTGCTTCAGTTTGCCTCCTGTTCCGAACTCCTCCTACTCCTCTTCCTCATCCTCCCTTAAGGGTACAAAAAATTGTAATCGGGGCCTAGTCTGTGTTTGTACGTGTGAGATGCACCGTTTTATATCCTTTTTTCTATTCCGCTATTCAATATACACCCTTTTGGGGTGAAAAAAATTAAATTGCGGCATACTTTGCATATTTGACTGTGAGATACACCCGTTGTATTTGTATACTGTTTTTCTATTCCGCTATTTATTAAACACCCTTTTGGGGTAGAAAAAATTAAATTGCGGCATAGTTTGCATATTTGACTGTGAGATACACCCGTGCGATACTGTTGTTGTTTTGTTCCGCTATTCAATAAACACCTTTCTAGGGCAAGATCATAAATTACAGAAATATGAGGAGACCATCAAATAGGGGCCGTTGGGTCGTGGTGCTGCTGGTAGAGCTCCTGTTGCAAGGAGAGGACGTGGTCGATCTGTGCCAGCTACACGCACAAGTGAAACACCTTCCTCAGGTGTGAGTAGGCGACAGAACCTGCAGCAGTATTTGGTAGGGCATCATGCGCCTCCACAAGTGTTGAGGCCAGAACAAGTAGAGGCGATAGTAGATTGGTTTGCTGCTGACAGTGCCTCCAGTTCCTTCACATTGTCTCCCACCCAGTCTACTGCAGAAAGGTCAGAGTTGGCACCTGCAGCCGATGTCCAACCGTCTTTCACCTCACCCCCTTGCAAATAAGGCAAGCAGTCTGAGCCCCAAGTCATGCAGCAGTCTCTTCTTCTTTTTGATGACTCTGTCAGCAGGGTTTCCCAGGGCCATCCACCTAGCCCTGCCCCAGAAGTGGAAGAGATTGAGTGCAGCGATGCCCAACCACTTATTTCTCAAGATGAGTACATGGAAGGACCATCGCAGCACGTCTCCGATGATGACGAAACGCAGGTGCCAACTGCTGCGGCACTCAGAATTGTGGAGACCGACAAGGAGGGCAGGGGTGAAGACTGGGTGGAAGATGATGTGGAGGACGATGAGGTCCTCGACCCCACATGGAATGAAGGTCATGCAGGTGACCTGAGTAGTTTGGAGGAAGAGGCGGTGGTCGCACAGAGCCACCAGCAGAAGAGGGAGCAGGGTGCAGAAGCGGCTGTGCCCTAGACACTACGCCTGCTACTGCCCAACGCAGCAAGGGACCAAACGCACCAAAGCCAGCTCAAAGGAGTTCTCTAGCATGGAAGTTCTTTAGAAAATGTGCTGATGACAGGACACGAGTGGTTTGCACCCTGTGCAATCAGAGCCTGAAGCGAGGCATAAACCTTCTCAACCTGAGCACAACCTGCATGATCAGGCATCTAAGTGCAAAGCACAAACTGCAGTGGAGTAGACACCTTCAAAACCAAGAAAGGTCTCTGGCTCCTCCTGCTTCCTCTTCTGCTGCAGTCTCGGCCTCTTCATCCACCTCTGTAGTGATACCGGCACCTGCCACCCCACAAACAGACGATCTGTCAGCAACACCACCACCTGGGTCACCAACCATCTCCACAATGTCCCGTGGAAGCGTTCAGCTTTCCATCTCCCAAACACTTCAGAGGAAGAGGAAGTACCCCCCTACCCACCCGCGATCCCTGGCCCTGAATGCCAGCATTTCAAAATTCTTGGCCTTTGAAATGCTGTCATTCCGTCTGGTGGAGACGCACAGTTTTAAAAGCCTTATGTCGGTGGCTGTCCCACAGTACGTCGTGCCCAGCCGCCACTACTTTTCCAGGCAAGCCATCCCTTCCCTGCACAACCAAGTGGGGGAAAAAATCAGGTGTGCACTGCGCAACGCCATCTGTGCCAAGGTCCACCTAACTACCGATACGTGGACCAGTAAGCACGGTCAGGGATGTTATATATCCCTAACAGCACACTGGGTAAATGCAGTGGCGGATGGAACTGAGGCGGATAGCAATTTGGCGCATGTCCTTCCACCACCGAGGATTGCAGGGCGCTTCAGTTTGACTCCTGTTCCTAACTCCTCCTACTCCGCTTCCTCATCCTCTACCGCCTCCTCATCCGGTCAGCGTAACACCTTCACCACCAACTTCAGCACAGCCAGGGGTAAACGACAGCAGGCAGTTTTAAAACTTGCCTGTTTGGGGGAAAAACCACACACCGCACAGGAGTTGTGGAGGAGCATGGAACAGCAGACAAATGAGTGGTTGCTGCCAGCGAGCCTCAAGCCCGGCCTGGTGGTGTGCGATAACGGGCGAAATCTCATAGAAGCTCCGTGCCTAGTCGGTTTGGCGCACATCCCTTGCCTGGCGCATGTGCTGAATTTGGTGGTGCAGAGGTTCCTTAAAAATTACCCCGATATGTCAGAGCTGCTGCAGAAAGTGCGGGCCGTCTGTGCGCACTTTCGGCGTTCTCACCCTGCTGCTGCTCACCTGTCAGCGCTGCAGCGTAACTTCGGCCTTCCCGCTCACCGCCTCATATGTGACGTGCCCACAAGGTGGAACTCCACCTTGCACATGCTGGAAAGACTGTGCGAGGAGCAGCAGGCCATAGTGGAGTTTCAGCTGCAGCACGCACACGTGAGTCGCTCTGCGGAACAGCACCACTTCACCACCAATAACTGGGCCCCCATGCGAGACCTGTGTGCCTTGTTGTGCTGTTTTGAGTACTCCACCAACATGGCCAGTGCCGATGATGCCGTTGTCAGCTTAACTATCCCACTTCTATGCCTCCTTCAAAAAACGATTCGGGCGATGATGGAAGAGGATGTGGCACAGGATGAGGAGGAGGAGGAGGATGAAGAGATAACATTTCCAAGGCTTTCAGGGCAGTCATTCGCAAGTGGCTCCGAGGGTGGTTTCCTGCACACACAAATGCCAGGGACACAATTGTCCAGCAGGGGCACAGTTCTGGAGGATGAGGAGGATGAGGAGGAGGAGGAGCTGGAGGAGGAGATGGAACCATGTTCACAGCAGGGTGGCACCCAGGCCAGCTCATGGCCATCACTGGTGCGTGGCTGGGGGGATACAGAGGACACAGACGATACACCTCCCACAGAGGACAGCCTTTTCTTTGCCTCTGGGCAGCCTGGCACACATGAGCGAATACATGCTGCAGTGTCTCCACAGCGACCGCCGAGTTGCCCACATTCTAACTTGTGCTGATTACTGGGTGGACACGCTGCTGGATCCCCGTTACAAGGACAACGTACCGTCCTTATTTTACTCACTGGAGCGTGATCGCAAGATGCGCGAGAACAAGCGCACGCTGGTAGACGCGATGCTGCTGGCATTCCCACCTGACAGAGGGGCCACAGTGGAAGCACAAGGCCAAGGCAGAGGAGGAGGAGGAAGAGCTCGCCAATGCAACCAGGGCACTGCCAGCACCTCAGAAGGCAGGGTTAGCATGGCTGAAATGTGGAAAAGCTTTGTCAGCACGCCAAAACAAACAGCAGCACCAGCAGCTCATATGGAACGTCTTAGCAGGAGGCAGCATTTCACCAACATGGTGGAGCAGTATGTTTGCACACACCTACATGTAGTGAATGACGGGTCTGCCCCCTTCAACTTCTGGGTCTCCAAATTGGGCACATGGCCTGAGCTTGCCTTTTACGCCTTGGAGGTGCTGGCGTGCCCTGCAGCCAGTGTATTATCTGAACGTGTATTTAGCACGGCTGGGGGCGTTATCAATGACAAGCGCAGCCGCCTGTCCAGAGACAATGTGGACAAGCTCACGTTCATTAAAATGAGCCAGGCATGGATCCCACAGGACTTTTCCGTACCTTGTGCAGAATAGAGATGGATACTGACCTTACCCAGCCATTGTTATATTTTTGATCTTTCTTACTTTTTTGGGGTGTACCCTCATTTAAAATGACTGAAAAAGAGCAGTGTTGGCTACCTCGTCCCCCTCCACCGCCGCTTCCACCTACACCGCCACATCCACTGCCACCTCAACCTCCCTCTTACTCCATATGGGCCTCGTCCTTCACAGATGAAGAACATTGTTTTATTTTTCTGTTTTTTTTTGTTGTTTTAGGTTATTTCCCTATCCACATTTGTTTGCAGATCACTTGCCATGCTCTTAACTACGTTTTGCTGCCATTTGCAGCACTCTAGCCCTTTCCATTGGTGTTTTAGAGCCATTTTAGTGCCACAAAGTTCGGGTCCCCATTGACTTCAATGGGGTTCGGTGTCCGGGTAAAGTTCTGAAAAAGTCCAGGACACGGACCCGGACTTTTTTTTCAAGTTCGGCCGAACCCGCCGAACACGGACATCCAGGTGTCAATAAATAAAAAAAAAAAAAAAGTATTTATTTTCTATTGCTCTTATCCTCCTCAAATTTTCAAAATTAATTTAGTTTGCTGCTGTGATCTGACTTTTCTTGATTGCTCCTGAAATGGGCTATAGACTGTGGACTATGGCATAGCTCTGTTGGGACTGTCCCTCTTTTGGAACCAAATCCCTCTGTCCATCTTTCCTCCACAGTTGTCTCTCTTTTTGGTCTGATGTACAGACTTCTATAAAAAAAAATTACAAAATGGACCAAAAGTCATCAATACTCTAACTGCATTTGTTATTTTGAAAAGCCATTTCTCAAATGATGTGCTGAACATCTAGAAAGATGTGAGAGGAACCTGTGTAGTAGAGGTCAGTTCAGCAACTGCAATCTGCATCTTTCTCATAGTAAAGATTTAATCTGAAAGCTCAGTGAACCCCAAAGCAGTGTTGGGGTAGTTACTCAAAAAATGTAACTAGTTACTAGTTACTTCTGTAAATTGTAACGAGATTACTTTACTAGTTACTGCATTTGAAAAGTAACTTCACTACTTATTACTTTACTTTCCTCTTTCTTAATTGACCATGTAGAAGAAGATACATGACACTCTTTCTGCATAGAGTTTATTGTATAAACACAGGCTTTGGGAAACATGAGAACAAAACCTGAAAAAACAGAATAAAACATAAAGTGCAACAAAAAGTCATAAACTTCATGCCTCTCTATTCTTCGAAATAATGATTGTATCACACGGCTTGGCTAACGCAGGAAAGCGCGTTCCTATAGCCTAGTAAAGTAGTGTAGTTACCAATATTAGTATTGTAACTAGTTACATTACTTTGTTACCAAAAAAAGTAATGTAGTTACTATAATCAGTTACTTTGTAACTAGTTACCCCCAACACTGCCCCAAAGTGATATGTTATTTATAGGGGGAGCCTAGAAGTTGGAATCAGTCTCTGCCCTCTTATATGTCTCCGAAATCCTGTGATCTCCCTGTCATTATTTCGAACTTTGTTCCTGTCCACCTGGATAAATTGGGTGTTCCCATCCACCTTTCTGTATTTCAGCTCTTCCTATTTCATTCTTAATACTATACAAAAAAATAAAAATTCAGCAGGAATGGTGGTAACCCCTCATAATGGGCACAGTAGATTTTCAGAACCAGGAACTCAGCCCAGAAATATCTAGTAGGGACTTGAGTCTAGTCTAGTCTTGAGTCCCAAAAAGATACACTATATGGCCAACACCTGACCTTCACACCTACATCATGTGGCCAAAAGCACATGGACATCTTTTCAAATTATTGAGTTTAGGTGTTTCCTGAGAAGGGTAATGTAAATGTCATAGCATAAAAGTATGTGTATGAAGGAAGATTTTGTTTAGTTCCTGATTCATTCATTAAGGCCCCTTTCACACTAGTGCGACTTGTCCCGCGATTTTGAACCATAAAATCGAATGACAAGTCGTTTTCCATTATTTTCAATGAGCCCCATTCATATCAGTGCGACTTGAAGTCGCACCGACTTCAAAGTAGTCCCTGTACTACTTTGGCAAATCGCGGCAAAAAGTCACCGCAAAATCCCGGTAAATCGCACGACTTTGAAGTCACACAAGTGTGAAAGGGGCCTAAAGTAGAATTATAGGCAAAACTTTTCTTTTTTTCATTTTGGATAGAGCAAAGGAAGGTTATAACCCTGTCAGATTTTTTTTTTGCCATTTGTGTCCCATTGTGGAGATTTCCCTTCACTTCCTGTCCCATAGCCAAACAGGAAGTGGGGGGAAATCCCTGCAAATTAAGAAAATTCCTTGAGGACCTCCGGGTCACCTAGTATCTTTTTTGGAAGATTTCCTCTCTATTACTTTTCTGAGGACAACCCAAAATTTGGGATTTTCTTTTACTTTCACTTTCAATGATAATTTTAAACCGGACAAATCGAGAGGATGAATCTCCTTAACGGCTGCACAGAGAGTAGTATAAACTGACATACATTCTAATCCCTCTGCACTGTATCCAAAACTAAAAAAAAATTGCCTTTAGTTATACTTTAAGTTCATACTTTTGTTTCATCTTATTTGTTATGCTGAATGATTCGTTTTTGGAATTCATTTTGTAAATTCAGATTCGTTTCATGTATTCAGATTTGGTTAGTATATTCGTTCTTTTCAAATTTATTCAAATTTCGGCAGACGTCTACATTTGTTCTGTTTTATTCTATTCAATTTTTTTTCTATTCTTTGTTTTCTATTCCTTTCTTTTCTGATTTATTCTATTATTTTCAATTTTTATCTATCTATCTATCTATCTATCTATCTATCTATCTATCTATCTATCTATCTATCTATCTATCTATCTATCTATCTATCTATCTATCTATCTATCTATCTATCTATCTATCTATCTATCCTCACTTTTATACGTTTCTGTACTTATTGCAATATGTTTAATTTTCAAATTTTAATTCATTTTCAAATTTTAATTCATCTAAATACTTTTTTCGTTATGTTATTTTGTTTCGGTATTTTTTCCTGGACTGATTGAAATTCTTTACTATTGTGATTCGGAAATTCGGATACATCTCTTTCCTTTTTTTTTTTTTCAAATATGAACTTTATTCAGGAATTTCAATAATACATACATTAATATTCTGAGTGAAATTTACATCTCTAATTAAATAGATAATCTGACATTCATCTTATATTTCATACATCCTATATTCCCCTTTTTTTCTTTCCCCTTTTTTTTTTCCCCCCCTTTCCCTCCCTCCCTCCCACCATTAATAACGACAGCAAAAAAAAAAGGGAGAAAATTGCATGCTTATCCACGGCCAATACTCAAAGATATTCATAATCTCTTCGAGACTACTTTTATCCTATTGTAAGTTGTTTCCCTTCCTCAGAGACTACAAACTGATTCCATGCGTCCCATACCTTCTTATACTTTTCCTGTCTATTCTGTGAAGTTGCAATTAACTCTTCCATTCTCCTTATTTCCTCTACTCTATTTATCCATTCCATAATTAAAGGAGGTTGTATTTTTTTCCAATTACTCGGGATGCATGCCTTGGCTGCATTCACCAGGTGTGGGATAATAGAGTTTTCATATCTCCTTATCGGGATGTCTGACAGGTGCAGCAAGAAGAAAGCCGGCTTTTCCTCTATTCTATATTCGGTAAATTTCTGGATTATATCCTTTACTCTCTCCCAGAATGGTTTTGCTTCTGAACAGGGCCAGAGGACATGAATCAACGTGCCTACTTCTTTTTTACATCTCCAACAACTATTGGTTTCTCTTGGATACCAATTATGTAATTTCTTAGGTGTGATGTACCATCTCGTTATAAACTTATAGTTCATCTCGAGTTTTGGTACATCTAGATGGTTTAAAGGCAAGTCTTACTATCCTCTGTACCTGTTCGTCTGTCAGATCACACTCCAAGTCCCTTCCCCATTTTCCCACCCATGGGAGTTTAGGTTGCTCCTCAGAGTTTATCAATAAATCATAAGAAATCGATAGTATGTGTGATAAATTTCCTGGTTCCGTACAGTATTTTTCAAATCTTGTTAAAGCTCTGCCATACCTATCCGGATTCTGTATTGAAGCCAGGAAGTGATGTAATTGAACTGCTTGCCAAAAAGGCAGGCCATATGGTCCATTTCTATCCAGCAATTGACTAACTGAAGGCCAATTATTTTGTATCAGGAGTGACGAGGCTTGTTCCTGTTTCTTTTCCCTTAAGATTATGAATTGTCTAGTATCTAAACCTGGGGTAAACTGAGGATTCCCCAGTATTGGGAACAAGGGGGACTCTTTCCTTGTTAATTTACTATATATATTTGGGTGTGTGCATATACGTAGTGTGTTCCCTATTATTGGGTGGTGTTTCAGCTCTTTGGGCAGTGTTTGAAAGCACCATATCGCCCTCTTTAAATCTATCTCCGTTTGTGCCTGTTCGATTTGTATCCACAGTTTATTTTCCGAGTGGTGCCACCAATCTAAGATCCTACTCACATGGGCTGCATAATAATAAGCTCGGATATCCGGCAATGCTAACCCTCCTTTTTTTTTTTTTTTTGATAAAGTTAAAGTTCTACGTGCTATTCGCGATCTTTGGGCCCATATATATTTCACAAAGAGTGAATGTATTGCCTTAAAGAAAACGTTAGGTAACTTAACCGGGAGTGCTCGAAACAAATACAAAAATTTTAGTAACACTATCATCTTCAGTAAATTACATTTGCCGAACCAAAAATGCATCCCGCCATGCCATTGTTTAAGAAGCTTCCTAGTCATTGCCAGTAGGGGCAGGAAATCAGATTATAAACCTGTATTAACTTTGCTGGTGTGTAAGTCCCCAGGTATTTCACTGCATCATCTTTCCATCTGAAGCCAAAACTGGCTTTCAGTAAGTTCACTTGGGCCGTGGGCATCCCCACACCCATTGCCTCTGATTTTCCATAGTTAATTTTTAAATAAGACATAGCATTACATTTTTTGAACTCCTGTAACAGATTCGGCAGTGAGATACCCGGGTTGGTCAAAGAAAACAACAAATCATCTGCGTAAGCAGCTACTTTATATTGATTCTCCTTTACCTTTATACCTTCAATGTCTTGGTTTAATCGGATTCTGCACAGAAAAGGTTCCACTGTCAAGGCAAACAAGAGGGGTGACAATGGGCACCCCTGTCTTGTGTCATTTCTTATTGGGAATGCTTCAGATAATAAACCATTGGCCTTCACCCTAGCTATCGGCTCTGTATATACTCTAGTTATCTTTTCTATCATAGCTTCTCCCATTCCAATGTGTCTGAGTACGGAAAACAGAAATGGCCACCCCACCCTATCAAATGCCTTCTCTGCATCCGTACTCAGCACTACATAAGGGGTCTTTTTTTTTCTTTTGCTGTTTGCATCAAATTGAGAATTCTTGTAGTATTATCTTTTGCCTCTCTAGATGACATAAAACCTACTTGGTCTAAATGTATTAGGCTTGGGAGAAATTCTGCCAGTCTATTTGCTAGGATTCTAGTCAATACTTTTAAGTCCACATTCAATAGAGATATTGGTCTATAGCTGCTACATGAAGCTGGATCTTTACCCTCCTTTAATATTAGTGAGATATGAGCTGTAAGTGTATCTCTCTTCAATTTCCCATCTAAGCCTGTTGCATTATACAATTTCACCATATACGGGCCCAAAATATGGATCAGTAACTGGTAATATTGTATCGTTAGCTTCATACACCAAAAGGAATGACCGCACTTCCGATGAGTTTCAAAAAGGAGTGTCTTTATTCCACATCAATCGGCAAATACAGATACACACTGTGAGTGCAGGACAATCGGTGGACGCGTTTCACGACTGGATGTGTCGCTTATTCATCACCAAGTTCACTCTGGATGTGCATCGGCCACATATACACCCCATACATACAGCTGGCAACAATTGGAGTCATCAAACTAGTTGTTCCTCCCCTTGGTCAGCTGTTGGGAATCTATAGCTAGATTGCACAGACAGAGTGATCCCAACAAATCCAAACTTCAAAACACTTGTGCAAAAAACATTTTACATATATAAATGTCAATCAAAATGAGTATCCATAGTGGTAAGTGCTCAAGTAAAGAAAAATAGAAAAACATCAATAATGAAAACATATTCAGTGTATGTGTACGTTTATCATATATATAATAAAAAGAGAATGTATGTGTATATGAGGTATGAATAAAAAGAATATGTGTTGAAGACCTTGTGAATAGCCATAAAATAAAAAAGTATAAAGTGATAATAATATATTGTTATAAATAATAATAATGATGATAATGTGACGTGTCACAAGAAAATTCTTGATGTTTAAAGAAGCCGTTTAACCGGCCAAGAAAAAACATATGTAGTGTATTAAAAAACGGAGCAATATAATTATAAAATATATAAAAAGTATATGAAAAATATATAGAGAGCTCCAATCAGTGATTTCTACCCAACAATCATAGATAGAACAATACAGTGATATATCTTTGATGAAAAATTGTATATAAATTGCCGCTTCGATATCTATAGGATACATTTTCTATAAAACATTTACAAATAGTGAAACACTAATAAACCTTGTATAAGAAAAAATCACAAGTATGTGAATCATATATAAAAAATTATTGTTTCCATATATCAATGGATATACATGATTCACCATAAAGAGTATAACATGTATAAAATATAATACGATGCATAGTGACATAGTTTATATTCTTCTTTGGTTGTGTAAACAGCGATAAATAACAATCAATGTAGACATATTGTAACAACCTGTTGCTGTTTTGAAGAATGTTGCAAATGTCAGTGTGCATCTCCTTTTTCATAGGCAAAATTTCTCATCTGGTGTTAAAACCACAAAACCTCTATTTGGAAGAAAGTTTTACAAAAAAGACGACCAAAAAGAGGGAGGGGGGATTATTGGGAAAAAGAAAAAACGAAATACAAAACAAGGAAAATCGGGTATAGATAGCTATATGTCAATAGGCTAGATTGGCTAAAATTAGCTCTCCTTTTTAATTAATCAGCCATATTTATAGGAGACCCGATATGTTAAAATCGGCCGGTCTATGGGTAAATTTACCCATAGACCGGCCGATTTTAACATATCGGGTCTCCTATAAATATGGCTGATTAATTAAAAAGGAGAGCTAATTTTAGCCAATCTAGCCTATTGACATATAGCTATCTATACCCGATTTTCCTTGTTTTGTATTTCGTTTTTTCTTTTTCCCAACAATCCCCCCTCCCTCTTTTTGGTCGTCTTTTTTGTAAAACTTTCTTCCAAATAGAGGTTTTGTGGTTTTAACACCAGATGAGAAATTTTGCCTATGAAAAAGGAGATGCACACTGACATTTGCAACATTCTTCAAAACAGCAACAGGTTGTTACAATATGTCTACATTGATTGTTATTTATCGCTGTTTACACAACCAAAGAAGAATATAAACTATGTCACTATGCATCGTATTATATTTTATACATGTTATACTCTTTATGGTGAATCATGTATATCCATTGATATATGGAAACAATAATTTTTTATATATGATTCACATACTTGTGATTTTTTCTTATACAAGGTTTATTAGTGTTTCACTATTTGTAAATGTTTTATAGAAAATGTATCCTATAGATATCGAAGCGGCAATTTATATACAATTTTTCATCAAAGATATATCACAGTATTGTTCTATCTATGATTGTTGGGTAGAAATCACTGATTGGAGCTCTCTATATATTTTTCATATACTTTTTATATATTTTATAATTATATTGCTCCGTTTTTTAATACACTACATATGTTTTTTCTTGGCCGGTTAAACGGCTTCTTTAAACATCAAGAATTTTCTTGTGACACGTCACATTATCATCATTATTATTATTTATAACAATATATTATTATCACTTTATACTTTTTTATTTTATGGCTATTCACAAGGTCTTCAACACATATTCTTTTTATTCATACCTCATATACACATACATTCTCTTTTTATTATATATATAATAAACGTACACATACACTGAATATGTTTTCATTATTGATGTTTTTCTATTTTTCTTTACTTGAGCACTTACCACTATGGATACTCATTTTGATTGACATTTATATATGTAAAATGTTTTTTGCACAAGTGTTTTGAAGTTTGGATTTGTTGGGATCACTCTGTCTGTGCAATCTAGCTATAGATTCCCAACAGCTGACCAAGGGGAGGAACAACTAGTTTGATGACTCCAATTGTTGCCAGCTGTATGTATGGGGTGTATATGTGGCCGATGCACATCCAGAGTGAACTTGGTGATGAATAAGCGACACATCCAGTCGTGAAACGCGTCCACCGATTGTCCTGCACTCACAGTGTGTATCTGTATTTGCCGATTGATGTGGAATAAAGACACTCCTTTTTGAAACTCATCGGAAGTGCGGTCATTCCTTTTGGTGTATGAAGCTATCCTGGATTACGGATCCGACCGGCACCTGATTCCAGCCTCACCTAGAGCGGTCTTCCCTGTTTGAATATTGTATCGTTAGGCCATCCGGGCCAGGTGCTTTCCCTGGTTTCATTGATTTAACTGCCTGTTTTATCTCCTCTACAGTGATCTCAGCCTCTAGATATTCTCGATCTTCCTTCGATAATTTAGGTAGCTGTGATTGAGCTAAATATTGATCCATATCTTGCTGCTGGGGTGGTGTCTCTTTTAAGTTATATAATGAAGTATAATATTTCTCAAATTCTCCCAGTATTTGTGTGGGTAAAGTTTTCTTAACTCCCTCTGTTGAGATAATATGTGGTATATACGATCTCGTCCTCTGTTCTTGTACGGTTCTAGCTAATATTTTCCCACACTTGTTACCCGCCTCATAGTTTAACTTACGGCATCTTTGTAAGGCGGCTACATCTGAATCTCATAATAATAAATATTTTCTCTGAATTTTGATTCATAACAAAACTATTTGCTTATGTCTAATAGCATACAAAGACATTTCAGCAAGTAAGCGTCCAGCTGTGCGATAACAGTTTGGGGGAAGCCCTATTTCTGTTCAAACATGATTGTACTCCTGTGGGCAAAGCCATCTCCATACAGACATGGTTTGATGAGTTTGGTGTTGAGGAACTGGAGTGGCATTCATGAATCCTGGCCTTAACCCTACTGAACACCTTTAGGATGAATTGGATGATTGTGAGCCAGAACCTTTCATCCAACATCAGTACCCGATCTCACAAATGCTTTTTTTTTTTCCTTTTGGCTGAATGAGTACACACTTTCAAATCTTGGAGTAGTAGAATACTTTCTAGAAGAGTGGAAGCTGTTCTAGTTGCAAAGGAGTTTGCACATTCCTTTTTTTTTAACGGTTCTGTAATGGGATGTCCAACAAGTTCATATAGGTGTGATGGTCAGGAAGCAACAAACTTGTAGCCGTATAGTGTTTAGGAAGTGAAATGAAGCATATGTAAACCCAGAATCAAAATGTAATATATAGGGTTGAGCGAACCCGGACTGTATTGTTCGGGATCGTACCGGACTTTTGGGTATTCGGTACCTGGACACGGACCCAAACATTTCACTGTATGTTCGGGATACTGTCCGTTGTTCGGTAATGTTATTTGATGTTTTGGCGCGGTTTTAATGTTTTGGTGCGGTTTTAATGGGGTGGTTTCAACAGGTGCAAGGCAGCCAATCAACAAGCGTTTAACTAGTGTGCCCTTAGAAGCCATCACAGCCATGCCTACTAATGGCATGGCTGTGATTGGCCAGTGCAGCATGTGACCCAGAGTCTATATAAGCTGGAGTCACATAGCGCCGCGCTTCACTCTGCTCAAACTATACTAGGGAGAGGTTCCGGATGCTGCTGAGGGAGAGATAGGAGATTATTGTAGGGTCAGGCTGGAGATTGCTTTGAGGGAAAGAATAGGAGGAATCTTCTTTAACCACTTAAGCCCCGGAAGATTTTACCCCCATTCCGACCAGGGGGTATTTTGCGATTCGGCACTGCGTGAATTTAACGCACAATTGCGCGGTCGTGCGACGCTGTACCTAAACGAATTTGACGTCCTTTTTTTCCCACAAACAGAGCTTTCTTTTGGTGGTATTTGATCACCTGTGCGATTTTTTGATCACGCGCTATAAACAAAAAAAGAGCGTCAATTTTGCAAAAATAGCAATATTTTTCACATTTTTTTATATGAAATTCCCCCAAAAAAAAATGTAAAACTCAAAATTTTTAAAAATTTTCGGCCAATTTGTTTTATGCTACCTATGTTTGGTAAAAAAAATCGCAAAAAGCGTATTTTGATTGGTTTGCGCAAAAGTTATCGCGTTTACTAACAAAGGGAAAGATTTTTGTCATTTTTGTTGTTTTTTTTTTTAACGCGTAATGGCGGCGATCTGCGATTTTTTTTGCGGTACTGCGACATTGCGGCGGACAGATCGGACCCTTGACTGACATTTTTGACACTTTTGGGGTTACCAGTGACATTTCTACAGTAATCAGTGCTATACATATGCACTGTTACTGTAAAAATACACTGGTAGTGAAGGGGTTAACTTTATTTGGAAGGGAGGGGCTGTGTGTGTCCCTAGGGGCGTGGTTTCTACTGTGATTGGCTGTGGCTCTAGCTGTAAGGACACTGATCAACGGATCTACATACCAGATCCGTTTTATCAGTGTCTTTGCAGCGAGGAGAATGACAGGCAGTTTGTTTACACAAGCTGCCTGACATTCTCCCTCTCCCCCGCCGATCGCCGAGTGACCGGCGGACATCGGGTCCGCTGGTCACACGCGCGGGGGGGTCCGTGACCACGCGGGAGCGGGAGCGCGCCCCCGGGGGCGCGCGCTCGCTCCCTAGACCCTCACAAGCAAGCAACGTAGCCCTACGTTAGTTTGCCTGTGAGGGGCTGACCGCCGACGTAGATAGTCGTGCGGCGGTCGGCAAGTGGTTAATAAGACAACAAACTACATTGATTGTATTGTGTGGGGGTGCAGTGCACGATCTTTATGCCCTGACCTGAGCCCAGTGAGGAGGAGGAGGGAGAAAAAACTTTTATCAGTCTGTTAGGTGGGCGGCGTGCAGTGTGTAGCAGTCATTTATTGCAAGCTGAGTGCATATGGCTCTGCTTAATCTGCATTTAAAAAAGAAAAAACTTTTTTCCTTCATATTTTACTTTGACATACATTGTTTAGACAGACACTGCTTTTCTAACCTGCTCTTCAAAAAGCACCACTGTAAGGGGAAAATAATTATTTTTCAGTATTTAGGGAAAAAAAATATATTTTTCAGTTTTTCCTTCGAATTAACAATGCACAATATTTAGCACTGATTACAGAGCGACTCGTGCGTGCCGCTTCCACCTACACCGCCACATCCACCGCCACCTCAACCTCCTACTCCATATGGGCCTCATCCTCCTCCACTGCCACTGCCGCTTCCACCTACACCCCCATATCCACCGCCACCTCAACCTCCTACTCCATATGGGAGATTATTTTTTATTTTTCTGTTTTTTATGTTATTTTAAGTTATTTCCCTATCCACATTTGTTTGCAGAGCACTTGCCATGCTCTGAAGATGATTTTTCTGCCATTTGCAGCCCTCTAGCCCTTTCCATGTTTGTTTTAGAGCCATTTTAGTGCTCAAAAGTTCGGGTTACCATTGACTTCAATGGGGTTCGGGATCGGAGTAAAGTTCGGGTTAAGTCCGGGTGATTAACCCGGACTTTTTTTTCAAGTTCGGCCGGACCTGCCTAACCCGGACATCCAGGTGTTCGATCAACTCTAGCTTACCAACCTTTAGATAGCATGCCTGCATTCATTTTCTTTTCTTTGTTTTTTTTTCCCCTTTATTTCCACCTGATAATCCTGTGAATAACACACTTCCTATCCCTGGAGACCTATGCTCACTCCTGCATTGTATCTATGTAGGGAGCCATGATTGCCATTCGGGCTGGTCTTCAAACATGTCTGCCTTTGTTTATCTTCATTGCATGGATTAGTAGTGTACACAGGAAAGATAACATTGCTTTACTACTAGTTTATATCACAGGACATTACCAGGACATTGCTATTCTGACAAGATCAACAGGTATTTTCTGTACTTCTTAAAAAATGTTCTTAGACTACAAAAAAGAAAGCTAATGCCACTATCATATCTAAGAACTGGTAAGTTTCAATATATTATATTTTTTTGTTCTTGGGTTTAGTTATATTGTAACTTTCTTGCATCTACCAAACACTGAAATATCGGTTTTGGAAAGTGTATGACCTTTTGGTACCAGCATACTTATTCACTTGACATTAATGAAAATCAATGACAAACCAATAAACTCTTTTTCCAGGAAGGGAAGATGAAGAAATGCTTAAATAGTACAGAAAATAAATTCCACATTTTAGCATTTTCCACCTCTGAGACCGGACAATGTCTTCTTTTCACTGCAGTTCTATTGATGTATCTGATGACTGTTTCTCGATCCATACATCCATGCACCATACCCTCCACACCGATCCATACATACGTGCACCATGCTCTCCACCGTACCCTCCACACCTATCCATACATCCGTGCACCATACTATCCGCCATACACTCCACACCGATCCATACATCCGTGCACCATACCATCAACCATACCTTTCACATCGATCCATACATCTGTGCACCATACTCTCCACCATACCCTCCACACCGATTCATACATCCATGCACCATACCCTCGACACCGATCCATACATCCATGCACCATACTCTCCACCATACCCTCCACACCGATCAATACATCCGTGCACCATACCATCAACCATACCTTTCACACCGATCCATACATCTGTGCACCATACTCTCCACCATACCCTCCACACCGATTCATACATCCGTGCACCATACCCTCCACACCGATCCATACATCCATGCACCATACTCTCCACCATACCCTCCACACCGATTCATACATCCGTGCACCATACCCTCCACACCGATCCATACATCCATGCACCATACTCTCCACCATACCCTCCACATCAATCCATAAATCTGTGCACCATACTCTACACCATACTCTCCACACCGATCCATACATCCGTGCACCATACTATCCACCATAGCCTCCACACCAATCCATACATCTGTGCACCATACTCTCCACCATACCCTCCACACTGATCCATAGATCCATGCACCATATTCTCCAAACAGATCCATACATCTGTGCACCATACTCTCCACCATACCCTCCACACTGATCCATACATCCGTGCACCATACCATCCACCATACTATCCACCATACCCTCCACACGATCCATACATCCGTGCACCATACTCTCCACTATACCCTCCACACATTCATGCACCATACCCTCCACACTGATCCATACACCCGGGTACCATACCCTCCACCATACCCTCCACACCGATCCATACCTCCATGCACCATACTCTCCACCATACCCTCCACACCGATCCATACATCCAATCCATACACCTTCATGGGGCGCACAGGTGTTCCATGCAGCCCACCAGCTGAAATCAATGACAGGCGGCGGCCTGCATGGATCTCCAAACACCTCCCAGAATGTACTGTACATCCTTGTGGGTCCAATGTTCGGATCAGAATGCAGACAGACCCATGTTCTCATCTATGCATTAGACTTCCATGGATGTTCATTCCGAGAGGTGCTCCGAGATCTGTAGAGAGAGCTGCCTGTCATTGATTCACTAGCTTTGGTGGCCAGCATGTTCACCAAACAAGGAATTTGTCTTCAGGTAAAACCGTGTTTCTGTGAACTTTGCACATCAGCATTGATGCCTGTGGGTGGATAGACGATACAAAGTACTGCAAAGTACAATATTAACCATAAACTGATGAGGAATTCCTCGTGCGCTGTACAGATTTGGCCAATAAAGCAGATTCTGTAAGATGGCTGGAGCTCAGTTTTACACCATGTTACTGACAGGTGACCACTGTCTTCACCTCTAGCCGGGTAATAGATGGTCCAGAATCCGTCATTGTCACTTCTTCTTCCACAACATAATCTGCATATAAATGTGAAGGAAAATAAACACAAAGAATTCATAATCGGAATTCCAAACGTGGGTTTATTTTGTGTGAATATTTACTAATAAACATTTCCTGGTCATAACCAGCAACACCTGAAGAAAAACTGTGATATGGAAAAATGGTGAACCTCAGCCAACCAAAGAGCCACATTATCTGATATTTCCAACTCATCTGAAACTTTGATTCCATCTGAAACCTGCATCTTTGCATCACTGACCTCCCTTCTCTCCTGATCTCCCCATCAGGCACCCCTCTTCTCTCCTGCTTTCCTCATCATGGACCCCTCTTCTCTCCTGATCTCCCCATCATGGACCCCTCTTTTCCCCTGATTTCCCTATCATAGACCCCCCTTCTCCCGCAATCTCCCCATCATGGAACCCTCTTCTCTCCTGATCTCCCCATCATAAACCCCTCTTCTATCCTGATTTCCCCATTATGGGCCATGCTTCTCTCCATCATGGGCCCCTCTTCTCTCCATCATGGACCCCTCTTCTCTCCATCATGGACCCCTCTTCTCTTCATCATAAGCCCCTCTTCTCTCTATCATGGACCATGCTTCTCTCCATCATGGACAATGCTTCTCTCCAGCATGGACCACTATTCTCTCCAGCGTGGACCCCTCTTCTCTCCATAATGGGCCTCTCTTCTCTCCATCATGGACAACTCTTCTCTCCATCATGGACCATGCTTCTCTCCATCATGGACCATGCTTTTCTCAATCATGAACCCCTCTTCTCTCCATCATGGACAATGCTTCTCTCCATCATGGACCCCTCTTCTCTCCATCATGAACCCCTCTTCTCTCCATCATGAACCCCTCTTCTCTTCATCATGGGCCATGCTTCTCTTCCTTCATGGAACCCTCTTCTCTCCATCATGGACCATGCGTCTCTCCATCATGGACCCCTCTTTTCTCCAAATCATGGGCCCCTCTTCTCTCCATCATAGAACCCTCTTCTCTTCATCATGGACCATGCTTCTTTCCATCATGGACTCCTCTTCTCTTCCTTCATGGAACCCCTCTTCTCTCCATCATGGGCCATGCATCTCTCCATCGTGGACCCCTCTTCTCTTCATCATGGATCACTCTTCTCTTCTTTCATGGAACCCCCTTCTCTCCATCATGGATCACTCTTCTCTTCTTTCATGGAACCCCCTTCTCTCCATCATGGACCATGTGTCTCTCCATCATGGACCCCTCTTCTCCCATCATGGAACCCTCTTCTCTCCATCATGGACCATGTGTCTCTCCATCATGGACCCCTCTTCTCTCCATCATAGAACCCTCTTCTCTCCATCATGGACTCCTCTTCTCTTCCTTCATGGAACCCCTCTTCTCTCCATCATGGGCCATGTGTCTCACCATCATGGACCCCTCTTCTCCCATCATGGAACCCCCTTCTCTCCATCATGGACCATGTGTCTCTCCATCATGGACCCCTCTTCTCTCCATCATAGAACCCTCTTCTCTCCATCATGGACTCCTCTTCTCTTCCTTCATGGAACCCCCTTCTCTCCATCATGGACCATGTGTCTCTCCATCATGGACCCCTCTTCTCCCATCATGGAACCCTCTTCTCTCCATCGTGGACCATGTGTCTCTCCATCATGGACCCCTCTTCTCTCCATCATAGAACCCTCTTCTCTCCATCATGGACTCCTCTTCTCTTCCTTCATGGAACCCCCTTCTCTCCATCATGGGCTATGTGTCTCACCATCATGGGCCCCTCTTCTCCCATCATGGAACCCCCTTCTCTCCATCATGGACCATGTGTATCTCCATCATGGACCCCTCTTCTCTCCATCATAGAACCCTCTTCTCTCCATCATGGACTCCTCTTCTCTTCCTTCATGGAACCCCCTTCTCTCCATCATGGACCATGTGTCTCTCCATCATGGACCCCTCTTCTCCCATCATGGAACCCTCTTCTCTCCATCATGGACCATGTGTCTCTCCATCATGGACCCCTCTTCTCTCCATCATAGAACCCTCTTCTCTCCATCATGGACCATGTGTCTCTCCATCATGGACCCCTCTTCTCTCCATCATAGAACCCTCTTCTCTCCATCATGGACTCCTCTTCTCTTCCTTCATGGAACCCCTCTTCTCTCCATCATGGGCCATGCGTCTCTCCATCATGGACCCCTCTTCTCTCCATCATAGAACCCTCTTCTCTCCATCATGGACTCCTCTTCTCTTCCTTCATGGAACCCCTCTTCTCTCCATCATGGGCCATGCGTCTCTCCATCATGGACCCCTCTTCTTAAACTTAGCATAAACACATTACAAACACATATATAAGACAAAGGATTGCATTCCAGTGAGTCCAACACATATATAAGACACTATCATTCCAGTGAGCCCAACTTAAACCACTGCAGTGTTTTCATGTGTGTCCAGCATTCTGGAAATCCCTTCACCGCACTGTAAACGCATACAGATGAATGCATGCACACACATGAAAGCACACAAACGCATGTAAAATGCTGCTTAGTAATATAATAGAATATAATGTAATATAATATAATAATGCAATAAAATATAATAATGTAATAAAATATAATATAATAATGTAATATAATATAATATAATAATGCAATAAAATATAATATAATATAATAGAATATAATGTAATATAATATAATAATGCAATAAAATATAATATTGTAATATAATATAATAATGCAATGTAATATAATATAATATAATATAATGTAGAATATAATAGTAATAGTATATAAATCCAAAAAAGGCGCGGCAAACGCACATCCAGAAATGAACGATGAGCGCAGTGACCGTGCTATAAACCAGCCCCGATCTACGCGTTCGCTGGGCGTTTCTGCATGCACTTTTTTTTTTTTAATCATTTTTGAATTTATTTTTTTACTAAGTTACATTTACATGCGTTTGCAAACATTTCATTAGCGGTGGTTTTGCTGCGTGTTCTGGTGTAGAGAATTGCAGCATGTGGTACTTTTTATTCCAGACTTGTGTGGGTGTAAGAAGATGTCCGTCGCTGCTTCAGTCACACTAGAAAACCTATTGGAACGCACAGCGGCCATGTTGGAACGCATGGCGCATGCGCAGTAAGTTTGTCTCGACCGTACGTCACTTCCGGCTATAGAATTTGCTAAGTAGAACATTCTGCACACTCCCCGATCCGAGCACAATGACCAGGTACAATCAGTGCCCAGGTAAAGTCTCCTCCCCCCCGGTCAGCTCCTCCCCCGAACACACACACACGCTATACCCGCCTATTATTGTCCAAGGAGCCAATCGCACTTTTTATGGGCGGAGTTATCCGCACGATCGTCCATCCAATCAGAGTGAAAAGAAAATTCAAGAAAGATGGGCGGTGAGTATTTTACTCTGTAACCAATAAGCCGCTAAGGGGCGTGCAACATCTTAAATCGAGCCAATTGTAATCGCGCAATGTGCATTCCTGATCCGCCCCGATAGTGAGTGAAGCCAGTGTTCATTGGGTGGACGGGGGTGATCGCAGCCAATAGTCTCCAGCGGGGAGAGGGATTGGCTGTAGCGGGCAGTTTGAATATCGCTGTATAGTAGTGTCGATCGGAGCGGAGCTGTGTGTTCGGAGAGTGCGAGGTGAGCCCGGCGACCGGGGATATCAGCCCGATTATGTCTGCACTGGGGGAGGAGGAGGACATGGCATGGAGGAGATGGGACTGTAGGAGAGGAGGGTGACATGGCATGGAGGAGATGGGACTGTAGGGGAGGAGGAGGACATGGCATGGAGGAGATGGGACTGTAGGAGAGGAGGAGGACATGGCATGGAGGAGATGGGACTGTAGGAGAGGAGGAGGACATGGCATGGAGGAGATGGGACTGTAGGGGAGGAGGAGGACATGGCATGGAGGAGATGGGACTGTAGGGGAGGAGGACATGGCATGGAGGAGATGGGACTGTAGGAGAGGAGGACATGGCATGGAGGAGATGGGACTGTAGGGGAGGAGGAGGAGGACATGGCATGGAGGAGATGGGACTGTAGGGGAGGAGGAGGAGGACATGGCATGGAGGAGATGGGACTGTAGGGGAGGAGGAGGAGGACATGGCATGGAGGAGATGGGACTGTAGGGGAGGAGGAGGACATGGCATGGAGGAGATGGGACTGTAGGGGAGGAGGACATGGCATGGAGGAGATGGGACTGTAGGAGAGGAGGAGGACATGGCATGGAGGAGCTGGGACTGTAGGGGAGGACATGACATGGAGGAGATGGGACTGTAGGAGAGGAGGAGGACATGACATGGAGGAGATGGGACTGTAGGGGAGGAGGAGGACATGACATGGAGGAGATGGGACTGTAGGGGAGGAGGAGGACATGGCATGGAGGAGATGGGACTGTAGGGGAGGACATGACATGGAGGAGATGGGACTGTAGGAGAGGAGGAGGCCATGGCATGGAGGAGATGGGACTGTAGGGGAGGACATGACATGGAGGAGATGGGACTGTAGGAGAGGAGGAGGCCATGGCATGGAGGAGATGGGACTGTAGGGGAGGAGGAGGACATGGCATGGAGGAGACGGGACTGTAGGAGAGAAGGGAGGACATGGCATGGAGGAGATGGGACTGTAGGGGAGGAGGAGGACATGGCATGGAGGAGATGGGACTGTAGGGGAGGAGGAGGACATGGCATGGAGGAGACGGGACTGTAGGGGAGGAGGAGGAGGACATGGCATGGAGGAGATGGGACTGTAGGAGAGGAGGAGGCCATGGCATGGAGGAGATGGGACTGTAGGGGAGGAGGGTGACATGGCATGGAGGAGACGGGACTGTAGGGGAGGAGGAGGAGGACATGGCATGGAGGAGATGGGACTGTAGGAGAGGAGGAGGCCATGGCATGGAGGAGATGGGACTGTAGGGGGGGGAGAAGGACATGGCATGGAGGAGATGGGACTGTAGGGGAGGAGGAGGACATGACATGGAGGAGATGGGACTGTAGGGGAGGAGGAGGACATGACATGGAGGAGATGGGACTGTAGGGGGGGGAGAAGGACATGGCATGGAGGAGATGGGACTGTAGGAGAGGAGGAGGCCATGGCATGGAGGAGATGGGACTGTAGGAGAGGAGGAGGCCATGGCATGGAGGAGATGGGACTGTAGGAGAGGAGGAGGACATGGCATGGAGGAGATGGGACTGTAGGGGAGGAGGAGGAGGACATGGCATGGAGGAGATGGGACTGTAGCAGAGGAGGAGGACATGGCATGGAGGAGATGGGACTGTAGGAGAGGAGGACATGGCATGGAGGAGATGGGACTGTAGGGGAGGAGGAGGAGGACATGGCATGGAGGAGATGGGACTGTAGGGGAGGAGGAGGACATGGCATGGAGGAGATGGGACTGTAGGGGAGGAGGAGGAGATGGGACTGTAGGGGGGAGGAGGACATGGCATGGAGGAGATGGGACTGTAGGGGAGGACATGACATGGAGGAGATGGGACTGTAGGAGAGGAGGAGGACATGGCATGGAGGAGCTGGGACTGTAGGGGAGGAGGAGGACATGGAGGAGATGGGACTGTAGGAGAGGAGGAGGACATGGCATGGAGGAGCTGGGACTGTAGGGGAGGAGGAGGACATGGAGGAGATGGGACTGTAGGGGAGGAGGAGGACATGGCATGGAGGAGACGGGACTGTAGGAGAGAAGGGAGGACATGGCATGGAGGAGATGGGACTGTAGGGGAGGAGGAGGACATGGCATGGAGGAGATGGGACTGTAGGGGAGGAGGAGGAGGACATGGCATGGAGGAGATGGGACTGTAGGAGAGGAGGAGGACATGGCATGGAGGAGACGGGACTGTAGGGGGGGGAGAAGGACATGGCATGGAGGAGATGGGACTGTAGGAGAGAAGGGAGGACATGGCATGGAGGAGATGGGACTGTAGGAGAGGAGGAGGCCATGGCATGGAGGAGACGGGACTGTAGGGGAGGAGGAGGACATGACATGGAGGAGATGGGACTGTAGGGGAGGAGGAGGACATGACATGGAGGAGATGGGACTGTAGGGGGGGGAGAAGGACATGGCATGGAGGAGATGGGACTGTAGGAGAGGAGGAGGCCATGGCATGGAGGAGATGGGACTGTAGGGGAGGAGGAGGACATGGCATGGAGGAGATGGGACTGTAGGGGAGGAGGAGGCCATGGCATGGAGGAGATGGGACTGTAGGGGAGGAGGAGGACATGGCATGGAGGAGACGGGACTGTAGGGGAGGAGGAGGACATGGCATGGAGGAGATGGGACTGTAGGGGAGGAGGAGGACATGGAGGAGATGGGACTGTAGGGGAGGAGGAGGACATGGCATGGAGGAGACGGGACTGTAGGAGAGAAGGGAGGACATGGCATGGAGGAGATGGGACTGTAGGGGAGGAGGAGGACATGGCATGGAGGAGATGGGACTGTAGGGGAGGAGGAGGACATGGCATGGAGGAGAGGAGGAGGACATGGCATGGAGGAGACGGGACTGTAGGGGAGGAGGAGGAGGACATGGCATGGAGGAGACGGGACTGTAGGGGAGGAGGAGGACATGACATGGAGGAGATGGGACTGTAGGGGAGGAGGAGGACATGACATGGAGGAGATGGGACTGTAGGGGAGGAGGAGGCCATGGCATGGAGGAGATGGGACTGTAGGGGAGGAGGAGGACATGGCATGGAGGAGACGGGACTGTAGGAGAGGAGGAGGCCATGGCATGGAGGAGATGGGACTGTAGGGGAGGAGGAGGACATGGCATGGAGGAGATGGGACTGTAGGGGAGGAGGAGGACATGGCATGGAGGAGACGGGACTGTAGGGGAGGAGGAGGACATGGCATGGAGGAGATGGGACTGTAGGGGAGGAGGAGGACATGGCATGGAGGAGACGGGACTGTAGGGGAGGAGGAGGACATGGCATGGAGGAGGACATGGCATGGAGGAGACGGGACTGTAGGGGAGGAGGAGGACATGGCATGGAGGAGGAGGAGGACATGGCATGGAGGAGACGGGACTGTAGGGGAGGACATGGCATGGAGGAGATGGGACTGTAGGGGGGAGGAGGACATGGCATGGAGGAGATGGGACTATAGGGGAGGAGGAGGACATGGCATGGAGGAGATGGGACTGTAGGAGAGGAGGAGGAGGACATGGCATGGAGGAGACGGGACTGTAGGGGAGGAGGAGGACATGGCATGGAGGAGATGGGACTGTAGGAGAGGAGGACATGGCATGGAGGAGACGGGACTGTAGGGGAGGAGGAGGACATGGCATGGAGGAGATGGGACTGTAGGGGAGGAGGAGGACATGGCATGGAGGAGATGGGACTGTAGGGGAGGAGGAGGACATGGCATGGAGGAGATGGGACTGTAGGGGAGGAGGAGGACATGGCATGGGGGAGATGGGACTGTAGGGGAGGAGGAGGAGGACATGACATGGAGGAGATGGGACTGTAGGAGAGGAGGAGGAGGACATGACATGGAGGAGATGGGACTGTAGGAGAGGAGGAGGACATGGCATGGAGGAGATGGGACTGTAGGAGAGGAGGAGGACATGGCATGGAGGAGATGGGACTGTAGGGGAGGAGGAGGACATGGCATGGAGGAGATGGGACTGTAGGGGAGGACATGGCATGGAGGAGACGGGACTGTAGGGGAGGAGGAGGACATGGCATGGAGGAGATGGGACTGTAGGGGAGGAGGAGGACCATGGCATGGAGGAGATGGGACTGTAGGGGGGAGGAGGACATGGCATGGAGGAGATGGGACTGTAGGGGAGGAGGAGGACATGGCATGGAGGAGCTGGGACTGTAGGAGAGGAGGACATGGCATGGAGGAGACGGGACTGTAGGGGAGGAGGAGGACATGGCATGGAGGAGATGGGACTGTAGGGAGGAGGAGGACATGGCATGGAGGAGATGGGACTGTAGGGGAGGAGGAGGACATGGCATGGAGGAGACGGGACTGTAGGGGAGGAGGAGGACATGGCATGGAGGAGATGGGACTGTAGGGGAGGAGGAGGACATGGCATGGAGGAGATGGGACTGTAGGGGAGGAGGAGGACATGGCATGGAGGAGATGGGACTGTAGGGGGGAGGAGGACATGGCATGGAGGAGATGGGACTGTAGGGGAGGAGGAGGACATGGCATGGAGGAGCTGGGACTGTAGGGGAGGAGGAGGACATGGCATGGAGGAGACGGGACTGTAGGGGAGGAGGAGGACATGGCATGGAGGAGATGGGACTGTAGAGGAGGAGGAGGACATGGCATGGAGGAGACGGGACTGTAGGGGAGGAGGAGGACATGGCATGGAGGAGATGGGACTGTAGGGGAGGACATGACATGGAGGAGATGGGACTGTAGGAGAGGAGGAGGACATGGCATGGAGGAGCTGGGACTGTAGGAGAGAAGGGAGGACATGGCATGGAGGAGACGGGACTGTAGGGGAGGAGGAGGACATGGCATGGAGGAGACGGGACTGTAGGGGAGGAGGAGGACATGGCATGGAGGAGACGGGACTGTAGGGGAGGAGGAGGACATGGCATGGAGGAGACGGGACTGTAGGAGAGGAGGAGGACATGGCATGGAGGAGATGGGACTGTAGGAGAGAAGGGAGGACATGGCATGGAGGAGATGGGACTGTAGGAGAGAAGGGAGGACATGGCATGGAGGAGATGGGACTGTAGGAGAGGAGGAGGACATGGCATGGAGGAGACGGGACTGTAGGGGAGGAGGACATGGCATGGAGGAGACGGGACTGTAGGGGAGGAGGAGGACATGGCATGTAGGGGAGGAGGAGGACATGACATGGAGGAGATGGGACTGTAGGGGAGGAGGAGGACATGGCATGGAGGAGATGGGACTGTAGGGGAGGAGGAGGACATGGCATGGAGGAGATGGGACTGTAGGGGAGGAGGAGGCCATGGCATGGAGGAGACGGGACTGTAGGAGAGGAGGAGGCCATGGCATGGAGGAGATGGGACTGTAGGGGAGGAGGAGGCCATGGCATGGAGGAGATGGGACTGTAGGGGAGGAGGAGGACATGGCATGGAGGAGATGGGACTGTAGGGGAGGAGGAGGACATGGCATGGAGGAGATGGGACTGTAGGGAGGAGGAGGACATGGCATGGAGGAGATGGGACTGTAGGAGAGGAGGGAGGACATGGTTGCCCATGCTCCACAGCACTTTTGTCTTCCCTCCTCTCCTGCCAGCTGCTGCGGGCACACAGGGGATCTTTTCACAATCGAAGGCAAGAGAAGGGGCCGGTAAATATATCAGGTAGGCTATATGGGGCCCTGGGATTTCTTACAGCAGCCCTGGGCACACTGTACCGGTCCTTTATATGTGGCCTCCTCCTGTTCCATAGAGCTGTAATGAAGGTAGATCCATACAGCAGAGAATGTGTTGGAGTCTTAGCCGGACTTCTCTCTAACCCAAGTTCTTATTGCAGTTCAATATTCACAAAGATGGGAGCAGCAGAGTCCAGAGATCAGGTGACCCCTTCCCGGCCAATCCAGAACCGCCATCTCTCTCGCGTGACTGATCCTCGCTCGCCTACCGCTGGCATCATGAGAACTCCAATTGAGGTATAGTTTATGGGTTCTCTTTTCCTTCCATTACAGAGAAACTATTGCATTGCCTGTTCAGAAGAAAGTGACGCCTGCTTATCCTCCCCAATCCCAGTACTCCTCCTTGTTACATTGTTCTTCTACAAGCAGCAGCAGAAATCCAATCTTGCAGAGGGAGAGAGCGGTTGGGGGGGGGGTTCAATTACAGGAACCGATCCCCGTGAGTCTCCCTGCAACAGCTGAAAGCCGGCTTCTCCTCTCTCCTGCCAGCTTTAGCTGCTGCAGGGGAGACACACAGGGGATCGGTTCCTGTATTTGAACCTCTCCCCAACTGCGTACTCACACTCTGAAAGATTCAAATCCATGGAGGAGATGGGACTGTAGGAGAGGAGATGGGACATGGCATGGAGGAGATGGGACATGGCATGGAGGAGATGGGACTGTAGGAGAGGAGGGAGGACATGGCATGGAGGAGATGGGACTGTAGGGAGGAGGAGGACATGGCATGGAGGAGATGGGACTGTAGGAGAGGAGGGAGGACATGGTTGCCCATGCTCCACAGCACTTTTGTCTTCCCTCCTCTCCTGCCAGCTGCTGCGGGCACACAGGGGATCTTTTCACAATCGAAGGCAAGAGAAGGGGCCGGTAAATATATCAGGTAGGCTATATGGGGCCCTGGGATTTCTTACAGCAGCCCTGGGCACACTGTACTTCTCCATCCCATGTTGGAGAACTGTAACGCAGGCTAAACCTGTTTAGTCGTACTTGTTGTTTTAATAAAGATTATTGTTTTATAAGTACGGCAAACACAGCATGAAGGGAGTTCACATGATGAGTAAATATTATTTAGGCTACGGGATAGGTATACCAAGATGGCCGCCGTGTTCGGTCGCAAAGTAGGTACACCAAGATGGCGCCATCCCAGCCTATAAAAAGACCGGGAGTAGAGATGGACGGCACGCTCCAGATGACGTCGTATGACGAAACGCGTAGGGCGTGGTTCACGTACGTCTATACGTCACTTCCGGGAACGGTGGTTTGAGCCGGTGGAACGCGGAAGCGGTCCGGCAAACACCTCTCCAAGCTGATAGTGAACTCCCTAACTGTGAGTGGATGCTACGTTTGTTTGTCTGAACATAACATATGCTACGCAATGGAGGCTTATCCTTTATTTTAGTGACCGAAGAAGTGTCGAGGTATCGGCCAAAAGAGTGTGGTAAGCAGCGGTGTTTTCGGTGAATCACCTACCGACACCATACTTTGTTTGATTTTTTAATCACTACACGGGGTTTTGGCAATATCAGCACTTGGCACTTTATTTGCATAAGTATATGCATAACATATGATGTTTACAGTATGATATATAAGGCACAGCCCATAAACAGCACGTAGCACTTTATATATTTTTATATATTTATATTCATTGCGTGCACCTTTAGCACTATATGCACTTTCTATTTTGCACATGCACGTTTTATAAGTGGTAGCGCCGGTCCCAACATTTTTTGCAATTCTTTCAGAAGAAAGTGACGCCTGCTTATCCTCCCCAATCCCAGTACTCCTCCTTGTTACATTGTTCTTCTACAAGCAGCAGCAGAAATCCAATCTTGCAGAGGGAGAGAGCGGTTGGGGGGGGGGGTTCAATTACAGGAACCGATCCCCGTGAGTCTCCCTGCAACAGCTGAAAGCCGGCTTCTCCTCTCTCCTGCCAGCTTTAGCTGCTGCAGGGGAGACACACAGGGGATCGGTTCCTGTATTTGAACCTCTCCCCAACTGCGTACTCACACTCTGAAAGATTCAAATCCATGGAGGAGATGGGACTGTAGGAGAGGAGATGGGACATGGCATGGAGGAGATGGGACATGGCATGGAGGAGATGGGACTGTAGGAGAGGAGGGAGGACATGGCATGGAGGAGATGGGACTGTAGGGAGGAGGAGGACATGGCATGGAGGAGATGGGACTGTAGGAGAGGAGGGAGGACATGGTTGCCCATGCTCCACAGCACTTTTGTCTTCCCTCCTCTCCTGCCAGCTGCTGCGGGCACACAGGGGATCTTTTCACAATCGAAGGCAAGAGAAGGGGCCGGTAAATATATCAGGTAGGCTATATGGGGCCCTGGGATTTCTTACAGCAGCCCTGGGCACACTGTACTTCTCCATCCCATGTTGGAGAACTGTAACGCAGGCTAAACCTCGCCCAACTACAGCCATGGCCAAATGTTCTGAGACCGACACAAATATTAACCACTTGCCAACTGCTCACATGGAACGTACTGCGGCAAAGTGGTTCGTTATCGTCCAGCGACGTAGGTCTACGTCACTGGGCTCCTCCCCTTGTGGCCGCCGGAGGCTCGCTCACGCTGTATTCAGTCACAGCGGGAGTCGGGCCAGGGGAGGAGCGGCGGTGATCACCGCCGCTCTTCCCCGATCGTCGGGGATCGAGTGTGGAGATCCGCCTGCTTGTGTAAACAGAGCGGGCGGATCTCCTAAGTGACAGGGAGTGACAGATTGCAGGGTTCAGCATAGCTAAACCTGCGATCTGTCCCTGTGTCACTCAGTCACCTCCCCCCACACACACACGTTAGTAAGCACCAGACATAAATTAACCCCTTGATCACCAATAAGTTAACCCCTTCCCTGCCAGTGTCATTTTTACAGTGACAGAGCATATTTATAGCACTGATTACTGCAGTAATGTCACTGGTACCCCCAAAAGTGTCAAAAATGTCAGTCAGGGGTCTGATCTGTCCGCCGCAATGTCGCAGTCCCGCAAAAAAAAACGCAGATTGCCGCCATTACTCGTTAAAAAAAAAAAAAAACAATAAAAATGACCTGAATCTTCCATGTAGTTAGTAGCTGTGATAACTTATGCGCAAACCAATCAAAATACGCTTATTGTGATTTATTTTATTTTTCCCAAACATATATGTAGCAGAAAACAAATTGGCCTAAAATGTAACATTTTTGATTTTTACTTTTTTGTTTTTTTGGGGGGGGGGGGATTCGTATTAAAAAATGTGAAAAATGTTATTTTTTTCAAAATTGTCGCTTTTTTTTGTTTATCGCGCAAAAAATAAAAATCGCACAGGTGATCAAATACCACCAAAAGAAAGCTATATTTGTGGGAAAATAAATAATTTGGGTACAGCTTCGCACGACCGCGCAATTTTCCGTTAAAATAACGCAGTGGCGAATCGCAAAATATGGCCTGGTCAGGAATGGGGTAAAATCTTCCGGTCATAAAGCGGTTAAAAATACGCTCATTGAGAATTTTTTTGTCAGACATGTAGCTAAATACATTTTGGCCTAAATATATGACAAAAATTGGATATTTTTTAACTGTCAAAGTACAAAAATATTGTTGTTTTTCAAAATTGTCGTTTTTTTTTAATTCATATCGCAAAAAATAAAAAGCGCAGAGGTGATCAAATACCACCAAAAGAAAGCTCTGTTTGTAGGAAAAAAAGGACGTAAATTTAGTTTTGGTACGGCGTTGCATGACCGCGCAATTGTCAGTTAAAGTCGCACAGTGCCGAATCGCAAAAAGTGGCCTGGACGTAAAGCAGGAAAATCCTCCGGGGGTAAAGTGGTTAATATTCACAAAGTCTGCTGCTTCAATGTTTTTGGGTCTTTTTGTCCCATGTTACTGTGGTATACTGAAGTATAATTACAATAATTTCATAAGTGTCAAAGGCTTTTTTTGACAATTACATGAAGTTTATGCAGAGTTAATATTTGCAGTGTTGACCCTTCTTTTTCAAGACCTCTGCAATTCCCCCCGGCATGCTCGCAATCAACTTCTGGGCCACCTCCTGACTGATGGCAGCCCATTCTTCCACAATCAATGTTTGGAGTTTGTCAGAATTTGTGGGTTTTTCTCTTACGTCCTCCGACAGTCACCGCCCACTGATTCAGTCTTCACCAATGGGTATTGACTTCATATCCATAGGAGCAAGCTAGAAGTCAATACCCATTGGTGAAGACTGAATGAGTGGGCGGCGACTGTCGGAGGATTCAGAGAAAGGAATTTTATGGTGAGGTTTTACAAAAATTCTGTTTTTTGTTTACCCGCCTTTTGAGGATTGACCACAAGTTCTCAATGGGATTAAAGCGGTAGTATCCCGTTTTTTTACACTTTTACCTACAGGTAAGCCTATAATAAGTCTTACCTGTAGGTACGATTAATATCTCCTAAACCGGCACGGTTTAGGAGATATTTGCAGTGCATGCAGCTGCTCACGCGAGTGGCGCATGCGCTCTGAAGGTCTGGGGGGACCTTCAGTTTTGCTTGCCGGGAGCTTGCCGGAAAATCACTCCCGTGCGCATGCGTGGGAGTGACATCATCGCGGCTCCGGCCAATCACAGCGCCGGAGCCGCCGAACCCGGAAGAGACGCTGAGGGATCATGGCAGCGCCTGCAGCCATGTCCGGGGGTCCGTGTCGGGGCTTCGTTATAAGGTAAGTAATACATAACGAGCGATGCATGCTAGCTCATTATGCCTTTGTCTTGCCGGGTTTTTTTTTTTTTTTTTTTTTTGGGGGGGGGTTTACAACCGCTTTAAGGTCTGGGGAGTTTCCTGGTCATGAACCCAAAACTTCAATGTTTTGTTCCCTAAGCCACTTGGTTATTACTTTGGCCTTATGGCAAGGAGCTCCATCATGGTGGAAAAGGCATTGTTCCTCACCAAACTGTTCTTGGATGGTTGGGAGAAGTTGCTCTCGGAGGATGTTTTTGTACCATTCTTTATTCATGGTGGTGTTCTTAGGCAGAATTGTGAGTGAGCCCACTCCCTTGGATGAGAAGCAACCCCACACATGAATGGTCTCAGGATGTTTACTGTTGGCATGACACAGGACTGATGGTAGCGCTCACCTTTTCTTCCCCGGACAAGATTTTTTTCCCCGATGCCTCAGCCCCGGTTCACACTACTGCGTGTGCGGGGTTCGCATGTCATGTCAGAGCGCACTGCTCCGACATGACATGCGATCAGCTGTGCGGTGCGAGTTTAGCCATACAGTTTGTATGGCTAAATTCGCATCGCACCCGCAGCAAACACGCACAGGAGGCATTTTTGCTGCCGCATCAGGATCGGATCGAACAGCCGTTCACACTTGTGCGATCCGATCCTGTGCGAACTGCACGATCGCACTGCGATATGCGATCAAACTGGGGGTGTCATTAACATTGACACCCCCAGCGGATCGCATATGGCAGTGTGAACTGCCGGGGGTGCGTGTGCGATGCGGGAACAGGCTGCGAATTCGCAGCCTTCCCGCATCGCATCAGTGTGAACCGAGCCTTAAACAATCAGAAAGAGGATTCATCAGAGAAAATCACCTTACCCCAGTCCTCAGCAGTCCAATCCCTGGACCTTTTACAGAATATCAGTCTGTACCTGATGTTTTTCTGGAGAGAAGTGGCTTCTTTGCTGCCCTTGACACCATGCCATCCTCCAAAAGTCTTCTCCTCATTGTGTGCAGATGTACTCACACCTGCCTGCTGCCATTCCTGGGCAAGCTCTGCACTGGTGGTGCCCCGATCCCGAAGCTGAATCAACTGTAGGAGACGGTCCTCGCGCTTGCTGGACTTTCTTGAGTGCCCCAAAGCCTTCTTCACCAATGCAGTGGAAATGTGTTTTTTTTTTTTTATGGATTAAAGCGGTTGTAAACCCTAAAACATAAAAAAAAAAAAAAAAAAAAAAATAATAAACCTGCAAGACAAAGGCATAATGAGCTAGTATGCATCGCATACTAGCCCATTATGTGTAACTTACCTTAGAACAAAGCCCCGACACGGACCCCCGGACATCGTTGCGGGCGCTGCCATCATCCCTCGCCGTCTCTTCCGGGTTCAGCGGCTCTGGCGCGGTGATTGGCTGGAAGAGACGGCTCCGGCGCGATGATTGGCCGGAGCCGCGATGACGTCACTCCCGCGCTAATTGAAGGTCCCCCCGGACCTTCAGAGCGCATGCGCCGCTCGCGCGAGCGGCTGCATGCACTGTAAATATCTCCTAAACCGTGCCGGTTTAGGAGATATTATTTGTACCTGCAGGTAAGCCTTATTATAGGCTTACCTGTAGGTTAAAGTGCCAAAAAGCGGGATACTACCGCTTTAAAGCAGCCTTTCTCGACTTTCAACACAGAGGAACCTTTTTAAAATAAATTTCTGGTCTCGGGGAACCCCTGCTAAAAAATGAAAAATCTACAACTCCTGATACATTAGTGTACAGTCAGTGGGAAGAATGCTCCTTACTCTGTCATCATTGGGAAGAATTACCCCCCCTTACAGATAGCTAAAAGGAACAATGGTGTCATTGCAAATTTATCTGAGAGGCAGAAATTGGTAATTTCTCAAGGAACCCCCAGCAACCTCTGGAGGAACCCTGGTTGAGAGACCCTGGATTAAAGTATAATGACTAAAGGCAACCCCCCCCCCTTTTTTCTTTTTTTTTTTTTTTTTTTTTTTTTGATAGAAGGTTGAGGATCTAGGCCAGTGATGGCGAATCTTGGCACCCCAGATGTTTTGGAACTACATTTCCCATGATGCTCATGCACTCTGCAGTGTAGATGAGCATCATGGGAAATCTAGTTCCAAAACATCTGGGGTGCCAAGGTTCGCCATCACTGATCTAGGCCCTCTGTCTGTGCTCCTGTTAGGATGAATCCCCACCCTCACATCTCCCCATTTATTTGTCCTGTTTACCATTTTCATTGAAAGTAAAAAAAAAAAAATCCCAAATTACAAGACTCTGGTCCGGCCACATCTGGAGTATGCTGTCCAGTTCTGGGCACCGGTCCTCAGGAAGGATGTGCTGGAACTGGAGAGAGTCCAGAGAAGGGCAACAAAAATAATTAGGGGAATGGAGGGCATCAGCTATGAGGAAAGACTACAAGCACTGAACTTATTCTCTCTGGAGAAGAGACGATTGAGGGGGGATATGATATCAATGTACAAATACTGTACTGGCGACCCTAGCATAAGGAACAAACTATTCAGAGAAAGGGAATACAATAAGACACGTGTCCACTCACTAAAACTAGAGGAAAGGCGGTTTAACCTTAAAATGCGTAAGGGGTTCTTCACTGTAAGAGCGGTAAGGATGTGGAATTCTCTTCCACAAGCAGTGGTATCAGCAGGGAGCATCGATGGTTTCAAAAAACGATTAGATGGGCGCCTTAAAGACCACAACATACAGGGGTATACAATGTACGGTTAGCAGCAAACACACACACACATCATAGGTTGGACAGGTCTTTTTTCAACCTCACTAACTATGTAACTTTTTGGTTATTCCCAGAAAAGTATCTTCTAATGGGGACACTATTTCTAGTGAGCTGGGGGTCCCCAAAGAAATTCCCTTAATTTGCAGGGATTTCCCCTCACTTCCTGTTTTGGCTAGGAGACAGGAAGTGAAGAAAAATCTCTGCAATAGAGCAACAAATGGTGAAAAAAAAAAAAAAATATGACGGGTTGTAACCCTCCCTTACTCTATCCAAAATGGGGGGTGTTGGCTATAGTTCTATTTTAAGTTAATTTTTCCATGGCAAAGAGGGACTTTGAAATTCACTGTTTTTATAACATTCTGGAGTATGTGCAAATTGCCATAAAGCACTGAAGCAGCAGACGTTTTGAAAATGTAAAAATTTAATGTGTCATTTTAAAATCTTTTGGCTACAGCTGTATATGCAGGATTTTTTATGTGGCTTAAAATAAAATCGACCTGATACACCAGGTAAGGAAATTAATAAAAAAAAAAAAAATAAATGCATTTAAATATATAATTAAATCTTGACTGGAGTTCAGCTTTAGGCCCCTTTAGCACTTGTACGGCTTGAAAGACGCATGACTTGAAGCAATGCCAGTGTAATCCTATGGACCTCAAGTCACATCGAAGTCAGACCATAGTAGTGCAGGGACTACTTTTGAAGTTGCACAGAAATGAACGGCATCAGAAATCATGGGGTAACGACTTGTCATGCGACTTTGCAGAACAAGTCGCACAAGTGTGAAATGGGCCATAAAAGAATTGTACTTCCAATTTGCAACTGACAGTTCTTCATGCAAAGTTGCACCTTTTTATCGCTCTGCTTGTTTGTTTGTTTTTTTCCTGCAGGATAAAAAATAAATTCTCTCTGAAGTCAGATGGGGGGCAGTAGAGGGTCGGGTACTGGTGGGGGCTATGGGGGCAGTAGAGGGTCGGGTACTGGTGGGGGCTATGGGGGCAGTAGAGGGTCGGGTACTGGTGGGGGCTATGGTGGCAGTAGAGGGTCGGGTACTGGTGGGGGCTATGGGGGCAGTAGAGGGTCGGGTACTGGTGGGGGCTATGGTGGCAGTAGAGGGTCGGGTACTGGTGGGGGCTATGGTGGCAGTAGAGGGTCGGGTACTGGTGGGGGGCTATGGGGGCAGTAGAGGGTCGGGTACTGGTGGGGGCTATAGCAGAAGGCCAGAAGATTATATAGCAGGTTTACCTTCAGTTTTAAACCTCCAGGGTGGGGCATGTAGGTGTTCATGTGCAATCCTTTCCCCTGGCAGGTGAAAGTTGTTCATGAATAATAAATTGCATCTGACAGTTTATACATTGTATTCTAAATATTTTGTTCCTTTAAAATGATAGGTCTGACTGCTTTATCTGTTTAGGTCGGAGATTCTCCAAAGCGCACAATCATGTGTGAACAAGACGAGGAGGAGGAGGAGGCAGTGAAGCCCACAGAGACGGCAGACCCCCGCTCCCCAACACATGGGGTTGTGCGCACCCCTTTAAGACCATCTTTACATGGTGAGTGAATGCAAAAAAATGACACTTTAACCACTTGCTGAACCCCCCCCCTAGAACATTTACTGCTTCGGGGGGAGGGGGGGGGCACGCTGCTATATATACACAGGCAGTCCCTGGGTTACAAACAAGATGGGATCCTTTCATGAATAAAAAAATAAAGTTCCAGTTCTTCCTTTTTTTTTTTTTTTTCTTCTTTTTCCTTTTGTGTAATGTGAAAGATGTTGTAAATTGATATCTAACACGTCATACTTTATAATTGCGGACACTCCTGGAATGGCGCCAAAATTCGGTACTTAAAAATCTATATAGGAGACGCTTTAAAAACTTTTACATGTTACCTGTTCAGAGTCAGAGGAATTCTGCACACATTCCTGCAATGCACAAATGTCTACCTAGGGAAGACGTTCAATGGAATGAATTCAGAGGTCTGGTTGCTAAATATTCTCTCTAATAAAACATACAGGTAGGCCAATCAGATTGGTTATATTTTTTTACCTGAAATGTCACTTTACATCAGGGGTCCCCCAATCAGAGTCCCCTTTACATCAGGCATTTTCTCCCCCCACCCCCTCCACGGAGTCCACTGTTACATCAGGGGTCCACATTAGGAGTCGTTTCTGCGCCCCCCCCCAACTCTTAACACCTCTTTAAAATGAGGTGTCACCCCCCACTCGGAGTCCCCCTTTAGATCAGGCTTCTTCCACAGTCGCCCCCCCCCCCCCAATCAGATTGGTTATATTTTTTTTTTACCTGAAATGTCCCTTTACATCAGGGGTCCCCCGATGAGTCCCCCTTTACATTAGTCATCTTCTCCCCTCCACGGAGTCCACCGTTACATCAGGGGTCCACATTAGGAGTCGTTTCTCCCCCCCAACTCTAACACCTCTTTAACATGAGGTATCACCCCCCACCCCCACCACCCGGGAGTCCCCCTTTAGATCAGGCTTCTTCCACAGCTGCCAACTGGGAGTCGTCGTCGTCGCCCCCCCCCCTTACAGCATGCATCTTCCCCCCCCCCCCCAACGCCCTAATTCCACTTGGAGTCCCCCTATTACATCAGGCGTCTTCCAGTCCCCTTTAAAATCATGGTCTCCCCCCCCCCCCCCCCCCCCAAATACATCAGAAGTCCCCCCTTTACATCAGGCTTCTAATACCAACCCACCCCCAACTGGGAGCCCCCCTTATTTCAGCTATTCACCCCCCCCACCCTACTTGGTGTCCCCCTTTACATCAGGCTTCTAATACCAATACCCCCCACCCTACTCCGGGGTCCCCCTTTACATCATGCTTCTAATACCAACCCACCCCAACTGGGAGTCCCCCTGGTTTCAGGTATTCCCCCCCCCCCCACCCTACTAGGGGTCCCCCTTTACATCAGGCATCTCACCCCCCCCCCCCCCCCCCCTAAGGGGAGAGAGGAAGGACAGTCTGCTGGCTGTCTATTGCCCCCTGCAGGCTGGGGGGAGGAGACAGCCTGATCCTCCCTCCAGTAAGAGTCAGCAGCCGCTCCTTGTAGCAGGAGTGAAATTGGCAGGTGCCCGCTTGGCCTCACCCTTGTACCCGCCCTATGTATTGGTATCACTCTGTATTAATGGCTGCGTATGTCTCTTGAAAATATGTGAAAAGCTTGGGACCATTGAAGCGAGGGGTGAGCAGTGAGGGGACATTGCAGAACTGCTTTCTGAAGTCACCACGTGGGAATCGGGGACATTTCACTATGTTTAATAGGGGGAAGGCGTGAGGAAATCAGCAGACTATTTTATACAGTGAAATTACACCACATTTGATTGAAATTGGGTGGTAAAATTTCTGATGTAAAAATAAATGTACTTGACTTGCTCTAAAACATTTGATGTCTTTTTTATTATTCAGATTCCTTGAATTTTCTGGCAAAGCAGCTAAGTGAGGTGTTTGTAGCAGAGGATTCTGGGATTGTGGAAAGCCCAGACGCTATTGTTGAACCTCCAGCTCCCTCTTCTGAAGAGCAGGCAGTGGGTGACCAAACCTCCACACCCCCCTCTAGGGCAGAGGAGATCGAGGAGACAGCAGTGGAAAGCCCGGTTTTCCAAGCTCCAGTACCGGCAGAGCCAACTCCACCTCCTGTACAACAGCAGCAGAAACAACGAGGCAAATCGCCGCACGGTTCCGGTAAGATTATGGCAAACCCTTTACCAACAAAAAAAAGGGAAGAAGACACAAGTCTGCCAGTACTGTCCTTCCATGTGGTCTGCTGCTGGAGTCAAGGGGCACACCTGGGGTGACCTTCCAAAGTTTACATACTGATGCCCGAATGGCCAAGTTCTGTAACCTGGCCCTGTTAGGTGGAATAATGGCGCTTTTCCACTGCATGGAACCGACTGGTTCGGCTCGCTTTTGTGCTTTTCCACTGCTGGTACCTCATGGTATGGTACGGCAGCAATTTTCCACTGCATGGAACTGAACGGTACGGCTCTCAAAAACGGTACCACCTCGATTGTGGTTCCAAGAGGTACCATACCCGGTACCATATCCCACAATCCTTTGCATGCAGTCACTACTAGCCACTGATTGGTCAGAGAATCGTTGTTATCCCACCCACTTAACTTTAGTACTACTTTAGTGGAAAAGCAAACCGTACCGAACCGTTCCAACACCGTACCATGCGGTACCAGCAGTGTAAAAGCAAGCAGGGCCAAGTAGAGCCGAGCCAGTACTTGCAGTGGAAAAGTGCCATAAAGTTGCACTGGAGGTACACTATATATCTCCAAAAGTTCCTTAACATCTGACCATCTCTCTTATTACCTTGTTGGTAATCCCATTTCAAAAACCATGGCCATTAATATAGAGTAGGCTTCCTTTTTGTAGCTTTAACAGACTCCACTCTTCGGGTCAAGGTTTTTTAGGATTTTGAAGAGCTTCTATGGGAATGTGTGCCCATTTCAGCCAAAAGAATATTTTATTAGGCTGGATATTGATGTCTGATTAGAAGACTTGGCTCACAGTTGGCATTTTAAAAAATCCCAAAGGTGTTCAGTAAGGTTCAGTTCCTCCACACCAAACTCATCAAACCATGTGTTTATGGGACTGGCTTTGTACACGGGGGCACAGTCCTACTGGGAGAGAATAGGGACTACGCCCCCCCCCAACTGTTTTCACAAATGTAGTGCAGTGTACTGTATGTTGGAGCATTGCCAGAAACACTCAGTCATTTAGGAGAGGTGACCACATAGTTTTGTCCATATAGTGGATCTCAGCCTTGGAATTAATGCTTGACAGAGAAGGCAAATCATTCATCTAAATACTCCTTACAACTTAATTTTTCTCAATTTTTTTTTTTTTTCTATTGAGGTCCTTTTTTTTTTTTTTTAGTACAAATGGCACTTGGGTCCTTGTAGTTATTCAGTGCAAATGGCAGTGACCTATAGCAGCCAATAAAATTTCAGCTTGCTGAATCACGATTTTGTTCCAGGTTACTTAATTTCAAACAATGTAATTTGTTTTAAAGATGGTGGACCTAGTTCTGCCTGTGGCATTTTTTTATTTCTTATTTTTTTATTTCCCTATTTTCCCAGGTTCCAAAAACATTCGCCAGCGTCCTAGGAAAGCCTTAATGACTTCGGTCCCTGGCCGCTCCCCACTGAAAATCTTACAGGAGGACAACAGCCCCAGCACTGCTGTACAGAACAGACAGGTACGTGTCATAGAGGAAACAGACACACTAATAACATATCTGTTCAACCAACACCGGTGTTTGAGAGTCTAGTGAATGGATAGGCTGCATTCCCAGTGATGTCGCCTTCCTCTCTTTAATGTCTATGGTCTCTAGTGATTGGACAAGTTGCATTCCCAGTGATGTCACCAATCTGTAGGGAATGGATAGGCTGCATTCCCAGTGATGTCGCCTCCCTTTCTTAAATGTCTATGGTCTCTAGTGATTGGACAAGTTGCATTCCCAGTGATGTCACCAATCTCTAGTGAATGGATAGGCTGCATTCCCAGTGATGTCACTGGTCTCTAGGCAATAAATAGGCGGCATTCCCAGTGATGTCGCCTCCCTCTTGTATATGTCTATGGTCATATATGTCTATAGTGATTGGAGTACTTGCATTCCCAGTGATGTCACTGGTCTCCAGTAAATGGATAGGCTGCATTCCCAGTGATGTCACTTCCCTCTTTTATAAATGTCTATGGTCTCTAGTGAGTGGACAAGTTGGATTCTCAGTGATGTCACCGATCTCTAGTGAATGGATAGGCTGCATTCCCAGTGATGTCACTGGTCTCTAGGAAATTGATAGGCTGCATTCCCAGTGTTACATAGTAGGTGAAGTTGAATAAAGACATTAGTCCATCCAGTTCAACCTGTGTAGGTGTGTGTGGCCGTAATAATTTCCCATTCCCCTGAATGTTATGATCCTTGAGATGTACGTCCAAGAGTCTTTTAAAGCGGTTGTAAACCCAAAAACGCAAAAAAAAAAAAAAAAAAAAAAAAGAAACCTGCAAGACAAAGGCATAATGAGCGAGTATGCATCGCATACTAGCTCATTATGTATTACCTTAGAATGAAGAATGAAGCCCCGACACGGACCCCCGGACATCGCTGCGGGCGCTGCCATGATCCCTCGCCGTCTCTTCCGGGCTCTGCGGCTCCAGCGCTGTGATTGGCCAGAGCCGCGATGACGTCACTCCCGCGCATGTGCGCGGGAGTGATTTTCCGGCAAGCAAAACTCAAGGTCCCCCCCGGACCTTCAGAGCGCATGCGCCGCTCGCGTGAGCGGCTGCATGCACTGCAAATATCTCCTAAACCGTGCAGGTTTAGGAGATATTAATTGTACCTACAAGTAAGCCTTATTATAGGCTTACCTGTAGGTAAAAGTGTAAAAAAGGGGGATACTACCGCTTTAAAAGTGGCCATACTCCCTGCAGTTACCACCATTTGTGGTAGATAATTCCAAATTCTTGTAGTCATTACTGTAAGGAACCCCATGCGTAGCCTGAGGTTAAAACGCTTCTCCTCTAATCGCATTGTATGGCCTCATGCATTCCTTGCGACTGAAGATGCTGAGATCACCATTGAGGTATTTATAAATCGCTATCATGTCCCCTCTCAGGCATCCCTTTTCTAGGGAGAATAAATCAAGCGCTTGTAAGCACTCTTCATAATTGGGGTCCGCTAATCCAGTGGTCCTCAACCCTGGCGTACAGGGCCCACTACCAGGCCAGATTTTCAAGATAACTGAAATACATCCCAGGTGATATCATTTGCTGCTCAGTGATTGCAGTACTCTAGTCTGCATCTCCCCAAAGTAATACCTAAAATCTGGCCTGTTAGTGGGCCCTGTAGGCCAGGGTTGAGGACCACTGTTCTAATCCCCTAATTAGTTTAGTTGCCCTTCTCTGGACTCTTTCCAGCTCCAACACATCCCTCCTGAGGACTGGCGACCAGAACTGGACAGAATACTCCAGTATTTTATACTGGATAGGATTATAGTTTTATCTCTGGAATACATCCCCTTCCTTATGCATGCTAATATTTTGGCAGCTGCAGCTTGACCTTGCATGCTATTGCTAAGTCTTTCTTCTACTAAGATGTCAGTAAGTGATGTCACTTCCCTCTTATAAACGTCTATGGTCTCTAGTGATTGGATAAGTTTCATTCCCAGTGAGATCACGATCTCTAGGGAATGGGTAGGCTGCATTCTCAGTGATGTCTCTGGTCTCTAATGAATGGATAGGCTGCATTCTCAGTGATGTCACTGGTCTCTAGTGAATGGATAGGCTGCATTCTCAGTGATGTCTCTGGTCTCTAATGAATGGATAGGCTGCATTCTCAGTGATGTCTCTGGTCTCTAGTGAATGGATAGGCTGCATTCTCAGTGATGTCTCTGGTCTCTAGTGAATGGATAGGCTGCATTCTCAGTGATGTCACTGGTCTCTAGTGAATGGATAGGCTGCATTCTCAGTGATGTCTCTAGTCTCCTTTTTATAGGTCATTGGTCTCTAGAGATTGGACAAGTTGCATTTTCCTGCAATGTCACTGGTCCTTGAAGAATCATTCTAGACCGGGGCAGGCAAACTCCGGCCCTCCAGTTGTTTCAAAACTACAAATCCCATGAGGCCCTGCAAGACTGTGACTGTCACAATCATGACTCTGGCATGATGGAACTTTTAGTTCCACAACAGCTGGAGGACCAGAGTTTGCCCAGTGCTCATCTAGATATGAAATGGCTGCACTCCAGGGCATGATTACCAATATTTCATGCTTTTTTCTTACCTTTTGAAAAGGTGATAAACTGTATGGATGTTTGTTACCAAACTTGCTGTTAAGGATAACTGAGCTCCTGTCTATATGAAATATCGCCTTTCTTTTCTTCCGCAGATAAAGAAGATCTCCTTCCATTCTGATACGCCATCGTCTGCACGGAGCCTGAAGATCTCTCATAACAGCTGGGAGATGTCCTATAACAAGGAGAACACACAGTATACCCACAGCGAGAGCTAAACTTCCACCCCTCATCTCTATAGAGGATGTGTATATGGACTGAATATATTCTCCTTCCTGCATTGCCCCTGCTGCATGCAGACCCCTTGTACACTACTAGTGTAAATATTTCTGCTACTTTTCTGTCTGTGATTTTTTTTCAATGTTGGACCAAAATAAACCTGATTTTATCTAATGTGACATGAGTGGCAGTCTACCGGCATCACAGAGGGGTCAATTCATGACAACCCTTTAAATCATTGTACCATTGTCACTGTCCACCACAAGATAAGGATACAGAAAACTTGGCTGTCAAACATTGAAAATAAGCTGGCTTCATGGTTGAAGTGGGCCAAACCCCCCCCCCCCCCCCCCCCCAAAACAAAGACACGCATCTTTGTATGTGAAGTTAACATTTTTCAGGAAAAATAATAACAAATCTCTTGACAGACGTAACACGTATGTACAGTGAAAAAGAGGGTGGGATATAATACCCATATGCCACACAAATATGTTCATGGGGGGGGGTCTTTGCTCCCAGTGCAGTCACCAAGCTCCTGACTTTTTTCTGATAATGGCTCTTGTTCATGTGACAGCCAGTCGCAGTGGTCACCTGACTTGGCAGGCCTACCCACCTTCATCCACATCCCCAAACCTCCCCCCGAACGTAATATCAGTTAAAGGGATGTGGGGCCGGGCAGGAAAGGGGTTAAATTTGCCTTCCTGATTTTCTTGGGGCACTGACCTCACAGATGCACCCTGGGAAGGCTATGTCACCATTGCTTTCCTGGGTGATCTCTTAAAACTGCCATCTTGGGTGGGGGGGGGGGGGGGTAGAATTATCTGCCCTGAATACACTCCTGCAGTAGCCCATTCCTCCCACCCTTGCCCACTGCAAAGAATAAATGCTAGCTGAGTCTGAAGCCTGGTACACAATGAGTTTTTCTAAAGAGAATACTGTCGGCACTGCTGTACTAACAATGTGACTTTGGTACAGCGATCTCCCCAGCTGAACTGTTCTGGCAGTGGCTGAGGGCGCAGAACGGGAGCTGGGCGGCTGATGGATTTTCAGCATGCTGCAAGGAAACCTACACCCAATTTGCATCAGTGTGAACCCAGCCTAAAGCCAGAAGGTTGGAATTTTAAGTGAAAATAGGTCTGAGACATGTCCTCCTCCTCCTCCTCTTCTCCCCTCCCCCCCCCCCCCTTCACAATTAACCAGTTGCTGACCGCCTGCCGCAGATATACTGCGGCAAGGTGGCTCGGCTGCGCGAACTGACGTACCTGCAATGTTCTGGTTCAGAACTGATCAGTCGTCAGGTCCAGGCCAATGATTTTTGGCCTGGACCTGATGATCGGTTCTAGCCAATTGCAGAATGTTCTGTGCCTGTATAATGTAAACACAGGCACAGGGAATTATGCAATCTTCTCTCCTAGAGCCCTTTTCAGTTCCAGCATGAGAGGAGAGAGCATCAGACAGTGAGTACACAAGCACTACACTGACACCAGTACACATAGGCACACATTGAACCCCCTCATCATCCCCCCTAGTTAACCCTTTTACTCCCTGTCACAGTGTACACTATATACAGATAAATGTACTGATCACAGTATTAGTGTCACGTGTGAGGCAGTTAGAGGGAGTTCCAAATAGGTTTAGGGTCCCCACCATATATCCCCTAATAAAGATTTAACAACCTGATCACCCCCAGTTAACTCCTTCATTGCCCTGTCAGTTTTACTATTATGGTGTACAGATCTTTTTCCTGATCACTGTATTAGTGTCACAGGTGGCATCAGTTAGCGTCAATCCAGAATAGCATCATATTTAGCAATACATTTTAAACCTTTGATTGCCAGTGACACCTCCATTACTAGTAGTGTCTGAACGGATCAGTTCTATACTAGCATCCTCAATAGTTTTGTGTTCCCAAAATGCATCGTTCGCAGGATCACCCCCTCCCCGCCCCCCCCCCCAAGAAGTGCAGGTTTGGCAGATTACTGTCCCTTCCAATTCACAGCACACTAAACTGCAGAGTTAGGCCTAATCTCTGCTAGCACTAGCAGTTAAATTTTTTGGGTAGCTGTTCCAACAGTCCTTGACAACCAGGTGCTTTTTTTAATAAATATAGATTCCGCGCTAGGATATCTAAGGAATTTAAAAGGCTGCTGCCTACCTAGAATGCCCCAAAAGGGTATAACAATGTGGAAAAATGGAAAGGTATGGAGGCGCCGCCTAAAGGTAAAAAAAAAATCTTGTATACAAAGATATCTAATAGCATAACATGTGGATAAAGTGTCAAGTGACCGTATAAATGTGATATGCAAAATAAATAAATGGGTAAAGAGCAAAGTGTAAATAAATACAAAAGTTCTAATGTTCCTAGATGATAGATACAAATTCCAGTGCTAAAAATGTTATAACAGTTCATAAATTTATATCCTCCTCAAACCATTGGATAGATATATATATATATATATATATATATATATATATATATATATACATATAAAAATAACTAAGTTAAGATCATCCAAAAGTCCCAATTTTGTGCAAAAAAAATGATTTTGATAGTGTGTATGTATGTGTGTGTGTGTGTATGTATATGTATGTGTGTGTGTATATGTGTGTGTATATATATATATATGATCTCTATAGGATAATTAAAAAATGCAATTGAATAGTATCATCAAGTAGTCCCAATATTGTGCAAAAAATTGTTCATATTTTTGATCATGTGAAGATCACTCTGTGCAGACAAGTGCAATCGTGCTCCTCCAACTGGACCGCTCTCACACTCTGCAGATCATTAGTTTCCCTTGGTAACTCCAGCAGCCCGTACAGCGGCACAAGGACCACTTCCGAGTACGGACACTTCGCGCTCTCTGGTGAGTGCGATCCTGTTGGGGGAGCACGATTGTACTTGTCTGCACAGAGTCAACTTCACATAAAAAATATGAACAATTTTTTGCACAATATTGGGACTACTTGATACTATTTAATTTTTTTTTTTTATTCACTTGCATTTTTAATTTCCCTAATTCCTAATGTTATGCTATTAGATATCTTTGTGTACAAGATTTTTTATCTTTAGGCGGTGCCACCATACCTTTCCATTTTTTCACAACCAGGTGCTTTTTTTTTTTTTTTTTACCTGGGAGTCAAACTAGGTACCTATAAATTTATTGGCCAAAATGTCCAAACAGAGGTACACTAGTGAAGAGGCCTACACGATGCTGAGCATGACTGATGAGAGCGATAGGGAATCCTCACTGTCAGAATCAGGTTCAGTATACAAACCTGTAGACAACAGCGGCACTCTGACAGATAGCTCTGAAGACGGAGTAGTGGTCCCTGCTAAGGTCAGACGTACCCAACCCCGTTCTGATGCTGACTCCTGGATCTTTTTATTTCCTGATCGTGGTTCATGCTGTGCAGAATTCTCCTGGGGGCTGCGGTGCATGGTTTTTGCGGGGTGGTGAGTCTGGTGGGGTCCCTCTACTGAGGATCGATTGGTGCTCTGTGGCAGGCAGAGCAGTGGGGGTTTTCCCTTAGCAGTATTTTACACTTTTTTGTGGGGCCCCCCTGGGGTCAGTATCGTCTGCTTTACGCCTTCCCTCCTCTCAAGTGTCTGCCAAGACTTCTATGCAGGATCGAGGCAGAAGGGATTCCGGTCATCTTGGTGGCTCCAGACTGGTCTGGCCGGGCTTGGCACGCTGATATGGTGCGGCTGATCGCCGACGTTCCTTGGAAGCTTCCTCTCGGAGGATCTGCTGTCCCAAGGACCAATCTTTCATCCTGCTTTACATTTGCTGACTTTTGACGGCTTGGCTGTTGAACGCTAGGTGCTGATGGATGGAGGTTTATCTGAGTCGGTGATTCCAATGCTGTTAAAAGCTAGAAAATCTACTTCTAGGAAGATCTACCATCTTACTTGGAAGACGTACATTGCATGGTCTGAGTCTCTTGAGGTTCATCCTCGATCCTTCTCGGTGGCTCGGATCTTGACCTTCCTTCAACGGGGACTGAACAGACATTGGCCTTGAGTACCATCAAGGGCCAGGTGTCGGCTTTGGCGGTCTTCTTCCAACGACCCTTGGCTACACAATCCCTGGTGCATACCTTTCTTCAGGGTGTCAGACATTTGGCTCCTCCAGTGCGTTCTCTGTTGCTTACAATCCTCCAGAAGCCTCCTCTTGAGAATCTTCGGGAGATTCCCTTACTTAAGCTGTCTCAGAAGGTGGCCTTTTTGGTGGCTATCACCTCTGCACGCAGGGTGTCGGAACTGGCGGTGTTATCCTGTCATTCACCTTACTTTGTGATTCACAGAGATAAGGTGGTTCTTCGCCCCCTTTCTGTCATTCCTCCCAAAGGTTGTCTCTGATTTTCATTTTAATGAAGACATTGTGTTGCCTTCCCTGTGTCCCAGGCCGAAATATCCGAAGGAAATTGCCTTGCGTGCCTTGGATGTGGTCCGGGCAATTAGGTCGTACCTGGCATCTACAGAGTCTTTTAGGAAGTCCGACTCACTATTTGTGCTCACGGATTGGCATAGGAAAGGGTTGTCCGCTTTCTCTGTGACCATTTCCAGATGGATCAGACAGACGGTGATTCAGGCCTATTTCATCAAGGGTCAGGTTCCTGTCAAGGCGCACTCTACTCGGGCGCTCAGTGCCTCCTGGGCCTTCAGGCGTCAGTGACACAAGTTTGCAAGGCAGCCATCCTGCGGATGCTTCTTTTGGCCGCAAGGTTTAGCAGGCTGTTTAGATGACTTGTTCTTCTTTGAGGGTGTATTCTTTTTTTTTTTTTTTTCTCAGGTGGGCTCCAGTTGTTTATGTTGAGTTCCTGTTGCCTGGTTGGCTACGGTTTAGTCTGGGGAATTTTTGTTGCTGTTCCCACCCTTCATGTTTAACACTGCTTTGGGATGTCCCAATGGTTATGAAGGTCATGGGCTGTGTCCATCAATGAATGAAAGAGAAAATGGGATTTTTGACTTGCCATAAAATCCATTTCTCTGGTGTTCATTAACGCACACAGCACCCACCCCTCTGTGGAGTTGTAATTCTTCTGACACCGCTTGTAACAAAACTAAGTACCTATAGAAGGGAGAGGGAGTATACCCCCTGGGACTGCCAATAGGCATAGCCAGATTCTTTTTCTGCCTAGTATCCTACTACTATAGGGGGCAGTATAACCCAATGGTTATGAAGATCAGGAGCTGTGTCGTCAATGAACACCAGAGAAATGGATTTTACTGTAAGTCAAAAATCCCATTTTTTTCCCCCCTGTTACTACATTTACTATTGATAGATCCATATAGTGTGATCATATCCCCTCTTTAACATCTCTTATTCAAGGAGAATAGGTTAAAATCATCATTTCTCTTACGTCCTCCGACAGTCGCCGCCTCTTCATATTCGTCACATATGGGGTATTAGACTTTGCTCCGAAGGAGTAGCTAGGCAACAGAATATGTTAATAAAGCTTTTAACATATCCAACATATCCCACCCTCAAGGGGTGGTCCCCTCAGTCAATACCCTCCTACTTCCTGCAACCATATCTCAGTTTTAATGTCTAGCTTGTCAGGAGTGGCTGGCTCTCTCTTTGCTGGGACTTTATGTCCCAGACTCTTTCTTCTTTTTAATATTTTGTTTGAGTTTTTCTCTCTACCTTTACTTAGCTGTTGTTTTTTCAGCGTTAGTTAGTTCTTCGGACGAAGAGGATCATGCGGACTGGGTCTCGGGCTGATCCCCCTGGTCGCAGGTCGTGGGTCAGTGGCTTCCCAGTCTGCCATCGAGCGTTCAGCCAGGTAACGCTCCTGGCATAGTGAACGACCCATCCCTGTTCGGTGCAGGGATGCTTGGTGAGGTGGCTACCTCACTGGACGCTGTGCGGTTTCTTAACCCACGTTCGGAGCGTCTTGTATGCGACTCTCCCTGCCTCATGTGTAGCGGCTTGTTCGCCTGTGCGGGTCCCCCACACCGTGGTGAGGTAAGTGTATTTATGTGGGGACCTGTCTGTCTGGAGGGGTGTCAGTCTGGGACTGTGTAACCTGCCTCTATTCACACTGTTTGTCTCCCTATCTCTCGGCTGCATGCTGTGGGCTGCAAGGGGGGGGGGGGGGAGTTGTGTGGCACTATGGGTGTCAGCATGATCAGTGTGGAAAGCTGTGTGCTGTGGGGCATGTTTTATGGCATGTTTGGGCACTTACAGCGATCGCTGCAGCGATCGGTTCTGTTTTTTTACATACAGACATGTGTGCATTACTGCACTGTGGAGCGACGGTTTCGGCGCCAAAAGACGCCATTTTGCCTGCCCTCGCTCCGGCCGCATGTTTTACATGCATGGCGGCCATTTTCTTGTAGCCTCCATAGGTTTACATAGAGCGCCCTAGCAGCATCACTTCCTCTTCCCAGGAACACCGATCGAGGCAGCAGCAGCGGCGAGGGTCTCCTCAGGTTTTATCCTTCTGTTTCTTGCTATCCATTGCCTGTGTTCAGTTTACATATCCCTGTGGGGGTCTCATTGTGCTTAGTGTGACGCGGTGGGCTGCGCTTGCCGCGCTTGCTGAAAGGGGCAGTTAACCCTTGGTTGTCTGGCATTACAGGGGCAATGGATTCTCAGGAGGGCAAATTTCCTACAGTATTGGTGGAAAGCCAGGGGACCGCTGCTTCCCCCCCAGGGGGGGATTTAGCCACTATTGTGGCTGGCCTTGCTGCTCAGGTGCAAATGCTGGTGGCTGCTCAATCTACCAAAAGGCCCAGAGTTGTGCTCTCCTCTGATTCTGAGGGTGAAGGTGATGGGGCTGTTCTAGCAGGGGCTTCCCTATCGGGGTCCCGCTCCTCTCTTGATCTAGTGGGGTCTGAGGTGGAGGCTGAAGTTGAGGGGGTTGATAATTCTCCCCCTGGCTCGCCTGAAGAGCTTGCAATCATGGATGAGTTGATTGCTTCTATTAAGCAAACGCTGCGTTTGCAGGACGAAGTGTGTCCCCCCGCTGCCTTGGCGGCTTATGGGACGCAGAGGAAACGCAGGACGCCACAGGTTTTCCCCTGCAATGCTGATTTTCAGCGCGCTGTTAAGGAACAATGGCGCAATCTACGCAAACCTTTTGCTGTGCCAAGTAGGTTCAAGCTGCTTTATCCTTTCTCACCTTCCACTGATGAACGGTGGTGTGTGCCACCCCCGGTGGATCACGCAATTGCGGTTTTAAACAAATCTACTGCGATTCCTGCAGAGGATTCCCCGGTGTTCCGTGATGCCACGGATAGGAGATTGGAGTCTCTTGCCCGTCATACTTACTCTATTACGGGTTCTATGCTTAAGGCTCTGTTTGCCTCTCTCATGGCGGCCCAGGCTGTCGCAAGTTGGACGCAGATGCTTAGGCGCGTCCTAGTGGCCGATTCGGCCTCGCCGGCGACCCTGGATATGGTGGATCAAATCCACCAGGGTGTCATGTATCTGTGTGATGCGGACTTGGACTTAGTCCCGTTGGCTGCACGTGTGCACAGCGTGGCGGTGTTGTCTCGCCGCCTGGTTTGGTTGAAATGTGGGTCGGTGGACCAATCTTCGCGTAAGACCTTAGCCAATCTGCCTTTTGATGGGTCTCGCCTTTTTGGGGAGTCCTTGGATGTGTTGATTAAGGGGATCACCGGAGGTAAGAGCACTCTCTTGCCCCATTTCCCCAAGGCTAAAGGGGCTTCTGGGAAGAAGCATGCTAATTTTCGGCCCCCTCAGGGGTCCTTTCGTGCCTTTCGGTCGCACTACAAGGGCAAACCGTTCAAAGGTCAAGGCTCTCAAAAGAAGCCCTGGTCTGGGAAGCAGAAGTCCGGTCAGTCCGGATCCGCAGCCCATAACAGTGCGGCCTGAAGGGGCGCCCTCACCCAGTTTTGGGGTGGGGGGACGCTTGCTCGGTTTTCTTCAACCCTGGTTGGCCCGCGTGCGGGACAGATGGGTTCAGGAGATCGTTCGATCTGGTTACAAGATCGAGTTTCTCTCTCGGCCGGAGAGCAGATTTTTTCCCTCAAATCTTCAGCTGTCTCCGGAGCGTTTACGGGACCTGCACCTGGCGGTGCAGGACCTGAGGGCTCAGGGAGTGGTGGTTCCGGTGTCTCATCGGGACAGATTTCGGGGGTTTTATTCCAATCTGTTCACCGTGCCCAGGAAGGAGGGCAAGGTTCGTCCAATTCTGGACTTGAAGGCTCTGAACCGCTCTGTGCGGGTTCGCAAGTTCCGCATGGAATCCCTGCGGTCGGTGGTGGCTGCCCTGGTTCCGGGGGAATTCATGGCCTCCATCGATTTGAAGGATGCGTATCTTCACACCCCCATTTTCGAGGGTCACCAGAGGTACCTTCGATTTGCCATTGCGGAGGATCACTACCAGTTCGTGGCGTTGCCTTTTGGTCTCGCCTCGGCTCCGCGGGTTTTCACCAAGGTGCTTGCACCGGTTCTGGCATTATTGAGGGCCCAGGGCATTTCTGTCCTGGGGTATCTGGACGACATTCTGGTTCGGTCTGCGACCAGCCAGGGTCTGGAGGAGGACCTGTCTGTCACGATGCAAACTCTACAGGAGTTTGGTTGGATGATAAATTTAAAAGTCGACACTGAGTCCGTCGGTTCGTCTTCCCTACCTGGGAATGATCCTGGACTCGGTGCAGGCGAAGGTCTTCCTGCCGGAAGACAAACTCAGAACTCTCCAGGAGGAAGTCAGGTCCCTCCGGGACGTTCCGCTCTTGTCTCTGCGGACGTGCATGAGATGTCTGGGATTGATGGTCTCGGCCTATGAGGCGATTCCCTTCGCCCAGTTTCACACGCGGGGTCTCCAAACGGAGATCCTATCCATGTGGGACGGGCGACCTCAATCTCTGGATCTTCAAATCTCGTTGAGTCATCGCAGTCCCCGATGGTGTCCGGGGGCAAGTCGTTTCGTCCTATCTCGTGGACGGTGATCACCACGGATGCCAGCCTGTCGGGCTGGGGTGGTGTTCTGGGCGTTCTGTCCGCCCAGGGAACTTGGTCGGAGGGGGAGTCCTCCCTTCCGATCACCATTCTGGAATTGCGTGCGATAAATCTCTGTCTTCATCGCTGGACGGACCGGCTGCAGGGCTGCCCGGTTCGGGTGCAGACGGACAATGCCACGGCGGTGGCCTACATCAACCACCAAGGGGGCACCAGGAGTGCCCGAGCGGCTCGAGAAGTGGCCGACATTCTGACTTGGGCCGAGACTCATGTCCCGGCGATAACGGCGGTGCACATTCCGGGGGTGGAGAACTGGCAGGCGGACTATCTGAGTCGCCAGACCCTGGATCAGGGGGAATGGTCTCTCCACCCGGCTGTCTTCCAGATGTTGTGCGCGAAGTGGGGTCTTCCAGGTGTGGACCTGTTCGCGTCTCATCTCAACAACAAGGTGAGGAGGTTCGTGGCAAGGACGCGCGACCCTCGGGCAGACGCGTTAGTGGCCCCGTGGCATCGGTACAAGCTGATGTACGCGTTTCCACCGATTCAGTTGCTGTCCAGGTTCCTTCGCAGGTTACAATCGGAACGCAGCACGGTGATTCTTGTGGCGCCGGACTGGCCTCGCCGGTCCTGGTACGCAGACCTCGTGAATCTGGCGGTCGACGCCCCGTGGCGTCTACCTCTTCGAGACGATCTCCTGTCTCAAGGGCCGATATACCATCCTGCTTTACAGTCGCTGGCTTTGACGGCCTGGCTGTTGAGACAGAGGTCCTGAAGGAGAAGGGTCTCTCCCCGGAGGTCATTCATACCTTGATCAACGCGAGGAAGTCTTCCTCGGGGAAGGTTTGCTACCGTACTTGGAAGGCCTATTTTGCCTGGTGTGAGTCCAGGGGGTTTTCACCCCGTACGTACTCGGTTTCCCGAGTGCTGTCCTTCCTTCAAACAGGTGTCGATCAGCGTTTGGCGCTGGCTACGATAAAGGGTCAGGTGTCTGCGCTGGCCGTTCTGTTTCAACGTCCCGTGGCTTCCAACTCCTTGGTTGGCACTTTTGTTCAGGGAGTGCGGCATCTGGTTCCTCCTAGGAGGGATCCTCTGCCCCCTTGGGACTTGAATCTCGTTTTATCTGTGTTACAACGTGCTCCTTTTGAACAGATCAGGGAGATCTCGTTGTCTATGTTGTCCAAAAAGGTTGCCTTTTTGGTTGCGATCACTTCGGCTCGCAGAGTGTCGGAACTGGCGTCTTTGTCCTGCAAGTCTCCGTATCTGGTTGTTCATTTGGATAAGGTGGTCTTGCGACCTAATCCTTCTTTTCTTCCGAAGCGAGTTTCGGAATTCCATCTTAATGAGGATATTGTCTTGCCTTCGCTGTGCGCGAAGCCTAAACATCCGAAAGAGGTGAGACTACATTCTTTGGATGTTGTTCGGGCGATAAGGGTTTACCTGAAATCGACTGAGTCTTTTCGGAAGACGGATTCCTTGTTTGTTCTTCCAGAGGGTCCTCGGAAGGGCATGGCGGCGTCGGCCTCTACCATCGCCAAATGGATCAGGCAGACCATTGAACAGGCCTATGCTTTGCAGGGGAAGGTTCCCCCTGTGCCTGTGAAGGCGCACTCGACTAGATCTCTGAGTACGTCTTGGGCCAGTCGTCATGGGGCTTCTGTAGCCCAGGTGTGTAAGGCGGCGACCTGGTCGACCGTGCACACTTTCACAAAATTCTACAAAGTAGATGTTCAGGCATCGGCGGATGCTTCCTTTGGCCGCAAGGTTCTTAGAGCGGCGATTCCCTAGGGTCCCTTGTTGGGGACCTCTGGCTGTTGGGATAAGTTTTTTATCCCCTGGTTTTTTGTCTTTTCCTGGGTTGTTGCTCCTGTTGAGCAATTATTTTTTCCTGTAGCCCAGCTGGTTTCCTTCCTTTGGTAAGGTTCCTTTCTTTGATGCGGAGACTGCGTTGCCTTTCGGCGCGGATGCGTTTCCCACCCCTCATGTTTGCACTGCTTTGGGACGTCCCCATATGTGACGAATATGAAGAGGCGGCGACTGTCGGAGGACGTAAGAGAAAACTGAATTTTTGTAAAATCTTACCTGTAAAATTCCTTTCTCTGAGTCCTCCGACAGTCGCCGCCCCCGCCCCTCTTTTGGGGTTTGGTTGTATACTCTACTGCTATTCCACTGAAACTGAGATATGGTTGCAGGAAGTAGGAGGGTATTGACTGAGGAGGACCACCCCTTGAGGGTGGGATATGTTAAAAGCTTTAATGTTAACATATTCTGTTGCCTAGCTACTCCTTCGGAGCAAAGTCTAATACCCACCCCATATGTGACGAATATGAAGAGGCGGCGACTGTCGGAGGACTCAGAGAAAGGAATTTTACAGGTAAGATTTTACAAAAATTCAGTTTTTCAACTTGGGTGTCTTCAGGTTTCTTCAAGGGTGCCTTTGCAAAATGCCTTAAAATTGTCCAAAAATTGTGTACATGTCAGCAAGTGAATGAAGCCTGCTACATGCTTTCATTCACCGTTACAACCTTCCAGCCATCGCCCCCCTAACATTCAATGACGTCATGTAAGTGGCTTAGTTATATTCTGGAGATGATTATAGTTACATGGTAAGAATGAGTAAAGACCAAGGTCCATCAAGCTCAACACGTATATGTGTGAGCATATTGCTATGAATTTCCATATCCCTGTACATTGTATTTACTGAGAAATTTATCTCAGTCTTTTGAAGTTCTGTACACACTCAGCTGATGCCACTAACTGTGGAAGGGAGTTCCACATCTCTACTGCTCTAACAACCCCTTATTATGAGACTGAACCACTTCTCCACCAGCATCATGTTATGGTGCCTGTCTTCTTTAGAAACCTTAGCATCCCCCCCCCCCCCCCGATACTACAGTTAACCATAGATAGATCTGTATATTGTGATCATATCCCCTCTTAAACACCACTTATTCAGGGAGAAATGGTTAGATCAGCCTTTTTCAACTTGGGTGCCTTCAGGTTTCTTCAGGGCTGCTTTTCCAAAATGCCTTAAAATTGTCCAAAAATTGTATGCATGCCAGCAACTGAATGAAGCCTGGCTTTTAGGTACACAAAGGGGTTTATTTATTAAAGCTAGAGAGGGCAAAATGAGTCACAATTCTGCAGAGAAACCAATCAGCTTCCAGGTTTTATTGCTAAAGCTTGATTAAAGAAGCTGATTGGTTTCTCTGCAGAATTGTGACTCATTTTGCCCTCTCTAGCTTTAGTAAATAAACCCCAAAGCCACAGGTTTTCATTGCGCATTATTATAACCTTCAAGCCGCCAGCATCCTAACAACCAATGACATCATCAGTTGATAAGGAAGACATTGCGCACCTGCACAGAACCCTTCTTTGGCACGTCTCTGCCCCTCTTTGTCAGCACTGGGGGTCACAATTGCTGAGTGAGGGAGAGAAATACTAGTCAGTACCTGTGTGCAAAGGTGTATTTGCTTTGAAAGAATAAATCCCCTCTAAGATTGGGGATCCTGCGTGTCCGGATCATGCAGCAATATGTAAACCTATATGTTTAGTTCTTTACCATTTAGAATGGGGTTCCTTGAGACTGTGCATCATTTTAACCAATACCGGGAACTTTCACCCCCTTCCTGCCCAGGCCAATTTTCAGCTTTTGGTGCTGTCACACTTTGAATGACAATTGCACGGTCATGCAACGCTGTACTCGTTAATTTTTTTTTTTTTTTTTTTTTTTAAAGCATTGTCTTCACACAAATAGTGCTTTCTTTTGGTGGTATCTAATCACCACTGGGATTTTTATTTTTTGCTAAACAAATTAAAAAAAAAAAGACAGACAATTTTGAAAAAAAAACAATCATTTTTCATAGCTTGTTATAAAATTTTGCAAACAGGTAATTTTTCTCCTTCGCTGATGAGGCTGCACCAATAGGCACTGATAAGCTGCATGGATAGGCACTAACAGGCTCTGATAGGTGGTTTTTTAAAATTTTGATTAAAAAAAAGACCAAAAATGTAATAAAAAAGTTTTTCTTAGTTTCTGACAGATAATTTTATAAATACGTAATTTTTCTTCCTCACATTGATGTGCGCTGAGGAGGTGGCACTGATAGGCTGCACTGATGAGGTGGCACTGAAGGACACTGAAACGTGGCACTGATGGGCACTAATGAGGTGTCACTGAAGAGCACTGATGGTGTGACACTGATGAGGAGGCACTAATATGTAGTACTGATAGGTTGCACTGATAGGCAGCACTGATGGGCAGACACTGATGGGCACTTGTCAGGTAAATTGAATAAACCATGTTTTGTGTAAACCTAAACTATATCTAGAGTTATGCTTTAAGCTTACTTGTAACTAATGAAATATGCTTATCCGAGGAAAACTAAGGGTAACAGATGGTCTGCTTATTTAAAAAGAGGACAGTGGCAACATGGTGAAAACCAACGGCTTACTTCCCTGTTTGATCAACGAATAGACATTTGTGGTTAAGGAACCAACGAAATTGACCACCAGTTCTAATATTTAACCCTCAACATATACTCTACGTTGGGGGCAGGGGCTGACTGGCCACTTTCAGCCCAGGGGGCAAGTACAAACCAAAGGCCCATGGTGCAGCAACTCGGCCCCCCTCCCACTCTCCCTCTTCCCAGCCTCCTCCTGACCCCCATTCCAGGCTGAAGCTCTGCTCCAGGTACTCTCTACTCACCGGCTGAATCTGGTTTCCTGACCTGGCCAGCAGGGGCAGTTGTGGGGAGCTGGGACAGCTCGGTCGGGGCTGGCCAGAGGAGGAGAGTCTCCAGTGGGGCATGATACCGGCCTCTGCTCAGACACAGTTTACACCATCCATGCTGAAGGGAGGGCTGTGGTCTGTCCTTGTCTTTATCCCGCACTCAGTAGGTCAGTGCTGGGGGCTTTTTACTTCTCTTCACCAGGAATCCTTCAGGCAAGTCTGTGGCAGAAGTGGTGCAGCCTTTTTATGGGGCATCAGAGTGGCCCGGGGGGGGGGGGGGGGGGCAATTGCCCCCTGGCCCAGTCCTCCCCTGGTCGAGGCTTTCTTTACCTGTACATTAGGGCTTTCTTCCGGGTCGCTGCATGCATCTGTAAACCTGATATCATTTGCTGCAGCACAAGCCTATCAGTGGGTTCTAGCCAATGATTTCTGGCTGAGACTCATTGGGTGAATTGACATAAGGGAGCCCTGTGTTGGTAAACAACACAGGGCTCTCTACAGACAGCAGCGATGTGCCGGTTTTTAATCCCTGCAAAACAGACAGTAAAAACGGCACACAGTACAGATTGTTAAACATACAGTTAAGCCCCTTGATTGCCCCTGAATGTTAACTCCTTCGTAGCCAAGGTCATTAGTACAGGGACAGTGCATATTATTAGCACTGATCACTGTATTTGTGTCACTACTGATTTTAGTTACTGTCAGATTGTATGCCGCACTATCATAGTTCCACTATAAGATGCTGATTACTGCCATTACAGTATATAGTGTCTATAGCTGCATTTCAGTATAAGGCGATTTTGGGCCATCCGCTTGCTGAGGGCAACCTGAAAGAGAAATGGAAACTGCTGATTTTTTGGTCACTTACCTTATTATAGAAGAAAATATACTCACCTTCCTTCCACTTCCTCCCTCTGCGGCCGTGGCCCGCGCCGTCACTTCCAGTTTGCGATGACTCCTGGGAGATGAACGTCATCGCTCCCAGGAGTCAATGCGCCTGCACTGGCCCCGCTCGTCACTTCCGGTGCATGCGCGTCATTCCCTGCTAAACAGCTTCTGGGCATGCCCAGAAGCTGTGCAGGGATGTCGCGCCTGCACCGGAAGTGACGAGCGGGGCCGGTGCAGTGCATTGTGGGACTCAAGGTAAATGATATACAGTAGATGTCATTTGGGTACAGTCTTGCATGACCGCGCAATTACCAGTTAAAGTAGCATAGTGCTGAAAAGCAAAAAAATGGCCTGGTCATGAAGGGGCAAAACCCTCCGGAGCTGAGGCGGCTTAAAGGCTGCAATAGAAACAAATAGAACAATATAGAAGGTAACTGGAGTAACCCAAAACAACCAGATAAAATTCACTGTGCTAAAATAGAGCCAGTAATGAAAATTTAATCATTTTTAACCCATCCCTCTTATAGTAGTCTACGTTATTTTCAGACATGTCCCCTTTATGGTGTGTAACTCACACAACTTTTTTTTTTAAGTTATAATTTTCTTTCCTTTTACAGTTCCTCTTTTTTTTTTTTCCTTTTTTCCCCTCCTTCTGTTCCTCTTTTTCTATTGTTCCTTGTTTTTTTTTTTTCCTTTTTCTTTTGTTTTTTAACTTAATTATTTTGTAATTATTACATGGTGCACTGTGATTGGCTCTGGGCCCTACTGCCAGGCAACAGGGACGCCTGGTCCCGCTAATTATGTGCCAAGATCGGTACTCATTGCGGTGATGTGCCCGATCGATGTTGGGGAGCAGCAAACAGAGGTTCTTTCTGGGGCCTCCCCTATTTATTAAATTAATTACAGGAACATTGCCTTATTTACAGTGCATCCAGAAATTATTGACAGCGCTTCACTTTTTTCCCAGGGCTTTTTTTCAGCTGGAACTTGGTGGAACTTAGTTCCACCACCTCTGGCTCGGGCCTTCTGCTCCCTGCTCACCTCTATCACTTGTAGACACAGAGGTCCGACTTCTGTGTTTACAATGATATCCACAGGTCTGATCTCCTGAGGGACAAGGGAGATGCAGGTGCCTAGGGTGCAGTGAGGATCCCTACACTGTTACAGGATGATCTTCCTGCAAGTAAAAGAGGCTGAGCCACCTACAGTTTATGGGGATGTACTAGAGCTGGCTGGGTGCTTAATTAACATGTGGAAGATGGTGGAGTTTTTAGGGGGGGGGGGGGGGGGGGGAGATGATAGGGGCAGTGGAGGGGGAATTGCAAGCCGGGGTCAGAGCTTAAGAGGGGTGAAAGTGCGACATGGATGGGGGATGCAGGGGGTAAGCAGCTGTGGAAGAGGGATGAACTCTGCCCTCTGCATGCAGCACACCCTGAACTCTACACTATGTACATAGCACACCCCTGAACTCTACACTATGCACATAGCACACCCCTGAACTCTGCCCTCTGTATGCAGCGCACCCTGAACTCTGCACTATGTACATAGCACACCCCTGAACTCTGCCCTCTGTATGCAGCACACCCTGAACTCTGCACTATGTACATAGCACACCCCTGAACTCTGCACTATGTACATAGCACACCCCTGAACTCTGCACTATGTACATAGCACACCCCTGAACTCTGCCCTCTGTATGCAGCACACCCTGAACTCTGCACTATGTACATAGCACACCCCTGAACTCTGCACTATGTACATAGCACACCCCTGAACTCTGCACTATGTACATAGCTCACCCCTGAACTCTGCCCTCTGTATGCAGCACACCCCTGAACTCTGCCCTCTGTATGCAGCACACCCTGAACTCTGCACTATGTACATAGCACACCCCTGAACTCTGCACTATGTACATAGCACACCCCTGAACTCTGCACTATGTACATAGCACACCCCTGAACTCTGCCCTCTGTATGCAGCACACCCTGAACTCTGCACTATGTACATAGCACACCCCTGAACTCTACACTAAGTACATAGCACACCACTGAACTCTACACTATGTACATAGCCCACCCCTGAACTCTAAACTATGTACATAGCACACCCCTGAACTCTACACTATGTACATAGCACACCCCTGAACTCTACACTATGTACATAGCACACCCCTGAACTCTGCACTCTGTATGCAGCGCACCCTGAACTCTGCACTATGTACATAGCACACCCCTGAACTCTACACTAAGTACATAGCACACCGCTAAACTCTGCACTCTGTGTTAACCCCCCGCCGCCCCAATCTGAACTCTGCACCTGGTACCTAATGTGCTCCTTGTATTTAGTGACCATTTAAGATCCTCCCACTGTTAGTGAAATTTGACCACACCTTCTATTTGATGCGATTTGGAAGGTGTGTGTGTGTGGGGGAGGGGGTTGGGGGTTGAGTTCCTGCACCTATTTTCTGAAAAAAGTTTTGTTATGTCACATTTTTGTTATGTTTGTCTACATGCCCAATTACTAATTAAATTATTTGTTGAGAAGTTTGAATATACCTGTGTCTCATGTTACTAGATATAGTTTACCCCACCCTGTGTGTCAATATGGAAAGAAGGGGGATTGTCCCCTGAGTGTATATCAAAGGCACCCTTGATTGTACCAGCTTGAAAAAGAAGCGTGCGCTGACAGCCATTCCCAGTGCGCATGCTCCAAAACACGTCGCGAGCACGCCAGTGACACAGTGGTGTATTTAGGTTTTGTGCTGCCCTAGGCCTGACTAATCTCGTGCACCCCCTAATTTAACTATGACCCACCCCTTCCTATCAAGGCCACACCCCTTCCTGTTTAAGACCCGCCCTGACGTCTGTAAACCACGCCCATTCCTGTTTAGGCCCAACCTCTTCCTCTCTGTACATTAAAAGTGGGTACCAAATGGGTGATCAAATACCACCAAAAGAAAGATCTGTTTGTGGGGAAAAAAAGTATGTAAATTTTATTTGGGTACAGCATCGCATGGCCGCGCAGTTGTCAGTTAAAGTAACGCAGTGCCGAATCACAAAAAGTGGCCTGGTCATTAAGGGGGAAAATCCTTCCGGTCCAGAAGTGCATTGATTTCAGCATGCATGGAACACTTTGCACATGCTGAAATTAATGCAAATGCATTAAACAGTTCACATTCTGTGAAAGCTCATGTACAGCAAAGTGCTCCATCCATGCATGCTGAAATCAGTGCAACGTCATTAAACAGTTCACATTCCGTTAATGTATGTACTGCAGTGCAAAGTTTAAATTTGGTTGTCCGACTGGCCGGAAAGTAAATACGGTACCTGCTGTCCTGGCCTGGGGGTTTTCTGGTCCTCCTTTCTCTCCTATGGACAAAGACAGACCTGTCCCCCGCACAGTTACACTGTGTAGTGATGCTGTGCGGAGGGTAAGCGGAGCATTAGGCTCCGCCCCCACCAGCTGAAGTAAGTGCAGCCGGTCTGGCCAGTCACCGGCCGCTCTAGCCTCTGTGGGGCAACCAGTCCCTCCCTCCCCCCTGGCAAAGTAGGCCTCTTACTGACAAGTGGCACTGTATAGCAAGCCGCTGGCCGCTGGGGACTGTATGTGTGCAGCAGGCGGCAGGAGGCAGCATCCGGGGCGGTACTCAGAGGACAGGTCAGGGAGGGCAGGGGGTTTTCTGTGTGGGGGGGGGGTGGCAAAATATCCCTAGAACAGCCGTCAGCCTAGGCCAAGATACAGCGTAGTAATAGTTAGAGCATGGAACACTTTGCAGTACATTTTTATTTTTTTTAGATTTATATTTTTTTATATTTAATGTTGTTTTACATTTTTTTTTTTTTTTTTTACAGTACATGAACTTTCACAGAATGTAAACTGTTTAATGATTTTTCATTGATTTTAGCATGCATGAAACACTTTGTACATGATAAAATCACAATGCAAGATCATTAAACAGTTCACATTCTGTTAAAATGTATGTACTGCAGTCAGTGCAGAGCACAGTTTTAATTTAGGTTCATTTACAGTACCTGCTACTGGCTCCTGCTGTCCTGGGGGTTCCCGGGTTCTCCTCTGCTCTCTATCCCCTGCTCTCTCCCCTCGTCCAACACGCACAGTCAGTTGCACTGTGCAGGGCAGCCCCAGGATCATGTGCAGGGATGGCGGCCGCACGGAGGAGGGTGGGTGGAGAATTAGGCTCCGCCCCACCACCTAAATTAGGTGAAGTTACCAGCATCTATGGGGGTGGCACTGTCCCTCCCCTCCCTCCCCCCTGGAAAAGTACGCCGCCGTCGCCGCCCTTTCAGCTGCCTTCAGTGAAAGGCAAATCTGTAGTCTTCTTCAAGCCGCCGACCGCCTGGGACTGCTTGTGTGCGGCAGGCGGCCGTGGGCGGCGGAAGGCAGCAGAGCGTTGCCGCTACCCGGGAGTACGGGTTGGGGGGGGGTTTCGTGCAGGGGGGGGGCGGCTTTTTTGCCGCCCCCCCGCAAAGTGCCGCCCTAGGCCTGGGCCTTGTCGGCCTAGGCCTAGATACAGCACTGCAGTGACACCCGCACAGAAGACACTGTGGTCCAGCCTGTGTTTCAGCCCTTGGTTCCGTCATCCAACAACACTTCCACACCCTGCTGGCCAAGACAGTGCTACGAGCGGCATCACATGACCCAGAAGGCGGCCCGATGCAGACTCTGATCACCGGAGATCCTTATGTGCCTGTTTACATATCCTTTATGAGAGTTTTATTCCTTCCTTTTATTATTACATTATTTATAATCTACACTCAGAGGCACCTGTTTTCTTTCTGTATATCTCTTAGTAAAACATATATAAAACAAAAAGTGTAGCACACTAGGAACAGTGATGGTGGATCCCCTCTTGCCCTACGGTAAGGGGGGATCAGTCAGGCTTGGGGTGGTCTCCTCCACCAAGGGTGCGCTCAAAATCTCCTTCGGTCCTTTCCTGTTTCTAGGTTCCTGTTCCTCCTCGGAGACAGACACAAGCCCTAAAGCTGCCAACACTCCACCTTCCACATACCCCAAGCCTGACTGATCCCCCTCGCTGTAGGGCAAGAGGGGATCCAGCATCTCTGGGGAGTTTTCCTAACACACCACCCTAAACACACGGTGGTGCCTTTTCATCATTACCCTCAGCATCTCACCTCCTTCCCCTGGGAGCCGGTTCTGTACTCTGATCTCCAGCCCGGCTTGTCATCATATGTTCACAATGGTCAAGTTTAGGTGGACTTATTGCTGACCTGTGGACCCCTTTTTTCCATTAGTAATATATTTGTACCATTGCATCATTTGCTTTGCCTGGTATCCTAGTGATTGGACTTGTCACAGTTTAATGAACATTGCATATTATTTCCTCCAGACATAGTACGTGTGTGGAACATTTATTTGATTTTTATTTGTATTTTTTTTATTCATTATTGGTTGCTACCACTGCTGATAGTGATTTTGTTTCCATTTGTTTGTGGTATCTGTGTCATCTATCACCTGGCTCCTTTGGATGATTTCCATCATGAGAGTTTGACTCTATCTTTGATCAAATTGTGCGTGCTTGATTTGTCAAGCTAACCAGGGATAAGGTAATTCGGTCTTATCTCCCTTTTCTTTTTTTGCTTCTATCACAGCATTACCTTCTGCTTGCTGAATGCTCCCTCTCTCTATTTCCTTTGTCTATTTGAAATATAGTGGAATCCCATTCGGGGGGATCTCCTGTCCTATCGTGATAATCTCCAGGGGACATTATACCAGCTACACTCTCTTGGGGCACATAATCTTGTCCTATTAATCCAAAATTTCGGATTTGAAGGGTAAATATAACTAGATACATATTTTTATGTTATGTGTTATCTGAGCCCTCTTTAGAATTGTCTTATATGAATTCAAGAATCCTCTTGTGTATTAACACCAGCTTTCCCTGTTGCTTGGCTCGTTCCTCCTCTATGGTGTGATGCATGTTTTAGCGGTTGACTCTATCTTCTATCTAAGGGCATTTTCCATCCACAACTTCTTCCATGTATGGGCTAAGTTCAGTTATTTGAGGTATGTTGTTTCATAGCTCTTATAAAAATTCTATGAATATTGTGACTATTATATTTGTTTGACAGTTGTCACTCAATATATATATATATATGTTTTCGATATTTCTCATAATATTTCTCATTAACCGCTTGCCGACTGCTCACAGTATATTTACTGCGGCAGTCAGCCCCTCACAGGCAGAGTGACGTAGGTCTACGTCGCTCGCCTGTGAGGCTCTGGGGAGCGAGCGCGCGCCCGCGGAGGCGCTCTCCCACGCGGTCACGGACCCCCCCCGCGCGTGTGACCAGCGGACCCGATGTCCGCCGGTCACTCGGCGATCGGCGGGGGAGAGGGAGAAAGTCAGGCAGCTTGTGTAAACAAGCCACCTGTCATTCTCCTCGGTGTAAAGACACTGATCACTCGGATCTAGTATGTAGATCCGTTGATCAGTGTCCTTACAGCTCAAGCCACAGCCAATCACAGTAGAAAGCACGCCCCTAGGGACACACACAGCCCCTCCCTCCCAAATAAAGTTAACCCCTTCACTACCAGTGTATTTTTACAGTAACAGTGCATATGTATAGCACTGATTACTGTAGAAATGTCACTGATAACCCCAAAAGTGTCAAAAATGTCAGTCAAGGGTCCGATCTGTCCGCCCCAATGTCGCAGTACCGCAAAAAAAATCGCAGATCGCCGCCATTACACGTTAAAAAAAAAAACAACAAAAATGACAAAAATCTTTCCCTTTGTTAGTAAACGCGATAACTTTTGCGCAAACCAATCAAAATACGCTTTTTGTGATTTTTTTTTTACCAAACATAGGTAGCATAAAACAAATTGGCTGAAAATTTAAAAAAATTTTGATTTTTACATTTTTTTGGGGGGGAATTTCATATAAAAAAATGTGAAAAATATTGTTATTTTTGCAAAATGTACGCTCTTTTTTTGTTTATAGCGCAAAAAGTAAAAATCGCACGGGTGATCAAATACCACCAAAAGAAAGCTCTGTTTGTGGGAAAAAAAGGACGTCAAATTCGTTTAGGTACAACGTCGCACGACCGCGCAATTGTCCGTTAAAGTCACGCAGTGCCGAATCGCAAAATACCCCCTGGTCGTTTAGCAGGAAAATCCTCCGGGGCTTAAGTGGTTAAATATAGAATGTTTACTTGTGAAAGATGTTTGTCAGTCTCCTGAAGAAGCCACTACAAGATGGCGAAACATGTTTAGCAGACATAATCAAGTGCTTTCTCCTTTCTTTTATACATTTTAAAAGAATTCATGTTCATGTTTGTACTATTGTCCTTAATAAAATAGGTCTAACTGTTTTTACAAAAAATTATTTCTTCTCCATTATTTAATAATTATCAGCACCTTAAAAGTCCCAATATCCAATCTGCTCTTTTTTGTCATTTATCACAGTTCACTTGAGTGTCCAGCACCCACTCAATATATATATATATGCCTATTTACACAATCTCCCTTTAAAAATACACTTCAGTACACCGTGCTAATCACATATTTATTGCACAACTTCGATTATTATATGTTTATTTGTTCATTTACTACAACTGATTATTTGCAAGCGCTGAACTGTGAGGTATACTACCTCTCTTTTTTCATACAAAGATCATAAGCATCAGATCCGTCAATGGAAGGTGCAAACAGTAGATCAATCAAGAAACACCGCCACCACCAGAGAGATTAAACACTCAGCAGATGATGTTTCTACCATCACAGTAGCGCAAGTGCGTTATACGTAACAAGCCAGGAATATCTCTGGATGCCAACGGAAAGGAATGAACCTCAGCTGAACCACCACACCAGTATCCAACTAGAAGTAAAAGAGCTCAAACAGAACCCAGAAGTGGAATCATCATGTAGTATGTTTATTAAGGGACAGTACATACATCGAGTTAAAACAGCAAAAATTACATAAAACTCACTGTTGGCGACCTGGAATCGAACAGCAGCAGGGACGTCAAATGCCAAGAGTGCCTTGGCATGTTTCGTCCTAGTGGACGTGGTCACAGGGTCATTTGGCATCGACATCCAACCTGATTATATAAATACCTTGGTGTCCCGTATCTGCAGGTGTAAAAGATTACGCCACAACCGGAAGTAACCAAATGACCATCTTGCCGATGGACCGGAAGTGGCTAAATGGCCATCTTTGCTCGGTCACAGTAAGTGGTTTTTCCACTCTATTGAATCCAAGCAGAAACTGTGACATTGCGGCGTGACTGCGACATTGCGGTGGACAGATTGGACCCCTAACTGACATTTTTGACACTTTTGGGGGGACCAGTGACATTACTACAGTAATCAGTGCTAAAAATATGCACTGTTACTGTAATAATGACACTGGCAGGGAAAGGGGTTAAAGCGGAGTTCCAGCCATTTACTCACCTGTCCAACGGTCCAGCGATGCGGCCGCCGGAAGCCTCGATCCTCTCCCTCGGCGCCGGCATCACTGCTGTGGGCACCCGGCTGTTACAGTTTGCGGCTTCACAGCCGGGTACCCACTGCGCATGCGCGAGTCGCGCTGCGCGCCGTGATTGGCCGGCAATCTTCTGGGACCTCTGACGTGTCCCAGAAGATTGCAGGGAGGGAGGGGGAGAGGAGAACTTCCGCTCAGGGCGCCGCGGCGCTCCGAGCAGAAGTGGGAGCGGGTACCTGTCAAAACTAGGTACCCGCTCCCCCCCCAAAAAAATGACATGCCAAATGTGGCATGTCGGGGGGTCAGGACTCCCTAAAGCGGAAGTTCCACTTTTGGGTGGAACTCCGCTTTAACCCAGGGGCAATCAAAGAGTTAAATGTGAGCCTAGGAGAGTGTTTTCTAACTGTGGGGGGGGGGGGGGGCTTGGGCTTGTGAAAACAACACAGAGACCTGTGTTCCTAAATAGGAGGGATTTTCTCTCACTTCCTGTTTGGCTATGGGACAGGAATGGAAATCTCCCCAACGGGACGCAGAAGGCAAAATGGAACCTGACAGGGGTAATAACCCTCTCTTACTCTATCCAAGATGAAAAACAAAAACAGATTTTCCTTTATTTCTCATAGTAAGTGACTCAAAGGGGTTTATTTACTAAAACTTGAGAGTGCAAAATCAGGCTCGCTTCTGCATAGAAACCAATCAGCTGCCAGGTTTTATTGCCAAAGCCTAATAGAAAAATCTAAGGTTAGAAGCTGATTAGCTACCATGCTCATCTGCACCAGACTGAGTGCTCCAGTTTTAGTAAATTTACCCCAAAGTGTTAAGCCAGGGATTTGAAATAGTTGCCATAAGGCCCCTTTCATAGCATACGTCCTGAAAGTCACGCGATTTGAAGCAATGCCTGTGTAATCTTGAGTTCTATGGACCTCAAGTTGCATCAAAGTCGGACAAAAATAGTGCAGGGACTACTTTGAAGTCGCACAGATATAAATGGTACTCATTGTAAATCATGGGGTACGACTTGTCATGTGACTTTGCAGTCCCAAGTTGCAAGACAAGTCGCACAAGCATGAAAGGGGCCTAAAAGTAGCATTTTCACAAGGAGGTCAACAATGGCAGCCCCCATACTTCCATTATGACAGGTGCGCTTTAACCACTTATTCGTCATTATACGTCGGTCCTTTGACGCTAAATACCTGGGTTACGGCAGCAGATAGCTGCCATAACCCCCGTATTTTTTTTAAACAGCGGGCGGGTCCTCTTTAAGATAAGGGTGGTCCCAGCGGCGGATTTGCTGCGAGATCACCCTTATGGTGCGGCGGAAGAGGTGCCCCTTTCCCCTCTTACCGGACCCGCCGGGAGCGGGGAAAAAGATCCGGTCCCCGCTCCTCACAACACAGAAAGTCGAGTGAGGGCAAGATGGCCCCCACTCGACTTTATGGTCTTGGAGGACCGGAGCAACGTCAAACGTTGTTGCCTAGCAACCGGTTTAAAGGGCTGATTTTTTTTCAACAATTTTTTCTTTCTTTTTTAGTGTAGTTGTGAGGCCTGAGGTCTTTTTGACCCCAGATCTCACAATAAGGCCCCTTTCACACAGGCAAACCGTTCAGATCCGCCTGTTCGTTTTTTTTTTGGCGGATCTGAACGGTCCCCCATGCAACCCTATGGGGCATCGGATGTCAGCGGAGACATGTCCACTGACATCAGATCCGATCAGTCAAATCTGAACGGATGGAAACCCTATTTTCCATCCGTCCAGCGGATGAGATCGGATGCGAACGGACCGACAGTCCGTTCCCATCCGATTCCCCCATAGAGATGTATGGGGCTGTGACAGCTGTGTCTCCGCACACAGTGCGGAGAACAGCTGTCATTCTCCTGCTCAGCAGGGGATAGGCGGATTGATCCCCCGCTGAGAAAAGCGGAGTCCGTTTGACGGACACATGTGTGTGAAACAGCCCTAAAGAGGACCTTTCATGCCTATTTCTATTACAAGGGAAGTTTCCGTTCCTTGTAACAGGAATAAAAATGATCAAAAATTAAAATAAAAAAAACTGTGTATAAAATAATAAATAGTAAAAAAAAATAATTAACCACTTTGCCTCCGCTCACATTGCTGCTACTGCAGCAATGTGGCTCGTTATCGTCCAGCGACGTAGACCTACGTCGCTGGACTCCGCCCCTTGTGGGCGGCGCGCATGCGCCGCCGGAGGCTCGCTCCCGCTGTGTTCAGTCACAGCGGGAGTCGGGCCAGGGGTAGGAGCAGCGGCGATCGCCGCCGCTCTTCCCCGATCGTCGGGGGGAATCTAGTTTGGAGATCCGCCCGCTTGTGTAAACAGAGCGGGCGGATCTCCTAAGTGACAGGGAGTGACAGATCGGAGTGTTCAGCTCACACAGTCACCCCCCCCCCCCCACACACACGTTAGTAAGCACCAGGCATACATTAACCCCTCCCTCTCCAATAAAATGAACCCCTTCCCTGCCAGTGTCATTTTTACAGTAACAGTGCATATATATAGCACTGATTACTGTAGTAATGTCACTGGTACCCCCAAAAGTATCAAAAATGTCAGTTAGGGGTCCGATCTGTCCGCCGCAATGTCGCAGTCCTGCAAAAAAAAAATCGCAGATCGCCGCCATTACGCGTTAAAAAAAAAAACACTAAAAATGACAGAAATCTTTCCCTTAGTTAGTAAACGCAATAACGTTTGCGCAAACCAATCAAAATACGCTTACTGTGATTTTTTTTTACCAAACATAGGTAGCAGAAAACAAATTGGCCAAAAATTTTAAAAAATTTAGATTTTTACATTTTTTTTGGGGGGGGGGGGGGGGGGAATTTCATATAAAAAAATGTTAAAAATATTGTTATTTTTTCAAAATAAACGCTATTTTATTGTTTATAGCGCAAAAAGTAAAAATTGCACAGGTGATCAAATACCACCAAAAGAAAGCACTGTTTGTGGGAAAAAAAGGACGTAAATTTTGTTTGGGTACAGCGTCGCACGACCGCGCAATTGTCAGTTAAAATCGCACAGCGCCGAATCGCAAAAAGTGGCCTGGACGTAAGACAGCAAAATCCTCCGGTGGTAAAGTGGTTAAAGAGCCCTAAGCTCGCGCGCAGAAGCGAATGCATAAGCAAGTCCCGCCCACATATGTAAACGGCATTCAAACCACACATGTGAGGTATCCCTGCGATCGTTAGAGCGAGAGCAATAATTTGAGCCCCAGACCTCCTCTGGAGATTTTTAAGTACCAGTGTCTGTCGCCATTCCGCGAGCGTGCGCAATTTTGAAGCATAACATGTTGGGTATCTATTTACTTGGCGTAACATTATCTTTCACATTATGGAAAAATATTGGGCTAACGTTACTGTTTTCCTATTTTTTTAATTCAATAAAGTGAATTTGTTCCAAAAAAATTGGGTTTGGAAGACTACTGCGCAAATACAGTGTGATAAAAAATATTGCAACGATCTCCATTTTATTCTCTAGGGTCTCTGCTAAAAAAATATATATATATTATTTGGGGGTTCTAGCAAAAAAACCTTGATTTTAGCTTTTAAACACGGGGTGTCAAAAATAGGCCCGGTCTTAAAGTGGTTAAGCAGACACCTGGGGGTCAATAACTACTAGACTCAGATGTAATAAGACAACAGAGAGATGATGAGGAGAGGAGTGCTGTTGGAAGGTCAGCATGGGTGCAGGAACTTAAGGAATATCTTAACAGGGACACCTGCCGTCTGTGTCTCCAAGATGTTTTCTCATTTTCTCTCCTGGTGACCACACAGGAAGTGAGGAGAAATTTACCCAACAGATATGGCAGTAAAAACTTGCTGGGGATTCTATTTTTTCTGCTCTCTATTAGGCCCCTTTCACACGGGCTTTCCGATCCGATCTGTCAGTTTTTCAGGCAGACCTGATCAGATGCTCCATGCATCCCTATGGAGTGGCGGATGTCAGAGGAGACATGTCCGCTGACACCCGCTGCTATCCGATCCAATCCTGTCCGTGAAATCCAGAGGGATGGAGGATCGGATCAGATGGGATCGGATGAAAACGGACAGGCGGTCCGTTATCGTCCAATCTCCCAAAGAGGAGAGCTGGGATCTGACAGGTCCGTCTCTGCAAAGTGAGCGGACACGGACCTGTCATCCACCTGTTCAGCGGGGGATCGGCGGATCGATCCCTCGCTGAGCAAAACAGAGTCCGCCAAGCGGAAAACCCGTGTGAAAGGACCCTAAGGCCCTCTCACACAGGGGAGTCCGTCGGCGACTCTGTTTTTCTCAGCGGGGGATCGATCCGCCGTTGAACAGGCGGATGGCAGCTCTGTCTCCGCTCTGTGTGCAGAGACAGAGCTGTCAGGTCCCTGCGGTTCTCTATGGGGGAATCGGATGGGAACAGACCGTCTGTCCGTTCTCATCCGATCCCATCCAAACTGATCCGCTGGACCGATGGAAAATAGGGTTTCCATCCGTCCAGATTTGACGAATCGGATCGGATGTCAGCGGACATGTCTCCGCTGACATCCGATGCCCCATAGAGATGCATGGGGCATCCGTTCAGATCCGCCAAAAAAACGGACAGGCAGATCTGAACAGTCCACCTATGTCAAAGGGGCCTAAAGGCCCGTACACCGATAAGAAAATCTGTAGAGAAAATTTGTCCGACGACCGATCTGCCGATTTTCGGATTGTTAGTATGGTGCTTTCGACAGCCGACTCAGACTTTTCGGCCGAAAAAATCCTGATGTGCAGGCTATATAATTTTTATCGTCCGTCAACACAACGTCCGATTTTCGTCTCATTAGTACAGATTTCGATGGAAAAAAATCTTAAGAGCAAGACTAGGCATGCTCAGAGAAGAAAGAACACATACAAAGCAATCCAACACATGACATCACTTCTGAAGTAGAATTCTGTCGTACGGGAAAATTCGTATGAAAATAACCTCTTCACTTTCCACATCAGACTAGCATGCCACAAAAAACGGACGAAAGATCGTTCGATAATCTGATCGTGTGTATGGGGCTTAAGCCCCGTACACATGCAACGATTATCGGCCGACCGATCGTCCGTCTTTTGTCCAGAGTGGTGTTTTGTTGGTTGGAATGTGTCTAGACTGCACACGAATTTTCTCGCCCAACAAAATTCTACTTCAGAAGTGATGTCATGTGTTGATTTGCTTTCTTTGTGTTCTCTCTTCTCTGAGCATGCCCAGACTTGCTCATCAGATTTTTCCCTGTCGAAATCTGTGCTGACTGCACGGAAATCGGCCGTTATGTTGACGGCCAACAAAAATTTTATAGTCTGCACACCAGATTTTTTTTGGCCGAAAAGTCGGAGTTGGTTGTCGGAAGCATCATACTAACAAGCCGAAAATCGGCAGATCGGTCGTCGGACGAAAATTCCCTGCCCATTTTCGATGCTTGTGTACGGGGCTTTAAGAAACAATTTTGGCTGAAGCTCCACTTCACAAGGACTGTGGGTTAGGCAAAGAAATGGGTAATGATGAACTGTCAAACCTGGATGGTGATAATAAGAGGCTAATCAGGCTCAGCTGGGGGTGCTTTAAATAACATTTCCCCAGGTGGTGTAATATTCTTCATGTGCACCTTGCAGAAGGTGTAAGGTGAGTGTGAGGCTGTTGGGTTGGAGGCCTATGCTGCATTTCAGTTGTTTTTTTTTTTATATATATATATATATATATATATATATAAGTGTGGCTAAACATTATACAATTTTCCTTTAGATTTACAAAAAACATATAATATGAGGCCTAACCTAAAGACTTTAAATTTGTATGCCCTTGTACTACATAGTTGAAGGTAAATCTAAATGAAATTGAACAAGAACGTTGTATAATGTATGGCCAGCTTAAGTATCGCTTATGGGCCATACACACTATAAGATTTTCTGAAGACTTTTTCCTTCAGACTTCCCAAAACCATATAATATGAGGTCAAACCTAAACACTTTCAATTTGTATGCAAACTGGCAGGCCCTTGCACTACATAGAAAAGGTAAATCTGAAGGAAAAAGTCTTCAGAAAATCTTATAGTGTGTATGGCCCATAAGGCTCCATTCACACTTGTGCGACTTGTCATGTAACATTGGACATCAAAGTTGCATGACAAGTAATTTCTCATGTTTTCCAATTATACCCATTCATATATGGGGGACTTAAAATTGCAGCGACTTCAAAGTAGTTCATTCACTACTACTTTGGTCCTACTTTCATGCAACTTGAGGGCCATAGACTTCAATGTTAACCCTCAGAAGTTGCAGAAACTCATACCTGAATGTTCTACAATGCAACTTGTGTGTAACAGTTGTCCATTAAAACTGGTCAAAGCCAAAGTTGTATCCAAGTTGCACGCCAAAGTCGGCACAACTTTGGAGTCGTGCAAGGGGTCTTGGGCTCCATTCACACTTATGCGACTTGTCATGCAACTTTGGACATCAATGTTGCATGACAAGTCACTCTTTATCTATTCCAATGATGCCCATTCATATATGCGTGACTTAAAGTTGCAGAAACTTCAAAGTAGTTCACGCACTACTTTGGTCTGACTGTGATTTAACTTGAGGGACCATAGACCTCAATGTTAACCCTCAGAAGTTGTATGAAAGTTGTACCTGAATGTTTTACAATGCAACTTGTGTGCAACAATTGTCCATTATCACTGGTCAAAGCCAAAGTTGCACTCCAAAGTTAGCGCAACCTGGAGTCACACAAGTGTAGCTGGAGCCTTAGTGGCATCTGCTGTGTTGGGTATGGTAAAAGGAAGGCAGGCGCCACTCTAAGTGCAGTAAGGAAAGTTTAATAAGATGAATCAATACACACCAATATACTCCCAATGAGCAGGTAAAAGAAGGCAGTGTATAACATATTGAAAGGTCAGTCCGTGAGGTGGGTTCATCTGGGTGCCACAAACAGTCAATAGTGATCCGCTCTAGCCGATGGATGTCGGCACTTTATGGATACTGGGGACACAGAGGTGGACTTCCGGTCGCCGAAAGTCCACCTCTCTGTCCCCAGTATCCAGGAAGTGCCAACATCCATCGGCTAGAGCGGATCACTATTGACTGTTTGTGGCACCCAGATGAACCCACCTCACGGACTGACCTTTCAATATGTTATACACTGCCTTCTTTTACCTGCTCATTGGGAGTATATTGGTGTGTATTGATTCATCTTATTAAACTTTCCTTACTGCACTTAGAGTGGCGCCTGTCTTCCTTTTACAGTACCCTACAAGTTCTCTTCTCACTTGTGGCAGAGCAGCCTTTGGTGCCCAAGGACTTTATATACATATGGACTCTTAATGGACTTTTCATGTGTATATGTGCATTTGACATTTTCACTGTGTATTGTAGCAACTGTTGGATTCCCTTTCTTTTTCTTGCGCCAGTATAACAATTTGTTTGTGTTTGGGTATGGGTCTCCTGTATCATGTTGGTTGGTCTTTTTATTAGTAATGATACTAATCGGTTATATGATATTTCATAGTCTATGGGCTCTGCAGTCAATGAGCTGTGGAAATATATTGAGTTGAATTGCTTTTTCTCAAATGTATGAACAGCAATTGGTTCTTTGAAATGGATTATGGGCAACTCAAGATCCAGAGAAACTGATGTCATTGTCACACTCTTGTTGGGGTGAACGTGTGTGTGTATATAGCAGGAACCAATCGCCATGAGCCTGCTGTTATGGGGTGTAGGGTTTCTATAGCAGTCTTGGGGGACAAAAGGCATTGGGGTCAATTTACTAAAGGTTACCACATGCGATATGAAGGTCACATGACTAATTTTTTTTTGGAAATATCACATGAGATAATAAAATAATCAATTCATCAAAGTAAAATGTGATCTAAATACCACAAAAAAAAAAAAAAAAAAGCAAATCCTAAAAGGCAATTTACTATTTATCGTCTGATGTTTGCTGGCGATGTTTGTTTTAGAAATGTACAAAATAACAATTTTGGCTCGGTTCACGTAGATGTGATATGGGAATCGACTTGTGAGACCCCCAAGCTGCACGACATATGAAATTCAATGTTTTTCCTATGAGAGCCACCTTAACTCTTTAACTGATCCTACACAAGTCTGTCCTACTTTAGAAAAGGTTCCTGCACTATTTTGGTCAGACCTTGATATGACTTCAATGCCGCAGAGTGTAAAAAAGTCGTATCAAAGTGGGATTCTAAAATTGCAAGCCGTGCGACTTTGGAGTCAGGCTAGTGTGAACCGAGTCTTAGAGGAACTCTGCACTGGTCAGGAAATAAAGTATAAATGTATTGGGGCCTGTTTACACCACATGCTAGTCCAGCGCAATTTTTTTTTTTTTTTTTTTTTTTTTCTGCATCAAAAATGCATGGAAAATAGGTTATATGGTGTTCAATGGCATAGAATAATTTTAATTCATCCAGCGAAATAAAGTCATCTCTAATGCCCCGTACACACGTGCAGATTATCTGAAGACTTTTGTCTGCAGACTTACCAAAACCAGATAATGAGGTCAAACCTAAACACTTTCAATTTGTATGCAATCCGGCAGGCCCTTGCACTACATAGAAAAGGTAAATCTGAAGACAAAAGTCTTCAGATAATCTGCACGTGTGTGTACGGGGCATAAGAGGTGAGTCGGGAAGAGGTAGCGCAAAGACATTACTGGAAGTGGCGGCAGAGAAGTGATTTTCCAACATTGGAGGCGAGGATCCTGGATATCCACAGAGATTGACTGGTGGATCGATCTGGTGATCCGGGGTGGGAGACTGCTGCAGAGGAGGGGATCAGTCCCTTGAGTTTCCTTATGACTAAGACCCCTTTCACACTTGCGGACCATTCAGATCCGCCTGTCAGTTTATCAGGTGGATCTGAACGGATGCCCCATTCATCCCTATGGGGCATTGGATGTCAGTGGAGACATGTCCGCTGACATCCGGTCCGTCAAATCTGGACGGATGGAAACCCTATTTTCCATCCGTCCATCGGATGAGAACGGACAGGCGGTCCGTTCTCATCCGATTCCCCCATAGAGAACAGTGGGACCTGACAGAGCTGCCATCCGCCTGCTCAGCAGCGGATCGATTCCCCCCCCCCCCACTGAGAAAAATGGAGTCCGCCGACGGGACTCCCGTGTGTGAAAGGGCCCTAAGCCTATTTTGACCATAGTGGCCTTTCCATAAGGTGAGCAGTGACTTCACCTGTTGGTTGTGGTTCTGTCCTATCGCCATAACTCTCTCAAAGATTTCTTTATATCGCTGGATGAATGAAATTCTACAATCTTTTGTGGATTTTTTATATGCCTGTGAACTTTTGAGCACAATTTTTGGACTTTTTCACCGTTTTATTTATTTTGCATTTTTTATTTTGTATATATTAAAGTCACACATATTTTTTGAATAATTGTTTCCATGAGTTTTTAGGGCTTTTAAGGTGCCAGCAAGTTAGAAAACGCATATTAAAATCAATTTTTTATTATAGAAAATGTATAAAATCCTTAATAAAAACAATTATCAGTCTTATTAAGACAATTCCTAGACATGTTTCGCTGTATATGTCAAGTTTCTTCAGGAGGATTTCGTTTTGGATAATGCTCATATATACTAATAGGAAATAAATCTTTCTGAAGAAGTAGGACATGTACTACAGTGAACATGTTGAGGAATTGTTTCTGGTATTGTCTTAATTAGACTGATAATTTGTTTTTATTAAGGATTTTCTATAATAAAAGTATTTATTATAATGTGTTTTTCTGACTTGCTGGCACTTTAAAAGCCCTAAAAACTCTTAGAAACAATTTTGCAATTATTTTCAGGGTGTGGAGCATCTAAATAAATTGGAACACTCATCTATAAAAACATATTTTTTGAATGTTTCTTTATATTGCTCTATTTTGATCTATGTCATTCTGGGTTGGTTTATGAACAAGCCCACTGTTCTCTTTGCTCCAATTTACAAAAAGCCTAGATTTGCATGTCATTCAACGCTATGCGTTGCGATTGCGATGCAGAAAAGAAGAGTCCTGTGCGAGTTCATTACATTGTTGTGTGATTTTTTTTTATTTTTTTTCCTCTTCATACACATCAATGGAAACCGGCATGAAATCGCATCTTTTGATCAGATGTGTGCGAATACTGCTTTCTGTGGAGATTTTTTTACATATTACCCCCCCCCCCCCCCCTCGCAGAAATCGCAGCTGTACCCAATCCCATTTGAAAACACAATAAAATCGCATTACAATTGCACTGCCTTTAGCACAAACCGGAAAGCAAAGATCGCACTGAGATTCACATTGCATAAGTGTGAACCCAGACTTAATGTTGGTGAACTGACCTATTTCTTTTACTTTTCAGATGATTTTTAAACTGGTTCTGGTGCTGTCCATAGCAGCCACTATTAGAGGTAATGTGTTATTACTCCTTTTTATATAGGATTCTGTTTTGCCTGAAGGGGTCTACATTTAGACTTGGCGGGAGGGGGGGTGGGGCACATAAGTCACACATTTGGTACTTGCCTTGAAGCGCAACGTCTTTACTTTCCAGACAAAGCAGTAAAGGATAAGTCTGCCAGCATTCTCGTTCTATCTGTGTCCTTATTGGGGAGTTTAGGAGGAATAGCAAAGTAGAGGCTTCACTACCAAAAGTAGTCCACATGGTTGCATGGCGCCCCACTAGGGAGATTGCCAAATGTCTCCAGTCTAGAAAAGTAAGCATTGGATGGACAGGATCATGATGTTGCTTTCTAGCCACAGGCAAAACACGCCTGGCTCAAAAAAAGCCAGCTTTTAGAAGTTTTACAGTGTTCAGCACTTGCTGGCTAGGGTGGTGATGAGAGTGGAGGGCTTAGAATTTACACCAAAAGTACTAAGATTTTACATATACACTCAACAAAGATACTGGAAAAAATGGCTGGTGAGCTACTGCTTAGCTCACTCATCTATTCATTCATTCATTCATTCATTCATGTTTTAGTAAATTGACTTGGTCAGGTCAGATGACAGCACAGTGCCCCCCACTGCGATGGTCATTTCCATACCTTCTTTGGTTAGTCACTTAGTATTCAGGACAGGAGACTTACTGGTTGCATGCTTATTATGGGACAGTATTTCAAAACCTATTCAAGCTAGGATAAGAAGACTTTCTTGGAAGAATTATGCCTATCAAGCATCTATATTTCTTGTGTTTCCATTATTAGCTGTCCTTGTCTGCTCGGTAAATGTTTGCTTATGATTGTATCGTGAAGGATCAGTCCATAATTTTATCTTTTGCTTCTCTGTCTAGCTGCTCAAATCTGCTATGACAGGCTGGGATGTTTTACAGATGAGCCCCCCTATTCTGTCACACTAGCCAGACAAATCAGTAACTTACCATGGGCACCGGAGGTGATCAACGTTCGATTCCTTCTCTATACTGTAAAGAATCCTAACCAGTACCAAGTAAGTCCGCTCAAAGATGGCTGTACAGAGGAGAAGCAAGATTTCCCCCAACTATCTTGTAGTTAATCCACTGAAAGCTGTCAGGTCTTATTACTGTCTGACCCCAGTGGATGGATGGATGACCTTTGGGGGGGGGGAGTGGGGAGGAGAGCCACCACCTCCTATCCCATCCCATCTTTGGGAGAGGAAATGAGAACATGCATTGTAGGTGCTCTTTGTAGGTAGAAACTCAATGCAGTTGGCACACTTGATGAACTATTGGCTTTCTGAAAGCCTAAGGGCTAAATTACCTTGCAATGTAGTACACTGTGGGTGGTGGTGGTGGGGGGGGGGCGTTGGGGGTTCCAAATTTCCCCAAGAGCAAACAGCCAGAGTCCTGTTGCTGAAGTGCGACCTCAGTACAGGGTAGATCTTGCTCTTTGCTACTGGGGATAAGCAGCATGCAGACTGCTGGAATGAAATTGGGAAGCAGGGGGAGATTTAAAATGCAAAGCTTTGATCACCAAACCATATCTACAATGGCAGCCACTATTTTAGATACTCTACAGGTCCTGTTTTTAAATAGTCCTGGTAAAACAATACTGCAAGTTTTTTGCAGGCTTTTTATCCCCCCTAAGGTTCCTGCAGAGCATTGCGAGTGTAATCTCAGATTCCTGCAACTCTCAGCATGGCTGTCATGCCTGTACCTCGTATGGGCAGTCAATTACCTGAGTAGAAGGAGAAAAATAGTAACCTGTTCTGTAGGTGAACTTGTCCTTTTTTTTTAATGGGAGTGTATAAACCCTGGTAGAGATTGGTCAGATTACTGTCGGTCGTGTCACAGCTTTAAGCCTCGTACACGCGTCGAAATTCGGCCGGGAATTTTTGTCCGACGACCGATCTGCCAATTATCGGATTGTTAGTATGATGCTTCCGACAACCGACTCCGACTTTTCGGCCGAAAAAATCCTGGTGTGCAGGCTATAAAATTTGTCGACCGTCAAAACACGGCCGATTTTCATCTCATTAGTACAGATTTTGATGGGGGCCAGGAAACAATAAGCAGCTGAAAACATCAATTCTGAATAAACTGCATAATCTGCTTCAAGAAAATTAAGAAAGAAAGAGGAAAGAAAGATGTTCATAGTAGGAAGGTGGGAAAGTGAGGTGGAGTGAAGGGAGTGAGCGTAAGGGATGCCCAAGACCAGCATCCCAAAGCTGGGCCATTACAGTGAAGTATAGTTCTCCATAGACTGTGATGGAAGGCCAAATTGTATCCACATGGTCCAAATCCGGGAGAATTGGTTTTGCTTGTTCAGCAGGATACTGGTCAGTTTCTCATTAATAAAGGACCCGTCGATCTGCTGACAAACTTCCTCAAAGGAAAAAAATTGTTTCTTCCAGACTTTGGCAGTAGTCTGGTTTGCTGCTAACTAAATGTAGGCCACCAATTTGAATTGGATTTTAGTAAAATTGGGGGGGGGGGGGGGTTTAAGGTGAAATAAAACCTACCAATGGTCTTTGGGGGAAAGGGCGGTTGAACAAAGCATGTATGAGCTTCAAGACCTTGGTCCAAAACTGTGTGTGCATAGGACAAGTCCACCAAGTACCGTATGTAAAATGTTGCGCAGCCACGCAAGAACAGACCAGTATTCAACAAAATAATTGGGAAAAGAAAAGCAAATGCTCTTCTCCATTCCCAATGACAATCCATTTTGCTGAATATCACAATTTAGGCACAGCACAAACTCCATTTGGCTGATGGAATATATCTTTTCCAGGTGATCAGCGCCCTCAATGTCTCCTCAATCTTTGGCACCAACTTTAAACCCAGCCGTAAATCCATATTCATCATCCATGACTTGGTGGAGACGGGGGACAAGGTGTGGTTGGTAGAGATGTGTCAGGTAAGTGCGGCTGCAGAAAAAAAGGACCTGGCCGACTGTTCTATAAATTCTAACCCATCTTGCATAACTTCCTCTGTTGTAGGCTCTCCTGAAGGTGTCTGATGTGAACTGTTTCTGTGTAGACTGGAGTGGAGGATCGTTTGCTCTCTACTCACAAGCATCCAGAAATATCCATGTGGTTGGGGCTGAAATTGCCTATTTCTTGCGCTTTGTACAGGTATGCACCATGCCAGCAAGTCCTACTTGAACTGAAGCTCATTGTTTCACTCTAGCTTATCTACTGCAATCTAAAACCTTGCAATATTTCTTATTTGTAAGCTAGGAAAATAGATGTGGAAAGTTGCATTAAACACAATATTTCAGAGCATGGCAGATAAAATGGGTTCATTTCTCTCAGGCAGTGTTTGACTATCAAATGCATGACGTCCACCTGATTGGGCACGGTCTGGGGGCACACATTGCTGGTGATGCTGGAAAGAGCCAGAAGGGAATTGGAAGAATTTCTGGTAGGTGGTGTGGAGTTCTGGTGCTTTGTGAATCTGATTTGTAGCCTATGATGTTGGCCAGCAGGCATACACTTAAGATGACCATACACTGTGCAAATTTCGGCTGGTTCCTGATGAACCAGCTGAAATTTGCTTAGTGGGTTACCCTATTATGGACTCTGATCTAACATCTTTGGCTCGAAATGTTGAAGGAACTGGGCAGAAAATTGTCATCTGAACTGTGCCTTCTACCAATCAAATGCAGCCACTGTTTGGGTTTTCTGGTGGCTGGCGGGAGTTGTCTGAATAGAATCGCCCATAGGGCGATTCATCATCCAGGCTGTTGGTGTGGATGGAGGAATGTCAGATGAGTTGTTTGTGTGTATAGAGGGTGTTTTTTGTTAAAGTTTTCATTCAGCCTGCAGAGAAAAAACAAATCTCTGACCAGCTTTAGTCAGTCATGGACCAATAATTGATAAAAGGGAGTTCAACCAAGTAATGTGATGTGTTTATCCCAAGTACAGCTTTAGTGCCCCTGCATATATGGTAATGTAGATATCCTTTTAGTAGGGCCACCAAAACTGGCTCAACACAGCATTTCTGTCCATACAGTCCTGAGACTTTAATCTTCTGTGCTGCAGGAATTTAAAGTGGTATTAAACCCAAGGCAAACCTTTTATTATATTGCATCTCACCAAGATGTGATGGCTGCATTTTTTTTAAGACTTCTTTTCCTCTATTTTCATCTGGTAATCCAGCAAGTAAGTCCTGTTAAAAAGGAAGTAAACCCTCCTCTGACACTTGTACATATAGGTAATCCTTATCATAGGCTTACTTATAGGTACTGTAAATATCTCCTAAACATGTACCGTTTAGGAGATATTTACCTTGCATGCAGCCAGTGACGTCATTGGCGCATGCGCTCTGAAGGAACGGCCGCTCGTGCCATTCCTTCAAAGCTCTGTGCTGTGACCGTCCGCTCCTGCACGCGTGGGCGGGAGTGACGTCACCGCGGCTCCGGCCAATCAGATGGCCGGATGCCACAATTTCCGGAAGACGGGCAACTGGACATGTCGCCCGTCATACAGGTAAGAGGGCGGCATGGCGGGGGCTCGTTCTAAGGTAAGTATTTCATAATGAGCTAGTATGCGATGCATACTAGCTCATTATTTGTCTTGCAGGTTGCAAAAAGAGAAACATTTTTTGGGGGGTTTACAACCGCTTTAATGTTTTGTGTGCGTTTTATTTCCAGCAGAATTTCTCAGATGGGTCAAACCATTTACCACTAGCAGGGGGGCTTACATTGATTAGCATTTATTCATGTAAAACCTTAATCCCAGGATTACAAGAAAAAAAACTATGTGCAACTGCTTAAGTGTTGGAGTGTTGTCTTCAATTTATTAGTGTACTTAAATCTGCTAGTACATCTAACACAACCCTCTCTTCTCCCAACACTGACAATGCTGCTGTCCAAAGGTGCCCCTGTGCTCCTTCATCCAGAGTGTGGGTGCTCTATTACAGGAGGTGTGTTACTAGCCAGATCACCAGGTGAAAACCAGAAAAAGAAAACAAATGCAGTCACCACATCTGATTGGTAAGCTGCAATATGCTACATCTTTGGTTTTGGGTCTCATGCCACTTTAACAGTGGCAAATCTCCTCCTACATTACCCAGCCTATGATTGACCATCAATAAAAGGAAGCAGCAGACGAATGAGCGAACCTTGTTTTTTGTGCTTTCCTCCTATCGCCGTGTTCTTGTGAGCACTGCTGATAGGCTCATTACACTGCCTCTCTGGGTCCTCAGCTAAACGCAAGCTGAAGTCCAGCAGCATCTCTTCTCAGCAATACATACTGGCTGCCACCCAGGGGGCAGCAGCACCAGGAGATTAACATGTCTGAAGAAGCTTCCCAAACCTTTATCTTCTCCCCAGCCACCTTCTGGGTGCTCCTTCCAAAGGATTGGCTGAGGTCATAAAAATATTCTTAACTTCAGTGACTGACCCCCCCCCCCCCCCCCCCCCTAGCTATTTCTGAAAGCTTATTCCAGAGGCAGACAGGAGAAATCGACACCAAACTTAGAAAAACCTGACCAGACCAAAAAAACAGACTGCTACTTCTCCCGAGTACAGAAGAGCCAAAAACTAAATTTTGATTGATTAGAGCAGGGCGCTACATCAAATATTTGTAAAACCTGTCTGAGATTTTCACTTAACTATTCAGGTTTGGATCCAGCTGGTCCCCATTTTGAAACCTCCCCACCTGATCTGAGACTGGACCCCACAGATGCAGTTTTTGTTGATGCCATTCACACAGATGTGTCTTCTGATGCTTTTCATCTTGGTAAGGTTTTGGATTCTGCATGGAACGTTCTCATTCTAGAGTCTGTATCTTATAGCTGCTTTAAAAAAATTAGATGGGGTAATGTGAGGCATGCACAGGATTTCTTTACTTTTTTGATCTTCTATAACTGGAAGCAGAACATCAGCTCAGAATGATGGTCTGTAATGGTACACCACTCACTCCTGATTTTTAGTTGACCTTCTGAAATCATATCTGCTAGATGTAGATTTGTCTTTTGGAAAAATGCATTGTAGTCCATAGGGAAACCAAACTAAAGTGATTAAGGCTAGGTTCACACTAAGGCGGGGTTGAACTTGCACAATTTCAAACCAGCATTTTCAGTCCAACTTCGGGGGCGATTTCAGATATTTGTGTGGGTTCCTGCACAGATGTCTATTGAAATTGCCCCCCGAAGTTGCAGAAAGTACTTTTGGGAATCGGTGTGGTGCCGTAAAGTTGGCATTGCATCGATTTAGACGGTGCCATTGCCGGCAATTGGCTCTGATTTGACATGTCAAATTGGCCCAATGTGAATGTGGGCTAAGGATCCGTTTTTATGGCTCCAGACTGTTTGGGAAGAGTTTCAACTATTACATACTTTTTCTTGAGCAAAAAAGCTACTAGCTGGAACATGGCATTGGATACTGTAACGAAACATGGTGTAATTTAAAAATTGCCTATTTTGTTAATGGCATTCTTCCAAATCACTATAACTTAATATGGGGGGTGTCACAGGTCTGCAAAAAAAACATGAAAGGGGTTTTCCTATAGGAAGCTTCTTCCAAACCAACTTTCTTAAGCAGTGCTGCTCCTGGTAAACTTGGAGGTGAATTTTGCTACAATAGTCCTGCTCAACCCTAATGAGAAGCCTCCGCTAACCCACAAGACTGAGTTGACCAGCCTTTGGCTTGCCTGCCATAGTTTGTCTGTAATTGTGCAACTGCATTTCATTCGGTCTCTGATTGGCATCAGTAACTTGCATTTGTGTGTTAGGTTTTGGCATGAAGCAGACAGTTGGCAACGTTGACTTCTTCCCCAATGGTGGTGAAAGGATGCCTGGCTGTGACAAAGTATCTTTTAGATTTGAAGATCTTGACAACATGATTAAAGGTAACTTCATGATTCCTATTTACTTTACACTGTTGTAGTGGTCAATAATGACTTACACCTACACAACCTTCTTTTCAGAGCTTCATGAAAAGGTCTTCTGCAACCACCAAATGAGTGTCAACTTCTTTACAGAGAGTGTTCTGAAGCCTGATGGTTTAATTGGCTACCCTGCTTCATCATACAGTGCTTTTCAAGAGGTTAGTTTTAAAGCAGCTTACACTCCACAATGCAAAGGCAAAATTCTAACAATTTAAGAAAATGGCAGCACTAGTTAGGCCATCTTTTAACTGAGCCAAGTAACACGTTAATGTTCCAGTAGCTAGTTTACTGGAGTGCTATTGAGGCAAACTGAAGATCTTACCCGTTACCCCCTTATTTCACCTACAAGGCATATTTACAGCCAAAACATTAAATATTTGAATACGAGGAACAGTTAAACTGCCCTTGCTGGGATTCAATAACTTGCCCTGGTGAACATTTTGCTACAGAACAGAGCGGTTGAATTGACGCCACTGATGGAACAAATGTTCTCATAACAAAAAAAAATGGCAAAAGAAATTCCACTGGTTTAAACTCCGCTTGTGTATTAATGGTTTAATTGTCCTTCTCTGTAGCATGATATTGTCCACATGGGATACAGCATATGTAGTAACTAAGTCTGGGGATTCCTGTTTAGATCTACATGGACTTTGGATTTATTGACTATGGGTTACTTAGGACTTGCCTTAGATAATCCTTCGGCTCAGTTTAGTTGCTCTGCAGGAGCCATCATTCCTTAATGTCCAATGATATTCCTGGGTGCACTGTTAACAGCTGTGGTGATTAATATATGCTGGAGTCAGATTCTACCGTCAAATCGCTTGTGCATACGGTATATTGTCAAAAGTATTGGGACACCTGCCTTTACATGAACATGATTTTTAATGGCATCCCTGTCTTAGTTGTAGGGTTCAATATTGAGTTGGCCCACACTTTGCAGCTATAACAGCTTCAACTCTTCTGGGAAGGGTGTCCATAAAGTTTAGGAGTGGGTCTATGGGAATGTTTGACCATTCTTTCAGAAGCGCATTTGTGAGGTCAGGCATAATGTTGACGAGAAAGCTTGGCTCACAGTCTCTGCTAACTTATCCCCAAGGTGTGTATGTATGTGTATATGTATGAGGTCCGCTACCTCCAGTTTGTTGTGAGCATTCACTTGGTGGACATGAGCACATTTTGTTTAGTGGTGGAAGTGGCTGGCACACTGCAATTTGCAAACCTCTTTAAATGGACCTTTTTGATTGCACAAGTTTTCTGCATTTTATATGGCACCAGTTGGACTTTTGTGGGAACAAGTCAGCATATTTGTTCAGTTATAGCTTTATCATGTATATGTATTTTATTTCGCTAAAATTCACTGTTATTTTGTTGTTTTTAAGAGATATTTGATAGTAGGTAGTGCCATTCCCTTTTTATCATTTGTTTATCTGCTTATGGTGCATGTAAAGTGGCAACTGGGTAAATTGTAACGTGTGTGTGTGTGTGTGTGTGTGTATATATATATATATATATATATATATATATATATATATATATATATATATATATATATATATATATATATATATATATATATATATATATATATATATTATATAATTTTTGAGGGTGAATACCATAGCATCGGCAATATACAAATTTACCTAAAAAGATATCCGAAAATTTCTTGCATTTAGATGTTGAGTAGGCCCCTGGGCAGACTGCAAGCCATTTCAACAATATCTGTCCTTGCAAGCAGGGGATGATTTTCCTCATTAACATACAATACAGAAGCCCACTGTCTAAATTCCATGTAAAGGGCCATATGCACAGGCCGAAAATTGGGCAGGATCATCCGGTTCAAAATTGCCGATGTTTAGCCAGTGTGTATGGCATCCATAGTTACATAGTAGGTGAGGTTGAATAAAGACAATAGTCCATCTAGTTCAACCTGTGTAGGTGTGTGTGGCTGTAATCATCTCTCATACCCCTGAATGTTCTGATCCTTGAGATGTAAGTCTAAGTCTTTTGAAAGCCACCATACTACCCGCAGAAACCACCTCTTGTGGTAGAGAATTCCACAATCTTGTTGCCCTAACAGTAAAGAACCCCCCGCGTTGCCTGAGGTTAAAACGCTTCACCTCTAATTGCATTGTATGCCCTCGAGTCCTCATGCAATCCCTTCGAATGAACAGCTTTTTTTCTAAGCTGGGATCCCCATTAAGATATTTATAAATTGCTATCACGTCCCCCCTCAGACGTCTCTTCTCCAGGGAGAATAAATCGAGCGATTTGTAGACGCTCTTCATAGTCAAGGTCCTCCAATCCCCTAATTAGTTTAGTTGCCCTTCTCTGGACTCTCTCCAGCTCCAACACATCCCTCCTGAGGACTGGCGACCAGAACTGGACGGAATACTCCAGATGCGGTCGGACCAGAGTTTTATAAAGTGGAAGGATTATAGTCTTATCTCTGGAATGCATCCCTTTCTTTATGCATGCTAATGTTCTGCTGGCTTTGGCAGCTGCCGCTTGACATTGCATGCTGTTTCCTAATCTATCATCAACCAAGACTCCCAGATCCTTCTCCATTTTTGATTCCCCCAAGGGCTCCCCTCCTAACGTGTATTGTGTTTTTATGTTTTTAGTCCCCAAGTGCAAAACCTTACACTTCTCCACGTTAAACCTCATTTGCCATGTCGTTGCCCACTCCGTTATTTTGTCCAGGTCATTCTGTAGGATATCTGCTTCATGTTGTGAAGTTATTGCCCTGCCCAATTTTGTGTCATCCGTTCTGCCAATCGGCACCCGATCAGCATGCTCAACCAATGGCTGAGAACAATGACCAGTGTGTTCTGGAGGGGGGGGGGGGGTTGTTGTACTAACATCGGATCGTTAGTACAGTGGTTCCTTCTGAGCTTGTGTGTGTGTGTGTGTGTTAGTGTACATGTAACAAATAGTAATGTTCTCCAAGCGGCAAAGGTAATGTCACATTTTTATTGGTTAATTTCTTAACAATGTATGCTTTCAGGATAAATTGGATTCCTTCATCAGACCTTCTAGGATTTAAATTCAGAAATACGTAAATTGTAAAGTTTGACAAAGAGTTGAAGTATCCTGAAAAGCTTGCATCTTGACTCAAATTAGCCAAAGAAGGGTATTTTATCTCTAACTTTCTGCATGAATCAATGGCTAACAAAATATAGTACTCCACTACAGCAGAAGTGGAAATGCACCCCGACTGGGTACCTCCGTTGACGGATGCTCCTAGTGCTTCCCGAGGGCTCCAAGCACTCCACCAGACACCATAACCACCATAGACCCCACAAACCATCGCGGCTTGGTTGGGGTCTCGCCGCCTCCTAGTCACCCTGGACCTACGACAAGGCTCCAGTGCGTGAACCTCTTTTCCCAGGAACAGGAACAAGCTCTTACAAGAGCTTAGTGATTATTCCAAGGAGTATGAAGAGCATAGCAATCCCTTGTAGCAGATCCCCCAATAAGAGACAGAACTCTAGATTGAGGGTGAAGTAGAACTCAAACTGTTTATTCAAACACATGCACAAAGAGATATACTCTGTGAGACAATTCTCCCCTCTCCCATAGCAGCCAATCCACATACACATTTACATCCCATAATAAGTTTTATCTAAAGGCAGACAGAAACAATAGAACAATGGAATACAGACACTTACCAATAACAAACCCCACCTCACTATCTAGCAAGGGTCTATGAGACACTCCTGCAATATTCTAGCAATCTGAAAAGTCAAACCATTCATCTTCATACATTTCTTGAGAGATAATGCTGACAAATATTACTGTCCCATCTGAAGCCATCCAAGTATCTGTCCCTCACTACCTGTGAACACCATCACAATGTTTATAGGTAAAGTTGATCCAGGGAATATCCAATTGAATATTGGGGGATCAGGAAGGAATTTTTTTCCCATGCTGGAGCAAATTGGATCATGCTTTGCTGGGATTTTTTTGCCTTCCTCAGGATCAACTGTGGGTACAGCATTGTGTATATCAGATTGTATTGGTTAATACAAACTAGATGGAATTATCTTTTTGCAACGAGACTGACTATGTAACATTGAGTATGTGTGCTTCCTTTGCAAATCACATCTGTCATCCAGTATGCTCAACACTTTGCTCCAGTATAGAGGGATGACTATTGAATGCTGGTAATAGCCCCCCCTCCGCCATACTAGGAAGACATGTGTAATTTTAACTCTTCAGATGTGAGCAGCTTGGCCTTGGTGTATCAAAAGGCAAATGGTATTTGAAGGGTTGGGAATCAAGTCATTGGACTTTATTGCCGTCTGTCTCCAAATGGTTACTATTGTCACCAGGATAGAGTGATGAGGGATCTCAAAGCAGGGACGCTTCTGGTGAAGAGGGGCTTTTTTCCCCCCCTGCCTACAAAAAAGAGGAAATCTTCCCAATGGGACATGGGATGTCAAATGACAAGTCTTCTACAAGTGTTTTGGTTCTAGATAACCTGGATCCTGATGCCACAGCTAGGGTTATAGTATAAACTTCACAATTCTGGCAGTTTTTTGGGCTCCCCCCTATAAGCGCTACAATTAAAAAAAAAAAAAAAAAATGCCTTCTGATTTTTCTTTTAGGGATCTGGGTTTCCTTGCACCAAAATTAGTTGTGCCTTCATGGGGTACAAGGCGGATGAATATGTGCTTGGTCATTTTCAAGACTCTACAATCAATCAGATTTTTACCCTGAACACTGGAGACCATTCAAATGTCCTGCGTAAGTAGGTTCCTTCTAGGAAACTAGATGTTTCATGGTTTGAGCAACAAATACCAGAACCCTTCAGACCTGCTGTGTCTGAAATTCAGGTTTCTGCCTTTAGTGTCCGCCCACTGGTTTTATTTTACCTCAATTTCCCTTCAGTGGTTTCCTAATTACTGGGAACCAGAGGTTCCTGATGGCCAAAAGGATTAATGCTGGAATTTGTATAGAGGCTCTTGTAGCCTTTCTCTTATCCAGAGTGTTAAGTTTGTATGCTCCATGTGTAATACCTAAAAAAGAAAGTGTTGCGCGCTTGACACACAAACTCTTATAGGTGCATATCGCAATAAAAGTGCAAAAAATGTACTGCAAAATTAAATTTGAAGGATATATTTCTTCAAGTGAAAAAGTGCTTCAAACTGATAAAAATAACAAAAAAAATTTAAGCACATAATTGACCACCATTTAGTCCATGTTCTCATGAAAAAAGTAAAGTGCTATAATCATATGATGATAATCCCAATGACCAATTATGGAAAAAGATGGGTGTTCCACTCGTGTATTCCTAATTAAATTGGTGCTGCAGTTGGTCACCCAAATTGTGCTCCACTCCCAAGTGTGGGTATTGACCTCTTACCAGAGGACATGACCCTTCCAGGTCTGAAAGCTTATTGGATAAACGTCCCATTGAAGTATGGAAAATGACTCTCAGCAGGCAGATCAATATAGCAAATAACCACTTGGATGCGCTCTCCTAATCTGCATAATCGGATATCATATAGTCCAATTTTAAGCCCCGTACACACGTACCGATTGTCGGCTGTAAATATTCGGCCGACGACCGATCCGCCGATTGTAGGCTTGTTAGTATGATGCTGCCGACAGCGCACTTTCGGCCGAAAAGAATCTGTCGTGTAGACATTAAATTTTTTGTTGGCCAACACCAGAACGGCCGATTGTTCGCCAGTCAGTACAGAATTCGGCCGACAATCAGCAGATTTGCAAGACTGGGCATGCTCAGAAAAGAAAAAACACACGGAAAGTTAACCATCACATGACATCACTTCTGCAGTCGGCTGTTGTTGGCCGACAAAATTCATGTGCAGTCTTTTGCAGTTTTCAACCAACACGACAGCCCTGGACAAAAGACGGCCCACGATCGGTACGTGTGTACGGGGCTTTAAGGCCCGTACACACGTACCGATCGTCGGCATACAAACGTCGGTGGACGAAGGATCTGCCGATTGTACGCGTGTTAGTATGGTGCCTCCGACAGATGTCTGCGCACAATCCGCGGACAAAAGTCTTTCGTGCAAACATGAAAATATTTGTATGCCGACACCAGAACGGACGATTGTTCGCCTGTCAGTACACAATTCGGCCGACAGACCGCAGATTTGCAAGACTGGGCATGCTCAGAAAATAGAAAACACAGGGAAAGTTAACCATTACATGACATCACTTCTGCAGTCGGCGGACAAAATTCTTGTGCTGTCCTTGTGCTGTCTTTGCACTTTTCAGCAGACACCGACATCCCGGGGAGAAAAGAGGAACATTTGTAAGCCGACCATCGGTACGTGTGTACGGGGCTTTAGTCTCCTAAAGGCAAATGGAACACTGTGCACACAGAGAGGGAAGGAAAACCTCATTGCGCAACGTCCTTTAAAAAAAAAAAAAATGTAACCACTTGACTTCCGGTAGGTTTCCCCCCACAAATAGAGCTTTCTTTTGGTGGTATTTTACCTTCTGCAGTTTAATTTTTTGCACTATGAACAAAAAAGACCAACAATTAAAAAAAAAAAAATAATAATTTTTTACTTTCTGCTGCAAAACACATCCAATAATAAAAAAATAAAAACTAAAATATCTTTATTAATGTTGGCCAATATGTATTCTGCTAAAATATTTTTGGTTAAAAAAAATCCCAATGAGCATATATTGATTGGTTTGCACAAAAGTTATAGCGTCTATAAACTATAGGATATTTTTTTTATGGAATTTTTTAATATTTTTTACTAGTAATGGCAGCGGTCAGCAACTTATAGCGACCTTGCGGCGGACACACTGGTCACTTTTGATACTTTTTTGGGGACCAATGACCAATACAGTGATCAGTGTTAGAAAATATGTACCGACACTGTCAGGGAAGAGGTTAACATCAGGGGTGATCAAAGGGTTAAATGTGTTCCCTGGGAGTGCTTGCTAACACTGTAGGGGTTGCTTGTACTGTGGGAAGACAGCGATCCGTGTTCCTGCTTGGCAAGAAACACAGGATCTCTCTTCCCTACTAACAGAACAGCAATCTGCCTTGTCTACATTTTACATTCTACCTCTGTCCGGAATGATTGGCAGGTCCCGGCGGATGGTGGGTCCACCAGACCTGCTGATTGGCTCCCAGTGTGCCCAATACCAGCCAGAGCGGGTCGCTGGCGGGGGCCTTTGCACATCAGACCCAGAAGAGCAGAATAATGCACCTTTACATTCTCCCCAGAGGAGCCGCCCTACCGCAGTAAAAAGTACGTGGGGCAGCAGCAAGCAGTTAATAGTTGCAACTGGTGACAAAGTCTCATACAACAAAACATACGTCAGGCGGAGGTAATGGTGATGTCAGCATGCCCCTCCCCAGGGCGCCAGACTTCTATTTTATACTGAATGCCTGTTTTCTACTGTTCTTGGGAGTGTATGTGTGTGTGTGTGTGTGTGTGTGTGTGTGTGTGTGTATATATATATATATATATATATATATATATATATATATATATATATATATATATATATATATATATATATATATATATATATATATATATATATATATATATATATAATTTTTTTTCCAATTTATTTAACTGCCTGCTGAGAGTCCTTTCCCACCATACTACAATGGGACATTTTATCCAAAAAGGCCCTTTCAGACCTGGAAGGGTCATATCTTCAGGTAAGACTAATTTCCACACTTCGGAGTGGAGCACATTTTGGGTGACCAACTGCAGCAGCAATTTAATGAGGAATACATTGATTATAGCACTTTACTTTTTGCATGATAGCATTGACTAAATGGTGGCCAGTTAGAGGGAAGTTGAGCTTTTCTTCACCCTCCCCACCTCTCCACCTCGTAGTTTTGACAGAAGGCAATCTGAGCAGAAGCTTGGTTCCACACCCCCCCCCCTCCTTCTGAGCGTGAGCTCAGAGGACGGGGCACTTGAAACTTTTATTTTTATTTTATTTTTTTTATATCACTTTTATTCCTATTACAAGGAATGTAAACATCCCTTGTAATGGACCTCCTTTATTTTGAGATCTGGGGTCAAAAAGACATCAGATTTCACATTTACGCTTAAAAGCGCACACAAAAAAAGATATTTTACATTTACCGAAGGAAAAAAAAAATTGGCCCTTTAGGCGGAAGTGACGTTAAGACGCCTATAAATCCGCCGCCGGGACCACTTTTATCGGGCGGCGAATCACCGACTGCTTAAAAAAAATTACCAGGGTTATGCAGCCATAACCCTGTTAATTAACATCATTATATGTAAATATACAGTGGATGGTCCAGAAGGTTTACCATAACACCAAGAGCGATATTCCTCTAACAGAAAACTTCTTATTTCTAGGCTGGAGGTACAACATAACGATCACAATCATGGGGTCGAAATTTGTTTTGGGGTCTCTTTCCGTGTCTCTTTGTGGAAAGGATGAATGTTCCGGTTTGTATAAAATTTACAGGTATGTTGGACTGCTGCTGGTCTTGATCATTGTAAAGGGAACCTGTGAGAATCCTTGGCCTAACATACATTAAAGTATATGTAAACTCCTTGATGATGAAAGTTCTTGACCATTTCATAAATAATGCAGCTTTCATTAAAATCCCTTTGTGATTCTGCCATGAAGGTCCTTGTTCAAGCATATTTTGTTATAGGGCAACAACACTGTGCCCCTGCATAGTCACATGGACTTCCAAAGGAGAACACGAGAGACAATTTAACATGCATTACATAGGCATGGTCCACCACCGTTGTGACCATCATTCATTATCCTTTGCTGGTGTGCGTGAAGACAGCAAGTGGATGCAGAAGATGACAGTTCTGAGATTTGGGGGGGGGGGGCTTTTCTTCTCCCCACTCGTACAGTAGTAAGATTAAGTGAGTTTATCCTATAGTAAGGTGAAGATTAGGGAGTGAGTTTACAATCTGCTACATGTCAACCCTGTTCGCCCCTATCTCCTTCAACATTGGGTGCTGCTCAGCCATGGACAAGATGCTAGTTGCAGAGCTGATGTACCTGTACAGCATATGTAATGTGCAGGTAACCGTTCCCAAATAAATGGGATTCACCACTACACGTAGAAATGGGGATATTGAGACTATGTTGTATGTTTGTTATTTTAATTTTAAGTCTATGACTTGTTTAACTGGCCTTCCCTTAACAGCAGGATTGCCAATTGACGCTTTACTTTGTTTGCAGTGGACTCCTTCGATCTGGTTTAACCTACTCCTCACTTGTTGATGTGGAGTTAAATGTGCACCCCGTACAGACGGTGGAATTTGTCTGGCATAAAAGTATCTTCTCTATCCTGCATCCCAAGCTGGGTGCCTCAGCTGTCAAATTGCAATACGGACCAAGTGGAGAGATGTATGTATTAAAATAGAATTCTTTGCAACCGCTTTTAAACTAAAGTAGACTTGAGTACAACTTGTGGGAGATTGAAGAAAAATTGCAAGTGCCAGAAGGTTCCCCAAATTCAGGTGTAATTTAAGGTATAAATAAGCCAACCGGGGTCTATTATGTTAATGGCTTTTTAAGATTTTTACTGTTTTTGTACATACACTATATTACCAAAAGTATTGGACACTTGCCCTTACACACACATGAACTTAAATGGCATTCCAGTCGAAGTCCGAAGGGTTCAATATTGAGTTGGCCCACCCTTTGCGGCTATAACAGCTTCAACTCTTCTGGGAAGGCTGTCCACAAAGTTTAGGAGTGTGTCTATGGCAGGGGTCCTCCAAACTTTTTAAACGGGGCCAGTTCACGGTCCCTCAGACACTGTTGGGGGCCAGACTATAGTTTGAAAAAAAAATATGAACTAATTCCAATGCGCATATTTTATTTGTAGTGCACAAAAAAAACAGGAAAAACAATACAATATTTTATATTAAATAAATTTTTTTTTAACCACAGCATGCCCCGCCCCTTTCAATGCAGAGTGACCACAGCGTGCTGTGCCCCCTTCAATGCAGAGATCAGTGCACTTACCTGCAGCGGCTGCTTCTCCTCAGTCCCCTGCGTCTCCTCCAGTCCTCCCGCCTCCTCCTCGGCCAATGGCATGGGTTTGCCTTTCAGCCAATCAGGAAGTGGGTCTCGGACCCGCTTCCTGATTGGCCAGGAGGAGGATCCGTGTAACAATAGTGAATTTTCATTTGCTATTGTCACACAAATGGGTGGGCTAGGGCGCAGTGCTCTGTGCCCCGGGTCCGCCCTTTTCTGAAGCCTATTAGAACTTCATGAGTGACAGGCAGTCAGCCCTATGTCAATCCCGGACGGCGGGCTGGGTTAAGGACCCTGGCGGGCCGCATTTGAGGACCCCTAGTCTATGGGAATATTTGACCATTCTTTCAGAAGCACCTTTTGTGAGGTCAGGCACTGACATTGACGGAGAAGGCCTGGCTCAGTCTCTGCTCTAAATCATCCCAAAGGTAATCTATTGGGTTGAGGTCAGGACTCTGTGCAGGCCAGTCAAGTTCCTCAACCCAAAACTCACTCATCCATGTCTTTATGGATCTTACTTTGTGCACTGGTGTGCAGTCCTGTTGGAATAAGAAGGGCCAACCCCAAACTGTTCCCACAAAGTTGGGGAACATGAAATTGTCCAAAATGCCTTGGTATGCTGAGTTCCCTTCACTGGAACTAAGGGGCCAAGCCCAACCCCTGAAAAACAGCCCCACACCATACTCCACCCCCCCCCTTCCTCCACCAAATGATTTGGACCAGTGCACAAAGCAAGGTCCATAAATACATGAATGAGTGAGTTTGGGGGGGAGGAACTTGACTGGCCTGCACCTCAACCTGATAGAAAGCCTTTGGGATGAATTGGAGCGCTGACTGTGGCCCAGATCTTCTGGTCCACATCTGTGCCTGACCTCACAAATGCACTTCTGGAAGAATGGTTAAACATATTCCCATAGACACTCCTAAATCTTGTGAAATACCCGAAGAGGGCATTCTAAGAACTCTGAAATGTGTTTGGATTCACATTCATAAAACCTTTGGCTATTCTTTGTGGTATTCATTTTTTACCTTAACGGAAGGAGTTGCAGTACAGTTTTTGTTATAAATGAGTTGCTTTATGCCAATTTGGCCTGTAAAGCAATTTAGAATAACAAGTGAAGTTACAAGCTGAAGAAAAAAAAACAACTTTTATTGCATAGGACTTGGAGTTCCATTGATGTTAAATCAGCCTAGACTCTGGAATAGTGTAGGACATGGCTCTCAGACTCTTGGAACTAACTTTTGGCACCTGTTTTCCTTTTGGAAATGTGTGGGAAACAAATCTTATATTCAAGCTTTAGCATCTATTCAAGTTGTTATTGTCTGCATGCAAATGTATTTGCTTTGATTTAACAACTGCACAGTATAATCCTGTTTATTGTATGTCCTTATCCAGGTACAAGTTCTGTGGAGGAGACCTGACAGTAGAAGATACAAAACAGACTCTGGAAGAATGTTACGTTTTATAGATTCAATTTTAAAGATTGCTAATAAATGGAAGAAAAACCAACGGATGTCGTGTGTGGGTGTTTTTTTTTTTTTTTTTTTTTTTTTTTTTTTTTTGGCGATAAGTATTCGAAATTTCTATCTTTTCCTGCTCTCTCAGATCCATCCTAAAAACCACCTTCCCGTTTGTCCTATGTGATAATTTATTGATTAAATAGGAGGTCAAAAGGAGGCAGTGATGGGACTAAGCTTGGCTTGTAGAAGGTCCATTAAGGCTCCGTTCACATGTAGGCGTTTTTGGAGCGTTTTTCTGCTCACTGATCAGCTCTCAAAACGCCCAACAAGACAAATCCCGTTCATTGCAATGACCCCTGTTCACATCTGAGCATTTTGACGCCCTAAGGAAAACGCCCAACGCTCAAAAAAGTACTTGAGCTTCTTTTTGGGCAGATCACAGGCGTTTTGTCCCATAGACCTCAATGTAAAGTGATATTTGGCGTTTCACAGGCGTTTTACAAGCGTTTAGTTGCTCCTGATCAGCTCAAACAGCACAACTCTCCACCCAGGTCTCCACCCCCTTGGCATGCCTCTGCTGTGAGCACATTTTCCTGAAACATGGAGAGCCGCAGTTAGGCAGTTTAGGTGACCAGACCCTGCCATACCAAGGTGACCGTAGCCTGCTGCCATACCAGGGTGACCGTAATGTAGTTTCGGTGAACTGACTCTGCTATGCCAGGGTGACCAAACTCTTCCATGCCAAGGTGACCGTAACAAAGTTTCGGTGAACTGACTCTGCTATGCCAGGGTGACCAAACTCTTCCATGCCAAGGTGACCATAACGAAGTTTAGGTGAACTGACTCTGCTATGCCAGGCTGACCAAACTCTTCCATGCCAAGGTGACTGTAACGAAGTTTAGGTGAACTGACTCTGCTATGCCAGGGTGACCAAACTCTTCCATGCCAAGGTGACCGTAACTAAGTTTAGGTGAACTGACTCTGCTATGCCAGGGTGACCAAACTCTTCCATGCCAAGGTGACCGTAACGAAGTTTAGGTGAACTGACTCTGCTATGCCAGGGTGACCAAACTCTTCCATGCCAAGGTGACCGTAACTAAGTTTAGGTGAACTGACTCTGCTATGCCAGGGTGACCAAACTCTTCCATGCCAAGGTGACCGTAATGTAGTTTAGGGTAAGTTGACTCTGCTATGCCAAGGTGACCGTAATGTAGATATATATATGGAATCAAAAAACACCATTTTGAAGCCCTAAAACCCAATAAATGCCCCTAAAAAGTGCCTAGGGTTCTTGATCATGCCCCAGGGACTATGAATCAGGCAAAAAAAAGTTCTTTTAAAAATTGCCGTTTTTGATAGAGAGCCAATTATTGAAAAAAATAAAAAAAAAAGATTTCTTTGGATTTAGTTTTAATTTTAGTGTCTGGGGGGTCTAAAAAGTGTACCTGTGAAGTTTCAGCTCTGTAGCATGTTCAGAACCATAAAAAAAAAAAAAAAAAGATCATGCAGAAGAGGTCCCTGGGAGGTCCAATGCAGAGGAGGAGGAGGTCCCTGGGAGGTTCCTTTGCAAATGTTGTAAAAAAAACACTCTGCTTTTCCATTGGTCACCAAAAACACCTGTTAAAAACGCCAACGCCTACATGTGAACGGAGCCTGAAATATAAAATACTTGGCACAGTCTATGGAACATGACTTTTATCTAATATGAGCCTTTTGGACATACTTTTCCACACCATGATCATTTATACTTAGCAACTATCACCTTTTGTGGAAATCTACTCTGGCAGGAATTCCACATAATTGAGTGTCTCTAGTAATTGCCGGATAGGCTTTCCATAAGACTGTGTGTGTAAATTTGTGCCAATTTTGTGAGGTCAGGTACTGAGGTTGGTTGAGAAGACCTTACTTGCCATAAAATGTTAAATTCATCCCAAAAGTGTTCAGTAGGGTAAAGTCAGGGCTCTGGATGGCCAGTATTGGGGTTCAACAAAGCAAGGTTGTTTCTTCTCTTACAGCAATTATTGGAATAAACCTGCTGGGCTGTAATGTTGTGGACATGTCACTTGCTAAATTTGTTTGCCAGATGTACGGTCTGCCCAGTACTGGAATCCCTGTTAGGCATTTGTTCGACAAAGGAAAGACCTTTTCCTAAAGAAACCACCACCTTCTCCATAGATCATTCTCAGTGTCCATTAAATAGTTGTCCATCATTTTCTCACCCTGTGCCCCTACTAATAGACAGGGTGAATTACACATAAGAGGGAACTGAGACTGGGATTTCCCAACCTCTCTAAGGTAAGCTGGGTTCCATGGCGCCCCCCCCCCCCCCCCCCCCAGTCAAAGTGACTCCCATCACAGGTAATGCGTTGAATGATCAGACAGAGAATAACTGGAACATATAGTTTACAAGAAGGTGCAAAAAGGGGATCAGAACGGCAAAGACACTATACACTACAAACAGGGCTGGTGCAAGAATTCTTGACACCCTAGGCCAGTGGTGGCAAACCTTGGCACCCTGGATGTTTTGGAACTATATTTCCCATGATGCTCATCTACACTGTAGACTGCTTGAGCATCATGGAAAATGTAGTCCAAAATATCTGGGATGCCAAGGTTCACCATCACTGCCCTAGGCGATGTCTTATTTTGTTACCCCCCCCCTGGCTCTGCCCCTGACTCCACCCCCTTTGGCTTCTGTTCTAGATTGTGGGTTCCTGACCCGCTATCCCCGAGCATTAGTGTGACAGGAGCTGGCACTAGAGGAAGCATGCCGCTGCAGTAGAGGGCAGAGCCGATGCTTCCTATATAGCAGTGGTTCTCAACTCCGGTCCTCGGGACCCACCAACAGGCCAGGTTTGCAAGATAACTAAATTACATCACAGGTGATCTCATTTGCTGCTCAGTGATTGTGGTATTCTAGTCTGCATCCCCCAAGGTAATACTTAAAATCTGGCCTGTTAGTGGGTCCCGAGGACCGGAATTGAGAACCACTGCTATATAGCACCAACTCCTGTCAGTCGGAGTATATTTGGATTACTCAGCCTGGGATCATAGCCAGCGCTATACAGGTTGCATTGGCTCTGCTTCCTCTACTGCTGGCCCTGTTCTTCACGCAGGTGCTCGGGGATGGCGAGTTGGGAGCCTGAAATCTGGGCTTGCCAACCCACCATCCCAAAGCAGGAGGTTGCAGGCCACATCAGAATGTGCTGTATGCCAGTGGTTGGGCACCCCTGCTGTAAGGGATGCATGGTGTGTTTCTGTGTGCAGGCCTCCACTCGTTAGCAGATGGGCACAGATGACAGCTGGAAGGTCCTCCCTGTGTGTGGAGGAGGAGCAGGCCTCCATAGGAGAAGAATGGGCCCTGGCAGCATAACATCGCCCATCTATATGAACAGATGCCCTATACCAGTGCAGGAGGGGGCCCCTTACATCCAAGTCATGTGTTCAGTATGATGACATCACACGTGTGAGGACAGATGAGTCTATATATATATAGTGGGTACGGAAAGTATTCAGACCCCCTTAAATTATTCACTCTTTGTTATTTTGCAGCCATTTGCTAAAATCATTTAGGTTCATTCTTCTTCCTCATGAATGTACACATAGCTCCCCATATTGACGGAAAAACACAGAATTGTTGACATTGTTGCAGATTTATTAAAAAAGAAAAACTGAAATATCACATGGTCCTAAGTATTCAGACCCTTTGCTGTGACACTCATATATTTAACTCAGGCGCTTTCCATTTCTTCTGATCATCCTTGAGATGGTTCTACACCTTCATTTGAGTCCAGCTGTGTTTGATTATACTGATTGGACTTGATTAGGAAAGCCACACACCTGTCTATATAAGACCTTCCAGATCACAATGCATGTCAGAGCAAATTAGAATCATGAGGTCAAAGGAACTGCCTGAAGAGCTCAGAGACAGAATTGTGGCAAGGCACAGATCTGGCCAAGGTTACAAAAAGATTTCTGCTGCACTTAAGGTTCCTAAGAGCACAGTGGCCTCCATAATCCTCAAATGGAAGACGTTTGGGACGACCAGAACCCTTCCTAGAGCTGGCCCTCCGGCCAAACTGAGCTATCGGGGGAGAAGAGCCTTGGTGAGAGAGGTAAAGAAGAACCCAAAGATCACTGTGGCTGAGCTCCAGAGATGCAGTCAGGAGATGGGAGAAAGTTGTAGAAAGTCAACCATCACTGCAGCCCTCCACCAGTCGGGGCTTTATGGCAGAGTGGCCCGACGGAAGCCTCTCCTCAGTGTAAGACACATTAAAGCCCGCATGGAGTTTGCTAAAAAACACCTGAAGGACTCCAAGATGGTGAGAAATAAGATTCTCTGGTCTGATGAGACCAAAATAGAACTTTTTGGCCTTAATTCTAAGCGGTATGTGTGGAGAAAACCAGGCACTGCTCATCACCTGTCCAATACAGTCCCAACAGTGAAGCATGGTGGTGGCAGCATCATGCTGTGGGGTGTTTTTCAGCTGCAGGGACAGGACGACTGGTTGCAATCAAGGGAAAGATGAATGTGGCCAAGTACAGGGATATCCTGGACAAAAACCTTCTCCAGAGTGCTCTGGACCTCCTACTGGACCGAAGGTTTACCTTCCAACAAGACAATGACCCTAAGCACACAGCTAAAATAACGAAGGAATGGCTTCACAACAACTCTGTGACTGTTCTTGAATGGCCCAGCCAGAGCCCTGACTTAAACCCAATTGAGCATCTCTGGAGAGACCTAAAAATGGCTGTCCACCAACGTTTACCATCCAACCTGACAGAACTGGAGAGGATCTGCAAGGAGGAATGGCAGAGGATCCCCAAATCCAGGTGTGAAAGACTTGTTGCATCTTTCCCAAAAAGACTCCTGGCTGTATTAGATCAAAAGGGGGCTTCTACTAAATACTGAGCAAAGGGTCTGAATACTTAGGACCATGTGATATTTCAGTTTTTCTTTTTTAATAAATCTGCAACAATGTCAACAATTCTGTGTTTTTCTGTCAGTATGGGGTGCTATGTGTACATTCATGAGGAAGAAGAATGAACCTAAATGATTTTAGCAAATGGCTGCAATATAACAAAGAGTGAAAAATTTAAGGGGGTCTGAATACTTTCCGTACCCACTGTATATATGTATGTATATATATATATGTATATATATATATATATATATATATATATATATAATGTCAGTGTTCTTCACTCACCAGGGCTCTGCATCCAACAATTCTGCCAGGAACAAACCCTGTCTTCAGGCTCCAGCTGTCATCAAACACTGACCCCCCCCCCCCCCAGAGCGCCCACTACTCCTATAAGGTATAGAGCGCTGCTGCTGTACAGGACAGGTCAGGAGAGAAAGCGACCTCTGGCGGTGATCAGGGGGGGTGGGGATCAGGGGGGATGTTTGCTTCCATTCCCCCAGGACATGTCTTCAAGTGCTCCACCTCTTTAATGACACTATGGAGTGACTGCCTGAGTTGCATGCAGCAGAGGCATCTATATGTGCACACCTAATTCCAGTCCCCTGCGTTCAGTACATTACACACTCCTGTCCCCTGCATTATGTGCATTACACACTCCTGTCCCCTGCATTCTGTACATTACATACTCCTGTCCCCTGCATTATGTGCATTACACACTCCTGTCTCCTGCATTCTGTACATTACACACTCCTGTCCCCTGCATTATGTGCATTACACACTCCTGTCCCCTGCATTCTGTACATTACATACTCCTGTCCCCTGCATTATGTGCATTACACACTCCTGTCCCCTGCATTCTGTACATTACACACTCCTGTCCCCTGCATTATGTGCATTACACACTCCTGTCTCCTTCATTCTGTACATTACACACTCCTGTCCCCTGCATTATGTGCATTACACACTCCTGTCCCCTGCATTCTGTGCATTACATACTCCTGTCCCCTGCATTATGTGCATTACACACTCCTGTCCCCTGCATTCTGTACATTACATACTCCTGTCCCCTGCATTATGTACATTACACACTCCTGTCTCTTTCATTCTGTACATTACACACTCCTGTCCCCTGCATTATGTGCATTACACACTCCTGTCCCCTGCATTCTGTACATTACATACTCCTGTCCCCTGCATTATGTGCATTACACACTCCTGCACTATATACACAATACTGTACGTTGTATACTTCTCACCAAACTCTTCATTGTTCAACAGTTGCTGGTTGCTGTGCAGTCCCTCACTATTTTAATGAAGTTCTTCTTTAAGGTAGGCTCAGACAAAGCAATCAAAGCATATTTTATGGGTACAAGGAAGACTAGGTTTTGTTTAACAACATTCCTTAAGCCCCTCCCACTGCCAAGCTATTGGCCATGCCCATATTTTACAGCTACGTGCACCGCAGATCTTTTCCCTCTTTCAGTGTCTCTCATTCCGAAGTTCAACTGTTGGGGGGGGTGTGTGTGTATATGTATATATATATATATCTCTATGTATACAATGTGTGTATCTCTCTTCACAGGTGAGGCAATCGGCACTACAGTGCCCTTCCAGTGCATGCAATCAGGCCCTCCCAAAGGCCATATATAGAGACAGATCCAGGAATTGCCGCACTTCAAAATTTATTGAAAAGTATTCACAAACAAACAAGTTGCAAGATTATTTTAATTCTCCATTGCCCTCACCAGGCCTCTTCACTTGACATTTGCTAGGTGACTCATAATGAAAATCAGAACACACATTCTCAAAAATACAGGAAGTTATATTCTTCATACTGTCCCCCTGATAGGTAGGTTCAAGACTGGCCTGGTCTCATCTTGGTTGACCACACAGGAACTAGTAGAGCTTTCACACCAGACACCATTTATAGTGTATGTGATATCGTACATATAGCTTATCAGACCGGACATCACAGCACAGCGGTTCAGGACTTGTTGTGTTATCAGACATGGAGACAACAGGTAAGAGGCTCTTCTGTCTTATAATAATGTAGGAATGATTGATGGGATTTTAAATTTGTTCCAGAACAATGACCACTGGTATTAGTAGTCATCACTTAGTAAAAAAGGAATCGCCTTCGTCAACGACTTAGACAATTCAGATTTCATGCTCAAACAAGGACAATACATGGGATTAGAAATAACTGGAGGGACAACATCTCCTAATATATTGAAGTCTGAACCACAAGATTCAGCTCAAATTAAGACTTCACCGAAGCTTCAACAGCAATAATTTTAGACATCCATGTCCTTTATCCTAACTCCTAGTTCACATATTTTATGGGAGCACGCCCACGCCTTTATGTTGCATCAGAAATGGCTCGGTACATATCATTATTGCCCTACAGTACAAGAAACAAGATTTGTCATAGCAAAAAAAATGGTTTTGCCCAAGAACATATACAATATACTGTATATGCATATATACCAAAAAAAAGTATTTACTGTGGTAGGGACACTAAAATGTAAGCTATTATGGTGCAAAGACTGATGGGATTAGCTCAGCACTGTGAAATATGTCAGAGCTATAGCCAAAAGTAAGTACATTCAATGGAAATTGTTGACAATTTCAACATATTTGCAAGTGTCAGATCTTTATTCAAACACTGCCTACAGATAAAAGTGAAATACTTGAGTTGGAACACAACAAAAAAATTTATTTTCAATCACTTATTCAACGAAAATATCAATAGATGGAAAAAGTAAGTTAGCCCTCAGCATTAGAAGCTGGTGTTTAGTGATGGACGAACATCTGCCGGGACGGTTTGCGAACTCGCTCAAATGTTCGCGAACCCCATTCATTTAAAGGCAGGCGAACATTAAAAAACTCCAGGTCATATTTGCAGCCACAATTTAGCAGAACGTTTAGAGACCCATTGATTTTCAATTCCAGTCTGAAAAATTAGGCATTCACAGGATAAAGAAGTAAGTAGCCAACAGGCGTTCACCTTACAGCAAAGAACGTAGTATTCTGTGGCTGGAGGTACATTAGGCATTCACAGGATACAGAAGTAAGTGTAGGCCATTACAGGCCCCAAAAATTAGCCCACAGGCGTCACCTGACAGCAAATCAATCTGTCGTTTTGGGGGGCCGCTGGTCTATCACACCAGTTATAAAAAAAATTTCCCAGTAACTTTTGTCACTGTGTGTAGCAGAGTTAACACAGCGAAAGAGGCAAAATTTCTGCAGTACCCAAATACACTATTATGAAAGTATATAGTTATATAACACCCCGCTTCAAAGTGTATTACATCCCTATATACTACACACCAAACAATAGTACACCTATACCAGTCTTTAAAAGGACTTTTGTGGACCTATTACCTAGCGATTTGTGTCACTGACAGTCTGTCCCTGCTCCACACAGCAAACCTCTCCCTACACTGACAAAAAAGCAGAATCTAAAATGGCAGCCAGGTCAGGTCTATTTATAAGGTAGGGGGTATGTCCATGTGCTGAAATGTCTCAATTGGCTGTCCTGTGCCACCTGATGGATGTGTCATGGGTCAAAGTTCTTCACAATGTAAACTAATATGGCAGTCGCGAACATCGCCATATGTTCGGCGAATCGTAAACGAGCAAAGTTTGCCGAGAACCGACCGCCGGACATAACCCCAGACATAATAATGAGTTTTTTTTACAATTTTTCTAAGTGTAGCATCCTCCTAGGTAGGTGCTAGAGAGTGAGTATAGTTTTTGGCTCTGTCTGCCTATCAGAGGAGCAGCAGCTAAATTCTATATTGCTTTCTGCTTAACAGGGAGCAGGATCTGTGAGTTAGGTCTGCTCAATTTGCCCAGTGTGTGATTCATATGGTCTGAGGGAGTGTCCCCACTGTGCCCAATAGGGAGGCACATTGGACAGTGGAGGAAACCTGGCCAATGACACACAGTCTTTGTTACAGCCCCAGGGATTGGCAGAGACAGTTGTCTCAGTGCATTGTGGGGTGGGGTATAAAAAGCCAGGGGCAAGTGTGGTTGGGGTCTTTGGCTGAAAGCAGAGTCCTAGAAGGAGGGTGGCGGCTGCCTCCTCTTCTGAAGTGGATGGTGATGGTCACAGGCAGTTGGCCTGGTGAACCAGCAGTGTGGAGTTGAACCCAGAGGTCCAGGAGAGCTGACTGAGGAGTTGGGGCACTGTCAGAATCTGGAAAGCAGTATCGTGTGTACGGGTCTGCCCAGGAAGGGGACCACTCCGGGGAGTGCAGTCAGTGGACGGGTGTCAGCTAGTACAGAGAAAGAGGGTGCTAGGTGAGTGCCCTGAAGATAAATACAAACAGGAACATTTACCTCAGATTCATCTAGTGGCAGGATGAAGTAGCGGCCTTGCCACATTCTCAAGTTAGAGTCCTCAGAATTGTGAATAGTTTAAACGTTGGCGTATCACACTCATCCCTTCTCCTATCCCAACATAAAATAAAAACAACAAAACAACAACCTCTAGACTGATCTTTGACTGAGCCGAGAACGTAAAGCGGTAGCTGCGGGTGACCCAGGGGAATCCAGAGAGTGTGAAATACCAGCAGCTCTTAAGCTACATATGAACATGCAATTGGCTTGTGGCCAGGAAGCTCCACAGCTCCACTCTACTTCCCGAGTGTGTAATTCTGTTGAGGAGGAAGTTACATCACAGTGACTTCACTTCCTCCTCTATAAAAAAGATAGGATTGGCTTTTGACTCTTCGTGTGATAGAAAGCCCACCACTGAACTTTAGTCCTGCACTTTACTAAGTTCTGGAATATAAGGTACCAATGGTTTTAGTGTACTATGATTAATAATTGATTTACTGTTAATCTCTACAGGTAACAGTGAGAAGAAACTCTGGCATCTTTTCTGGAAAGGGGTAATTATAACCCTTCTTGTGGGAACCAAAATCATCATCAGCTGTGTCATTGGAGCGCTGGGTAAGTTATACAGTATGTTGGATACAACCCATAAGAAGGGAGAGTCTCTGAGCCTGTTTTTTAAAACTGTTTAATTATTTGTAGAATAGGATTTTGTAGGGACACAAAGACCATCAGAAATAATTATTTTATCTGATTTGCACTGTGATAAGTGATGACCTTCTAACACGTAAGAGCTTCACTCTACCTATTATGTCTTCTGTCTTTGTGTTTTCCAGTTTATAAAGGTCAATCTTTGGAAAAAGAGATCATCCGGCTAAGGAAGAACCTCACCCAATCAACTGCAGGTAAGTTTATTTTTAATAGATACAATCTAGGAGGTTATCGGATCTGCCATTCACTCCATATGGAGTTATTTTCCAGACTCAACTTGACCCAATCAGATCTAGAAATAATAAAAGGAGCTTGTGAGATGTACAATGCTATTCACATGAATGTATTTATATAAGTGACCATATGTACTATAAAAATATCTGTAATGTAAAAAACACATAAGGTATCAAAAGTACCTTTATTATTCAAATGGAAATGTATAGGATTTTGTACATATTTATGGTCTTTATTATGGGCAGGATAATATGAAATATTGCAAATGATGTAGTCTTTTATTCAGCTAACAGGTAAAGCTTTAGGCTCCTTTTCACATATTTTCTTATTTCTCCTTAATACGTGATGTAAAAAGTATGTTGTGTACAGAGCTCAATAGCTTAACCTAAAATTTACATACACACATGAATAAATCAGTGCAGTGACTCTCTCTTCTCATAAGGCATGATCTAAGGTTCCATTGAGAGATAATATGTCTGAAAAAGGGTGTCTTTTGCAGCGAAGACATAGTGCTTTGAATGGGCTATTCTATTTTCTATTGAAAAACAATGTACTTGCTATATATATATATATATATATATATATATAATACTGTGTATATAAATATATATTTATATATAAAACAATAATATGTATGATCAGAGCTCTTTTTCTCAGAGAATAGGTGCAGGAACTTTCCCCTTCTGAGTTCACCCCTTGTCTCCGCCCCCTACCCACCTCTGAGCACCATCCCTTGGTTCCACCCCCTACCCACCTCCCAGCCACAACAAACCCAGCAACCTAAGGCCCCCCCCCCCCTGTAGCAACAATGGCTCTCCCACCCTCCAGCAACCAACAACAATACATTTTTACCTTAACAATAGATCCCTACCCTCCTACCCTCATCATAAGACTCCCAGCAACAATAGATCCCCCACCAGCAGCAATACACACACACAATAGATCCCCAACAGTGACAATAGATCCTGCAGCAGCCAGCATCAATAGACCCTCTAGCACACCCCACATGCCTTGCTATTACATACATTCAGTGCTGGAGGTTCCGGAACTGCGTTCCCCCGCGTTCCTGCTATAAAAAAAAATCCTGTGTATGATAATAAATCAATCACACATTAGCAGCGCTAAAACACAGAATGTGCTGTGTAAAAAAAAGAGGAATAGAAAAAGTCCACTGTAATTAAAGTCCACTGAGATTAAAATCTTTTCTTCCACATCAATCCCAGTAGCCGTGGTATAAGAGATAGGAGAGATCAGTGCGGTAAGAAACAACTGTGTGCCTTCACCACGATCGCCCCCCACGGGTAGAAAACTCACCACAGACATAAGCAAATGGAGCCAAACAGGCCCGGACTGGGACAAAAAATAGGCCAGGGCATTTTGGACTGAGCAGCCCGCGAGGGGGGGGGGGGGGTGTGGCGGGGCGTGGCATTCGTCGGGATGGTTGATGACAGGATTTAATGTTCCAGGATGTGTGGATTCGATTACGGTACCTTTTTTAGTTTAATCTTCAATTTAGATCAGAGCTGCCATGTGATGCTGTTTTAATTGTCTTACTTTAAATCCTGTTTTGATGGTTGAGTCCTAAAAATAGTATGAAGCAGATCAGTCCCAATTCCTGCACTATCACACATCAGATCAGTCCCAATTCTTGCACTATCACACATCAGATCAGTCCCAATCCCTGCACCTTCGCACATCAGATCACCCCAATTCCTGCACTATCATACCTTAGATCACCCCAATTCCTGCACCTTCACACCTCAGATCAGCCCCTGGTAGGCTGGCACTGGCAGCAACAATTTTATTCAAATCAGGATTTCTTCTGCAAATAGGCTGACCTGGCACTGGCAGGCATAGTACTGGACTAGTACTATGCCTGGCTGCCAGTGCCAGGCCAGCCTATTTGCAGAAGAAATCCTGATTTGAATTAAATTGTTGCTGCCAGTGCCAGCCTATTTGCAGAAGAAATCCTGATTTCTTTGAATAAAATTGTTGCTGCCAGTGCCAGTCCAGCTTATCTGCAAAAGAAATCCCTAAGTAGAAGTCACTCCTCTCTCCAGTCCTCCACTTACCTTGGGTGTGCTGTGCGGCTGCAGAGTGTTCCCGCTGGACATAGTACAGGAGATGGTCAGAGACTGCAAACATGATACAAGAGATGGTCAGAGACTGAGGACCTGATACAGGAGATGGTCAGAGACTGAGGACATGATACAGGAGATGGTCAGAGACTGAGGACAAGATACAGGAGATGGTCAGAGACTGATGACATGATACAGGAGATGGTCAGAGACTGAGGACATGATACAGGAGATGGTTAGAGACTGAGGACCTGATACAGGAGATGGTCAGAGACTGAGGACATGATACAGGAGATGGTCAGAGACTGAGGACATGATACAGGAGATGGTCAGAGACTGAGGACATGATACAGGAGATGGTCAGAGACTGAGGACATGATACAGGAGATGGTCAGAGACTGAGGACATGATACAAGAGATGGTCAGAGACTGCGGACATGATACAGGAGATGGTCAGAGGCTGCGGACATGATACAGGAGATGGTCAGAGACTGAGGACATGATACAGGAGATGGTCAAAGACTGCGGACATGATACAGGAGATGGTCAAAGACTGCGGACATGATACAGGAGATGGTCCGAGACTGAGGACATGATACAGGAGATGGTCAGAGACTGCGGACATGATACAGGAGATGGTCAGAGACTGCGGACATGATACAGGAGATGGTAAGAGACTGCGGACATGATACAGGAGATGGTCAGAGGCTGCGGACATGATGCAGGAGATGGTCAGAGACTGAGGACATGATACAGGAGATGGTCAGAGGCTGCGGACATGATACAGGAGATGGTCAGAGACTGCGGACATGATACAGGAGATGGTCAGAGGCTGAGGACATGATACAGGAGATGGTCAGAGACTGAGGACATGATACAGGAGATGGTGAGAGACTGAGGACATGATACAGGAGATGGTGAGAGACTGAGGACATGATACAGGAGATGGTCAGAGGCTGCGGACATGATACAGGAGATGGTCAGAGACTGCGGACATGATAGAAGATAGGACACTAGGGGGGCTGGAGAGCACAAGGAAAGCAGATAGCATTGGAGGAGCTGAAGGACAAAGGGGGGGGGGACTGGAGAGAATTAAGGAAGGCGCAGGGTGTGGATAGCACTGGGGTGGGGGGGGGGCAGGGAAAACCAGGGGGATTGAGAGCACGGGGGGGAACTGGAAATCACTTAGCCAGGGAGCACAGGGGAGTGGAGAGCACTGGGGGAGCCAGAGAACATAGGGGGGGGACTTGAAGGGCAGTAAAAGAAGTTGAATAGGAGGGGGATGGGACAGCTCAGCTGCATATAGAGAAATTGATATTTCTCCTGCAGCCGCAGAATGCCTGCAGAAGGGAGGAGGAGAATCAGGCATCCATCCAGCGGCAGCAGGTTACGGAAGAGGGAAACATCAAATCCTCTATATGAAGCCGCCCCATCCCCCTCCTATTCAGTAGAAGTACACACGGCCGGTGACACCGGGGCTGCACAGCACTGCATACACTGGCGTGAGGAGACGCACTTACCTTCTCTCCCCGGCCCGCCGCCGCCCCCGCCCCCCGCCCCCCGCGAGCAGCCCGGAGTCAGAGTGAAGGAGCTGCCATCTGCAGCTGCTTGCTTCGATGGCCGATGCTGCGAGTGCAGGCTGTGCTGCTGGCCGCGCCGGGCAGGACACCGGCGCGGCGGGAAGGAGAACACAGACACTGAGAAACTTCAGGAACATACTTCTCTTCACTTCCGGCTCCCTGGCCAATCAGCCTTCTGCTCCAGGGGGGTGTGACTCACATCCCCCCGAGCAGAAGGCTGATTGGCCGCGGAGCCGGTGTAGCTGGCAAGTACACCGGCCGCGGCCGCCGCAATCAGGGAAATGAACGTCTGACTTCTACATTCTACTGTGAGGAGTCAGACTGAGTGAGAGCCGGTGTAACGTGAGAATTACCTACCCCGTGAGAATTACCTACCATCGTCACTTCCGGCCAGAAACAGCTGAGCAGCGCAGCAGTGCGCATGCTCAGAGCCCCGGATACCTAATGGAAGAACAGAGGAGCTTACTAGTGCGCATGCGCACTAGTATGAAACGATCACGGTGTACCGTGAAAAAGACCTACCGACGCGGCGCTTACATAAAACAGCTGTGCTGAAATACGAGTCATCTCCGCTCCTGTCCCGGTCACTTCCCTGCTCTCGGCAAGTAAATATAAAAGCGGCTTTCGGCTCCGTGATGTATGTTTTCATACAGCCGCCGCCGCTTTTATATTTACTATCCGAGAGCAGGGAAGTGACCGGGACAGGAGCGGAGATCACTCCTATTTCAGCACAGCTGTTTTAATGTACCCGCTGCATTACATACAGTGCCGAGTACCGGAAGTGACGAGGGGTAGGTTTTTCTCACGGGTAGGTAATTCTCACGGAACACCGGCGCCGCGGCCCACCGGGAATATGCCCGGTGCGCCCGATGGTCAGTCCGGCCCTGGAGCCAAATGAAATCAAACATCACAGCATTGTCTCCGATGCGTCAATCAAACATTCATGTCACCTTCCCTCAAGGATGGATCACATGAGACCAGAGAAACCAGCATATCAGGAAAAAGGGGAGAAACTCATAATGAAGTCCGTTTAACCATTTATTAAATAAATAAATCGATGAAAGCCCCCTTTACAATATGCATTTAAAAAACACAGTAATATAAAAGCATTTGAGAAAACAACAGCCAAGATATAGACTGCCAGCTCCAGCTCACCACTCTCTGTCCAGCAGTGTTCAGCGGCGGGGGAAGCCAACAGCAGTGTTCAGCAGTATCAGAGTGACTGTAGTGTAAGAGGCCGCTGTTCTGTATTTTATTACAATGTCTGAAAATCTCTGTCCCCTCCTCCCCACTGTGCGATCTCATCACTCCTCCCTAGGGTGAGCTCAGGTGGGAGAATCTGTCCACAGGACAACTATTAGTCTTGCACTCCACAAATCTGGCCTTTATGGAAGAGTGGTAAGAAGAAAGCCATTGTTGAAAGAAAGCCATAAGAAGTCCTGTTTGAAGTTTGCGAGAAGTCATGTGGGGGACACAGCAAACATGTGGAAGAAGGTGCTCTGGTCAGATGAGACCAAAATTGAACTTTTTGGCCTAAAGGTAATGTGTGGCTCATAACTAACACTTTACATCACCCTGAGCACACCATCCCCACCGTGAAACATGGTGGTGGAAACATCGTGTTGTGGGAATGCAGGGACAGGGAAGCTGGTCAGAGTTGGATGGAAAGATGGATGAAGCTAAATACAGGGTAATCTTAGAAGAAAACCTGTTCGTCTGCAAAAGACTTTAGACTGGGATGGAGATTCACCTTCCAGCAGGACAACGACCCTAAATATACAGCCAGAACTAGAATGGCCCTGTCAAAGTTCAGACCTAAATTCAATTGAGAATCTGTGGTAAGAGCTAAAAATCCAATCTGACAGAGCTTGAGCTATTTTGCAAAGAAGAATTGGCAAAAATGTCCCTCTCTAGATGTGCAAAGCTGGTAGAGACTTGCATCTGCTGTAATTGCAGTGAAAGGGGGTTCTACAAAGTATTGACTCAGGGGGCTGAATACAAATGTACACCACACTTTTCACATATTTATTTGTAAAAAATGTTGAAAACCGTTTATCATTTTCCTTCCACTTCACAATTATGTGCCACTTTGTGTCGGTCTATCACATAAAATCCTAATAAAATACATTTCATTTTTTGTTGTAACATGACAAAATGTGACAAATTTCAAGGGGTATGAATACTTTTTCAAGGCACTATATATTATTATTATTGTTATACAGGTTTTATATAGCGCCAACAGTTTACGCAGCGCTTTACAACTTGAGGGTAGACAGTACAAGTACAATACACTTTGATTCAGGAGGAATCAGAGGGCCCTGCTCATTAGAGCTTACAATCTAAGAGGAAGGGTCAAGAGATACAAGAGATACAAGAGGTAATAACTGGGGGGGGGGGGGGGGGGGATGGGCTGATGGAGAAAATAAAAGTACAGTTGTTAGGTGAGGGCCAGATAAGTTTCTCTGAAGAGATGAAGAGATGTGTTTTCAGGGATCGTCTGAAAGTGGAAAAGGTAGGAGAAAGTCGGACAGATTGGGGATAGAGCCTTCCAGAGGATGGGAGAAGCTCGGGAGTCCTGGAGGCGAGCATGGGAAGAGGTTACAAGGGAGATAGAGAGCAGGAGGTCCTGGGAGGAACAAAGAGAATGAGTTGGTTGGTATTTTGAGACCAGGTTAGTGATGTAGCTGGGCGCCAAGTTATGGATGGCTTTGTAAGCTATGGTTAGTAACTTGAATTTAATTTGTTGCTTGAGTGGCAGCCAATGGAGGGATTGGCAAAGAGGGGTAGCAGACAGAGCAGTTTGCAAGGTGGATGAGCCTGGCAGCAGCGTACATGATGGACTGAAGGGGGATAGCCATATATATATATATATATATATATATATATATATATATATATATATATATATATATATATATATATATATAAGTGTGTGTGTGTGTGTGTGTGTGTGTGTATGTATGTATGTATGTATGTATGTATGTATGTATGTATGTATGTATGTATGTATGTATATATATATATATAAGGCTATCCCCCCTTCAGTCCATCATGAACGCTGTTGCCAGGCTCATCCACCTATATACATATATATATATGTGTGTGTGTGTATATATATATATATATATATATATATATTGTATATAAATATAATTTAAATAAAATTTACCAATAACCATTACAGTTTCCCTTTATTAATAGATATCTTCATTTTGCAGGTCAATTTAAATCTCCTCACTGTGCTCTATATCTCTTAATATATCTCCCTAAATATCCTAAATGTTTAAATCTGAAATGTGAAAGGTATATAAATCAAAATACATTTTACAACACAGGTAAACATTAGCATTGTGGAAAAATAAATAAATAAAACTAGTGAATCAAATACAAAATACAGTGCAAACATATTTACAATATACAAAGTTCTTTCTTCATCTTTCTTTTCTTTGATTGCAATATATATTTATATAATACAATTTTTTTGGTTATCAATATTTTGAATCTGTCTAATAAAAGAAGTGTATATAAACCCTTTTTTGTATATCTACAACTGGAACAACATTATACATTATACATTATACATTAGGAAAATAAGGATTAACACATTCATTTGTTTCAAGCTAAATTTTAAACAAATGTAAATGACATCTGAGTAAACAATTCTTCCATATATGTGTAAATAGTACCAAATTCTGTGTTTATATTAGCCATCTGTAGCCAGGGCCGGGACAAGAGGTGGGCAGGAGGGATGGTTGCCCTGGGCGCAATGGTTTATTGCTGGGATGGGGGGGCGCCTTGACCCTAACCCTAAGGGAAGGGGGGGTGCAATTTGGCATCCTTGCCCTGGATGCTGGATGACCTTGTCCCTGCACTGTCTGTAGCCACATTCTCAAGGCAGAACATTGAGGCCTTTAGACTCATGTAGAGTGGTGTCTAATCAGAGATGTATAGTAACTAAGTAGAACTACTTCACTACTGTACTTAAGTACCGAAAGGCGGTATCTGTACTTTCCTAGAGTAGAATTTTTTTCTCCTACTTCCACTTTTACTTCACTACATTTTTTCAATGATTTCAATACTTCTACTCCGATATTTTTTTTTTGTGCTGCATAGTTACTCGTTACAATTATAAAAATTACCACTGCCAGAACAGTAGATGGCAGGTTTCATGAAGCTCAAAACATGTGTATTATCAGCGCATACGAAAATAAATGCTACTGCATGTATAAATAAAAGCTGCATTTGAAATAATAAAAAACAATATGATGTTCAAACTTTTGACTTCTTTCTTTAATAACTACATAACACAGTACTTGTACTTTTACTTTCAGTACTTGAGTAGCAATTTTTTTTTTCAAAACTACCGTATATACTCGAGTATAAGCCGAGTTTTTCAGCACATTTTTTTGTGCTGAAAACGTCCCCTTCGGCTTATACTCGAGTCAAGAAAAAAAAAAAAGTCCCTGGCCGCTCCGACGTGCTTGAGCTTTAAAAATGGCGCCGCCCGGCGCATACATGTCCGCTCGGGAGAGGCCGGGAATAGCCGAAAGTATACGAGCGGCTGCGGCGCGTGCGCAATGACGTGTCAGCACTGGGCTTGCGCCGTTTTTAAAATGAAGGCGCCTCTGGAACAGGTAAGTGAAACTGCTGCACTACCTGCCATTATGCAGGGCTGCGGGCATACTACAAGGGATGCAGTGCTGCGGGCATGGTCCACCTGCACCATGCCCACAGCACTGCATCTCCTGTAGTATGCCCACAACCCCGGATCCTCTTGTACCATGCCAGTCACCCTGCATTCTCCTGCACCATGCCAGTACCCTGCATTCTCCTGCACCATGCCAGTACCCTGCATTCTCCTGCACCATGCCAGTACCCTGCATTCTCCTGTACCATGCCAGTACCCTGCATTCTTCTGCACCATGCCAGTACACTGCATTCTCCTGTACCATGCCAGCCACCCTGCATTCTCCTGCACCATGCCAGTACCCTGCATTCTCCTGCACCATGCCAGTACCCTGCATTCTCCTGTACAATGCCAGCCACCCTGCATTCTCCTGTACCATGCCAGTCACCCTGCATTCTCCTGCACCATGCCAGTCACCCTGCATTCTCCCGCACCATGCCAGTCACCCTGCATTCTCCTGCACCATGCCAGTCACCCTGCATTCTCCTGCACCATGCCAGTACCCTGCATTCTCCTGTACCATGCCAGCCACCCTGCATTCTCCTGTACCATGCCAGCCACCCTGCATTCTCCTGTACCATGCCAGTCACCCTGCATTCTCCTGCACCATGCCAGTCACCCTGCATTCTCCTGTACCATGCCCGCCGCCCTGCATTCTCACCCTAGGCTTATACTCGAGTCAATCATTTTTCCCATCTTTTTGTGGTAAAAGTAGGGGCCTCGGCTTATACTCGGGTCGGCTTATACTCTAGTATATACGGGTACTTGTACTTTTACTTTTAGTACTTGAGTAGCAAATTTTTTTTTTAAAAAAACTACTTGCAATACTTAAGTACAAAAAATGTTGAATACTTAGTACTTCTACTCAAATCACTTTTTGATCGAGCACTTCCACTTCTACTCAAGTCACTTTTTGATCGAGCACTTGTACTTTTACTCAAGTATGGGTTTCGAGTACTTTATACAACTTTGTGTCTAATATAGGGAGAAAGTAAGAGAGAACACAGGATGACCTCATCAGTGAGCTGTAGTTTCTTCACTGTCCAATCAAATGCTAGAGAGGGCCCTGTATAGCCTTAGCTATACTGAAAAAAAAGGTGAGGTCAGAGACTTGACTTGGGTGTCTGGGTTACAAGACATATATGACAAACCTATTTTGAAAAAGCAAAATTATTATTCAATTAAATAGCATTAAATTACTCCTACAAAAAGGCACGTGTTATTTTCCCATTGCTTTCCTTGTTTATAGATCAGCTCCGTGATTGGGAGATCAGGATGATGGAAATAAAGAAGCAGCTCTGTGGAAACACTAGCAAGGAATTTTCCGGTACATCCTGTTAGCTACTGTCCATATGATCTTATTGAGTAGAGAATAATTAGAAAGGTGCACAAATGCAAACCTTGGATCTACACAAGGAAGACATTGGCCTTTAAATAAATAGTGAATGGGGGGAAAATTACAATGGCTAGGTATTGTACATCATAGGCTTGGCCGCCATGGCCATCAGGGTATTTTTGGAACCTTGTTGTCCCTCTCTCCATCTGAAAAACAGGTACATGTAAAAAAAACAATTAGAATCCCAAATGTTTGGCCCGGCTTGCACTGGAATAAGGTACTATAACGAAACCGCAACCCACACTGTACTTGTGGACTTCCGTCAGTATACGGCTTCCTCCCAGTCGTGAACATAGATATCAGATTTTCTAGCTGCCCCCCATACAAAGCTTACCAACAACTTAGATTGTACTGGAATCTTCTCCTTTATTGAGCAGTTTCACACTCAATTTATACACACATGAGTACATCCCTCTCCTGATCAAATTACCCCATCAGGTCAGGGGTTGCCTGATTACATTATCGTATGCAGATGAAATTGTACACAGAAATAGAATTAACCTGAACTAATTATCTAGCCATCTGGAACAGAAACAATATGTGAGTTCATTAACATTTAACAATGGAACAGACAGGCTTAACAGAATACACATCTCACCTCAATACACAGACAATAGGGAGAGCCTGTCTCTGACATTGAAGTACAATGCACATTATCATAAGTAAACACAGAACCCATTTGAAGCAATCAAAACCATTAGGTATCTGTCTTTCACTCCCAGTGAGGGCAAGTACCGTCACAGGTACTTAGAGGATTTAATGGCAATTAACACTTTATAGGCCAAGTGCCTCATACCGAGGCATTGGCGGAGTTCCACCTGCCCCACGCTCTCTGAGTGGAAAAGGGAAGTCAACCTAGTGATGGAAGCCGAAAGACGTGTTCTCACGTCACAGGGTAGGGAGGAACGCTTTAAGGACACTTGGACGGGGTGGATGTATTACTCTGATGAGATCTCGGATGACCACACTCCTAATGTTAGCGGCTGAACTCTGGGACTCCTACCTGGTCTTCTCCAGCCTGGGGCCCGCGCCCCCTGCCCGGACCTCCCTTTCCCTACCTGTTTTATCCTTCATGTTTGTCTTTTCCCCTATACTATCTCTCCCCCCCCCTTTTCTTTTTTTTCTTCTCTTTTCTTGTCTCTCTGAGGCCAGTAGTCGATTCTGCGGCTGTATAAACTGTAACACGGACGCTAATGTGTACTGATGATGGAACTGTGTGTGGTGTCTGTCGGGCCCTCCGGCCTCCCCTGCGGGGATCCCCTTTTTTTTGGGCGGCACTGACAGACACGGCGCATCCTGGGGGTCCATAATTGTATTTGCTGTTTGGCCGATGTTGGCACACGCTTTCACAATGCCTGATTAATTGACCCCTATGGACCTTTCTTTTTTTTGTTTCACTAATGATGTCCGGACTGAACATAATGCCGATTGTGCCTTTTCTGTGTTCTTTTTCTCCTACATGCACTTGTGCACTTCTTTGCTATTTTATATTTCTGTATGTCGTTTTGAATTTGTTAAATAAAGATTATTTAAAAAAAAAACACTTTATAGACTTTATACAGGTATATCTGCACCATCTGCACCTGTACAAAAAACATAACATGTTAAAATTAGACTAACATCAGTAAATCAGTCCTTTGTGTTATTGTAACATTTTATGGTTTTTGTACAAGAAAATATGGTGGATATCTAATAAAATAAAAAGATTTTACATATGATTGTTGTGCATATTTACCGCTAATATAAGGGATGGAGGCACATCTGCCCATGTACCAGACCTAAATTGAGATTGTCACTTTAACCACTTTAGGACCAGGCCTATTTCTGATACTTGGCAAACTAGGTGTATTTCAAAGGCGATTAAACACATGCACATCACTACCTCAAATAATACACTAGCAGCTCTGGTATATCATATAATATACAATTCCAATAAATACTAGAGTCTCTGGTATTGGTAATAACAATGTGAAAGAGTTCATGCATAAAGTCCAAAATAACAGGGTGAAAATCCAAGGATAACGATCATCCACAATAGTGCATCCAAATCCCAGAAAGCCTCCACCTCACCGCTGTGCACGCCATATTTATCCTCGGTACGTGTGTACGGGGCTTAAATCCCCATTTTTATTTATGGATTGTCTCCATATTTGATAGTCATTTCTTTTGCAAGTGTGCGCTATTCTTTTTAATATACATGTTGCTTGGTCCATAGCTGCACCGGCTTTAGATATACATGTTCAGGGTTTGCTCCCCCAATTTTCTGCTTGTTTATTATGTATTCGGTCTGACCAGACTTCTGAGGTTGAGCACCCCACCCCCCACACACACCTGTACTCTATCAGTGTCCACTATCAAGTAGATATAGGAGGAGACTCTTGTAGTGCATTAGCACATCTATCCCAGCAAGGAGTGTTGTCTCCAAGCGTTAGAGAGGCTGGATTCATCCCTTTTTTATGGATAGTGTAGGACCCACTGATAATGGGGTACTTTGACATAGTGGTGGGCTTGAGCACGATATGGTCATATGGTGGGACTAAATCCCCATTTTTATTTATGGATTGTCTCCACATTTCTTTTGCATGTGTGCGCTATTCTTTTTTAATATACATGTTGCTTGATCCATAGCTGCACCGGCTTTAGATATACATGTTCAGGGCTTGCTCCCCCAATTTTTTGCTTGTATATTATATGATATACCAGTGCTGCTAGTGTATTATTTGAGGTAGTTATGTGCATGTGTTTAATTGCCTTTGAAATACACCTAGTTTGCCATTTTATTGTTTTAATAGCAGCAGCTTATGGTCCGTTTATATTGTATATGGTTATTAAGACCATTTATTTTACATAGTTACATAGTAGGTGAGGTTGAATAAAGACAATAGTCCATCCAGTTCAACCTGTGTAGGTTCTCTTTTGAGCGCTGGGTGAGTGGGCTTCTTATGTGATTGATTTATCCTACTCCTATTTTTATACTATTTCTGACACTTGTTGTTTACAAGTTAAAATCAGTATTTCTTGCTAGAAAATTACTTAGAACCCCCAAACATTATATATATTTTAGCAGGGACCCTAGGGAATAAAATGGAGTTAGCCCAATTTATTTATTTTTTTATAATGTGAAAGATAATGTTATGCCAAAATTGATACCTGATATGCTATGCTTTAAAATTGCGAACGCTCGTGAAATGGCGACAAACTTTGGTACCTAAAAATCCCCATAGACGACGCTTTAAACATTTCTACAGATTACCTGTTTAGCGTTACAGAGGACTAGAATTATTTCTCTTGTTCTAGCGATCGTGGCAATACCTCACGTGTGTGGTTTGAACACCGTTTACATATGTGGGCGCGACATGCGTATGTGTTCGCTTCTGTGCGCAAGCTCGGAGGAACGGGGCGCTTTCAATCTTTTTTTTTTCCTTTCTTATTTATTTTTATTTTTTACACTGTCCCTTTTAAAAAAATAAACGTGGCACCAGAGGGGGGGGGGGGGGGGTGGAATCATATAAGTGAAAGTTTCACTTTTAGGTGGAACTTCACTTTCAAAGAAATAAAAAAAAAAATGGGCTCTTTAAGGCTGGAGAGCAGAAATTATGTTTAACGTCGCTCTGGATTGGATCATTTTCCCTGCTATGGACGGTTCCAGTAAGCGGGCAAAATGGCCGGGAAGGCCGGGGGGGGGGGGGGAGGGGGGGGTTGGGGTTCACCTGTCCCGCCGCCAATAAAAGCGATCCCATGGCGAATCCGCTACTGGGACCACTTTTATGTTCAAGCGGACCGCCCAACGTGTAAGAAAATACCGGGAATATGGCATCGTCAAAGTAGCGACGTAGCAAAAGAACACATAGTGTACTCTTTTGCTTTATTCCATGCAGGGATGGAAACTCAATTGCACGAGTCTCATATAAAGTCCCACAATTTTCCTTTTTCCCACCTTTTTTCTACCATTATAATAAAGTAGTGACGTAAATACACGGTTGGGGGTCCGGAAGTGGTTAAAAAACACCCCCTAGCATTTCTAGACGAGCCCATCTTTAGAAAGGGAAGATGATTTATATAGCATTTGGGGGCGCATGCGCGGAGTTCACCAAGACAGGAATGTCTACCTGGGGCTCCTCACTACACGGAGACATTAAGCCACACACCGCTCCAGCCCATTGCTGGGGATCATTGTTGCAGAATCTGATGCGAATGCTGTGGGTTATTATTGCGTACATTGGCTGCTGTTTTAAGTATTTTCCTATTTTGAAATGACATTGAATATTTCTTTACGCCCAAGGGGGGGCGCAGTTTGCCATCTTCGCCCTGGGCACCGATTGACCCTGTCCCAGCACTGACTAAGTCCATCGCTGTTTGTTGTGTATAGGGCTGCGTAGCCTCAGACCTGCCAGGGTCTCTATGTTGACCAGTGTCCAGGGCCAGAAGTGCCTACAATGAGCATGTGAGCAGCAGAAATGGACCATGGAGCAATGGTAGAAGGTGGCCTGGTCTGATGAATGTTTTTTTTCTTTTACATCCTGTAGCCGGGTGCATGTGTGTTACTTACCCGGGTAAGAGGTGCCACCAGGATGCAGTATGGGAAGAAGGCAAGGTAGCGGAGACAGTGTGATTTTTTGTCTAGTGGAGTCCACACCTTGAAGGGTTAGAACTGTTTTGGTTTCCAAAGAGGGACCTACTGAATATTAGGTGGTTGGTCATAAAAATGTTATGGATAATCAGTGTATGTAAGCTCCCATTGCTTGGCTAAGAAATTTGAGCTTTAAAAGACAAGGTTTTTTGCACAATAATTTATGCTGATTTTAAGATTTGTAAAACAGAGGGGCGCATGCACGGCGCTGGATGGAAGCTTGTAGTTAAAGCTGAGAGAAAAGCCGATTCCCCGGGGCCAGACCGATCGTTCAGAGCTCATTTCTTCCCGCACCCCCGGAGGAACACCTTGTGCATGCCTTCAGCAAAAAAGAACCGCAGCAAAACGCCACAGCATTCTCTTTCAACATATTTGCTGCGCACAAAGGAGATAACAGAAATGACCAAAGATGGCGCCCAACCTGCGCAGCCTGCAGAGATCGCTTCTCCACCACCAGCTCCATCTGACCCTGAAGGGGACCGTGAGTACTCACACCAGATCACAAAAGCTTACCTGGATGCAAGCCTGTCACTTATGTATGAAAAATTGGCTGACAAGATACAATCTGAGCTGCATAAATCCACTAATACCCTAACACAGGAGATTGCAGTGCTTGGAGGCCGCACCAATCTTTTAGAGACTAAACATGATGAGCTTTCCCTGGCCCATAGTGATCTCAGGAAAGATTTTGAAATGCTGGCTGAAAATTATAGTATGCTGCAATCTCAGGTAGAGGACCTTGACAATAGAAACCGCAGAAACAACCTGCGAATCAGAGGTCTCCCTGAATCCATTCTGGAATTAGAACCTGCATTATCTAAGATCTTTAAGGATTTACTGCCTGATAAACCTATGTCTGCCTTCACCTGTGATAGAATTGACAGAGCCTTATGCCCTAAACCACCTGCGGATAAACCCCCTAGAGATGTGGTTTTGTGCCTTAAGGACTTCTTTGTCAAAGAGGACATATTGCGCGCTTCCAAAAATACCCCCAACATCTTGGTGGATGGAATGAAGATACAGATTTTCCCTGGCATCTCTCAGGCCACGCTTGAAAAACGCCGTAAGATGAAGGAAGTCACCTCTGTGTTGCAGTCTGCTCGCATTCGTTATAGATGGGGCTTCCCTTTCAAGCTCACTGTACCCCACAATGGCTCTGTTTATGTGGTTTATAACGTCACAGAGGGAAACGAGTTATTAATTAAACTTGGCCTAATTGAAGCTGACCCAGTCATCCGCCAGCAAGCCACTCCTAGACCCTCACCTATCTGGGCCACACCGGCCACAAGACGAGATCAGCGCAGATGGAGACAGCCCTTTAGAGACGGTTCATTCTAGTGGATGTGAGAGAGATTTTTTTTCCTTTTTTTTTTTGGGAATGGGCTTGCATATTTACTGCCCTGCAGGTCCTTGAACATTGCTCCCGCTTGTTGATCTTCCAGTGCATAGTTTTACAATAGTTTGACAGAGTGCGGGAAACTTTACTTGTTTTTTTTGTTTGTTTTTTTTTTAATTGCCTTGAGTTCCCTCCAAGGGGATCCAGGGGCTTCCTCTTTTATTCCTTTATACGCTAATGTCTTGAAAAGTTATGTATATGGTTAAATATTCAAAATCTATTTTAGATAGGCTTTTTCTCTCTCCCCCCCCATTGGTTTGTCCCCCTATTGCCGCACTTAGATGTCTCGTGCTATACCTTTACAATGGCTCCACAAAGTACCATAGTTCCCTCCGGGGTGTGGTTCGAGACCTCGAGTTCGGTTGGTGGGCTTGACTGCCCACAGTAGCTGGTTTTGTTGGATGGGTTTTTGTTTTCTTCCCATCCCCCTGGTAAAACTTATTTTTGCAAAGTTTTTTTCATATACTATTGTTCCTTTTTTTGATTCTGAAAGGAAAGTCAACCATACTTATACTTGTGGTTATATTTATATTTTTTTTCTTTTTTTTATGCTACAATTTCACAGGTATGCAATGTCATTTACAGGATATAATGCTTGGAAGTATAAGGTATACATTATGAGACTTGAATGTTTCTATTATCCCTTCTATAAATCTCAAAACTTATGGTCTGGATTGAATGTGTCCCCTGGGGTCCCTGGGGTAATCTTTAGCTATATGACTCTTAAGTGTGATACTTTTTATTTTCTCTATTCATTTCTGATCAAAAAATATGGGTCTGAAAATCCTCTCACATAATGTTCAGGGGTTTAACTCCCCTAATAATAGACATAAGGCCTTTAAACATTATAAAAGATTGGGGGCTGATGTGATTCTGCTTCAGGAGACGCACTTTGCTGCTGACAAACATCCAAATTATTTCAATAAATATCAATAATTTAGATGCTCCACGTTCAAAAATAAAACTAGAGGAGTAGCTATTTTTATTCACAATAATGTTATTTTTGATATCTCTTCCACTTACACTGACCCTGAGAGCCGTTTTATAATTCTGAAAGGGTGCATTTGTGGCAAGTCTATTACGCTTGTTTCTCTGTATGCCCCAAACGAGTCCCACGCATCCTTTTTTAAGCATTTTTTTGAGACTCTAAACAGATTTCAGTCCCCCCATATGATAGTTGGTGGGGATTTCAATCTGACAGCTCATCCTGTGTTGGACAGAAGCAGGGTTGCAGCATCCTCTAAGGCCTTCCCTAAATCCTTATCAAGGTCCCTCAGCGACTCGCAATTGGCTGACACTTGGCGTAAAGTTGACATGTTGGTGTAAAGTCTTATACATTTTATTCTCATCCGCATGATAGCTATGCTAGACTTGACTATATTTTCAGCACCCCTATTCTATTAGCTAACTCCTCCAGTGCGGACAAATTTATGTTTGCCCCTGGTCTGATCACCAAATAGTCACGTTTACCACGCCCAACATAGGTATGGAAAGATCTTCATATAGCTGGCGGATCAATGACTCTATGCTTAATGATCCTTCAATTACGACTCAGGTATCCACCACTTTAGAAGAATATTTTGTTTTAAATGATGACGGTAATCTGCCCCAGTCTACAATCTGGTCTGCTCATAAGGCTGTCATCAGGGGTAGGCTGATCGGTTTTGCCTCGGCCAGGAACAGAGCTAGGTTGGAAGATATAAGAACCCTAACAGGGGAACTTGACCGTCTTTATAACCTTGAAAGTGAAGCTCCCTCGGCTCTTCTGTCGGAGCAGATCTCGTCCAAGCGCAAGGCCTTGGATGAGGTCCTCTCCAGTGATACAGAAAAGGCGCTGAGGTGGTCTAGGGCCAAATATATACTTAACAGTAATTCTTATTCCACGATATTCGCTAGGAAACTCTCACAATCAATTAAACCCACACATGTTTATAAACTTAGAAGACCTGATAGTAAAATGGTCTCTCACCCAAAGGAAGTTTTGTCGGATTTTACAGAATTTTATAAGTCTTTACTTTCAGAGTCCTCAGATGTCTCTAGGGCCCGTATGGACGCTTGGCTGGAGGGATTATCTATCCCTTCACTAAAGGACAGTCAAAGAGAGGCTATTAATTCCCCGTGTACAGAGGAGGAGGTCTTGGAGATCATCAAATCTTTGAAATCATCCACGGCCCCAGGCCCAGATGGATTTTCCACTTTGTACTACAAGACCTTCTCCTCTCAGCTTGTCCCACACCTGAATAAATTATTTAACTCCATCCTCCATGGTAGTAGCTTCCCTGAGGAGATGCTCCTGGCAAATATGTCTTTACTTCCAAAACCTAATAAAGACCACTCTCTCCCTCAAAATTTCAGACCAATTTCGGTCATGAATAATGATTTGAAGTTGTTCAGTCGATTCTTGGCAAATAGACTTTCTAAATATATTACCACTTTAATCAACCCAGATCAGACTGGCCTTATTCCCATCATTCCCGGATAACATCAGATTGGTCACCAATATAATACATGATGCCAATTTACATAAACATCCTACATGTTTAGTTAGCCTTGATATTCATAAGGCATTTGACAGCGTTAGCTGGTCCTACCTTGACTTTCTGCTTCCAAAGTTGGGTCTAGGTGATAGTTTTCTTCAGGGGTTTAGGGCCCTATATAACTCCCTTCAAACTAGGGTTCGCATCCCCAGATGTAATTCAGATTTTTTCCATCTCAAGCGAGGCACTAGACAGGGTTGCCCCCTCTCGCCCCTCCTTTGTGCGCTAGCCATAGAACCTTTGGTTTGCGCCATCAGGAAAAATAAGTTCATTAAGGGTTATTGTAAGGGAGGTAAAGAATTTAAACTCAGCCTTTATGCAGATGATGTTCTACTATTCCTGTCTGAACCACATATTTCTATCCCTCAATTACTGATTGAACTTAGGTCTTTCCATAAAATTTCAGGCTTAGGTGTTAATATTCCTAAATGCTCAATTATACCCTTGAATCTTCCTGACTGGCTTCAGGTCTCATTAAAGGAAAGCTTCCCGTTCACATGGTGCACAAAATCATTCAGATACCTGGGAGTCTTGATCACTCCCCACTTCGAATCACTGTTTTTGGCAAACCCCCCCCCCCCCGTTTAAAAACATTAGGTCCTTACTGCATTCTTGGTCCTCATACTTTATATCTTTTCTCGGAAGGATAACGGCAATAAAGATGATTATTCTTCCAAAAATATTATTTTACTTTAGAGCTCTTCCCATTAATGTCCCCTTGTGTCATATTTCTTCTATCCAAAGGGATCTGTCTGGATTTGTTTGGAATGGTAGGAGGCCTCATTGTAATAGACATGTCATTCATGCCCCCCTCTCGTTGGGTGGACTGGGTCTTCCTGACCTATGGGCTTATTACCTTTCTGCCAAGTTCAGTCAGATCGCCCAATGGCATTCTTGTGAAGTTGATATTCCTTGGTTAATTTTTGAACAAGATTCCACTTGCCCCTTTTTTTCTCTCCACTCTCTACTGTGGTGTAGATTCAGTAGTTCTAAACATATTGTCCAATCCAATAAAATTGTGAATCACCTTTATCAGATTTGGTTGAAGTTCAAGGACAAATATAACCTGATATCAGAGGCCCCCCCTCTATCCTTTGAACAACTTCAGTCTTTACACGGGTTACCGAGTACTGAATCTGAGAACTACATTACTGTTAAAAACTTTTTTACATCACTTGGTTGCCTTAGGGCTCTTTCACACGGGCGATCCGATCCGCCTGTCAGTTTTTTAGGCGGATCTGATCGGATCCTCCATGCAGCTCTATGGGGCAGCGGATGTCAGCGGAGACACCTCCGCTGACACCCGCTGCCATCCGCATCCGATCCTGTGCTTGAAATCTGGACGGATGGAAACCCTATTTTTCCATCCGTTCAGTAATCGGATCGGATCTGATGAGAGCGGACAAGCGGTCCGCTCTCATCCGATCCCCCATAGAGGGCAGCGGGGGCTGAGACACCTCCCTCTCCGCTCTGCAAGCGGAGACGGAGCTGTTATCCGCCCGGCTCAGCGGGGATCGCGGATCGATCCCCGCTGAGCAACACGGATCCGCCTACGGAGGCGGACCGTGTGAAAGAGCCCTTACTCTTCCCCCTCCACATACCCCATTTGAGGTCATCTGTTACTCCTCCCTCAGGGGTAGGGGTTTGATCTCAACCCTCTATCATCACCTTAACGGTTCTCCACTCCCAGAGAAGCATAAATACATGCTGAACTGGGAACGAGACCTAGAATGTACTCTTAAGTTCTAGACTGGCAGGATATGTTGTGTAATCTTCGTAGGTGCAACCGTTATTCCTCAAGTAGAGAAACTCCCCTTAAACTCTTTATCAGATGGTATATGACCCCGTCAATAATCCATTCATTTTACGATTCCGTTCCTCCTACTTGTTTCAGGGGGTGCCTAGAGGCACTTTGCTCCATTTATTTTGGAGCTGTAGACACTTGTCGGAGATTTGGAATCAGGTTAAACTCAAAATTTCACAACTATCTGATGTAACCATACATATTACACCTAAAATATGCCTCCTTTTTGCCAATATTCCAGATATTACTTCTCCACTTTCTAGATTGCTACATACTTTGTTTAGTGCTATTCAATGGATGATTGCACTGTATTGGAGATCCTCTAACATCTTATGGTCCCAGGTCCTGTCCAGAATGGACGCTCTTAAACTCTCAGAACGTGTTTTTAACTCTTTGAATGGTTTGATGCATATTTACCATGATAAATGGGATATATGGGACAAATGTTCCTCCTCTGCACATTAAACTCCTATGTTGATTTTAAATTTCTCCTCCATTGTTGATATCATTGGTTGACCGATGTCCTATAATTCAGTCTCTTCTTTGTTTATCTGTATTGCATTGTATTCCAATTATGTTTTTTTTTTTTTTTCATATACTCAACATGTCTTGCTGTATTTTTGACTCAATTCTATATTGTATGTTTTTTTTTTTTTTATTTGACTTTCCAATAAATGTTTTTGTAAACAAAAAAGATTTCTAAAGCAATGAAAACCTTTTCTTATAGGGTGCACGGTGTGTCCTGATGGCTGGTTGTGGCACAGAGAGAACTGTTATTACATTTCATCTAGCAGAGTTTTCAGAACATGGGATGATAGTCGGGAAGTGTGTAACGGGATGGGAGCCCATCTACTGGTCATAAGAGACTGGGAGCAGCAGGTATGGTATAACATGGCAATAGATGTAAGATGGATAGACAGGGGATTTAGACTTGGTTAAATCTACAGACAAAGTAAATTGGCCTTTAAAGGCAAAGTAACGGAATAAGGAGGCTCATGATTGCTTGGTAATGTACCTCATAGAATTATCAGCTGTGGTCATGCTTTCCCATGTCTCTTCTTTTTGCAAACCTGAACACAGACTTGGCATGTGGCTCCCAGAGTGGCCTCAAGATATATAAATATATATATGTTTTTACATTTTTGTATAGATCTATGTTTGTCCCAAGCATATTTGAAACCACTTACTGTTGACTGATTTGCAATCTCTGCTGGAAGTCTATTCCAAGCATTAATGTCTCTTTTGGTAAAATAACACTTTCTAAGTTTACTTTTGAGGTTTCCCCCTGCTAGAATGAGAACATGTCCCCTTGTTCTTGATGTTGGCTTCATAATGAAAATACTGCCCTCCTGAACCTTATTCACACCCTTCATGTGTTTAAATGTTTTTATCATGTCTATCCTTTACCTTCTTTCCTCCAGACTGTACTTAATAGGTTCATAAAGTCTCTCCTGATATGGTTTATCCCTCAGGCCTTCCACTATTTTTGTTGCCCATAAGTAAGTGAGGTCTTCAGAACTGGACATTAGTATTCTAAATGTGGTCTAACTAAAGATCTACAGGTGCATCTCATAAAACTAGAATGTCATCAAAAAGTTCAGTTATTACAGTATTTCAATTCAAAAAGTGAAACTCATATATTTTATATAGATGCGTTACACACAGAGTGATATTTATTATATTTTAAGCATTTATCTTAATTTTAATATTATTTATTTTAATTTTGATGATTACGGCTTGTGAAACCCCAAAATTAAGTCTCTCAGAAAATTAGAATATTGTAAAAAAATTTAACATTGTATATTCAAGGTGTCTCACTCAAATCAGCTAATTAAAGCGGAGTTCCGGCCACAAAAAAATTTTTTTCAATGAAAATACCCCCGGGACAGTCAGGGCTAGTACATTCCACAATGGATAGTCTCTGATCTGTCCTGGTTCGCACTTACCTGCAAGAAGAAATACTCACTTTTAAAATTTCTTCTCCAGTGTTGCCATCTCAGGTGTGGGCAGCTGAAGCCCGCGCGATCCTCTTCTGCGTCCTCTTCCCTCCTCTTTGGTCCCACGATGCACTGCGCCGGCCCCACCGTCACTTCCGGGGTTGCAGCGTCATCCCTGCACAGCTTCTGGGCATGCCCAGAAGCTGTTTAGCAAGGTATGACGTGCCTGAACCGGAACTATCATCGGGGCCGGTGCAGGCGCATTGATTCCTGGGAGCAATGACGTTCAGGTCCCAGGAATCATTGCAAAGCGGAAGTGACGGCGCGGGCCATGGCCGCAGAGGGAGGAAGTGGAAGAAAGGTGAGTATATTTTTCTGCAATTAAAAGGTAAGTATAAAAAAAAAAAAAAAAATCGTAATTATCCATTTGTTTCAGGTGACCTATAGCAAGCAGATGGCCCAAAATCGACTATGTCGATTTTGGGGCCGGAACTCCGCTTTAACTCAAAATACCTGTAAAAGGTTTCCTGAGACTTTAACCACTTTAATACAGGGCACTTCCCTCCCTTCCCGCCCAGGCCAATTTTCCCCTTTTAGCGCTGTTGCAATTTGAATGACAATTGCGCGGTCATGCAACACTGTACTTACACCAAATTTATATCATTTTCCCCCCACAAATAGAGCTTTCTTTTGGTGGTATTTGATCACCTGTGCGATTTTTACTTTTTGCTAAACAAATAAAAAAAGACAGAAAAGTTTGAAAAAAAAAAAAAAGTTTTTTTGTTTATGTTATACAATTTTGTAAATAAATAAGTTTTTTCCTGCACTGATGAGCACTGATGAGACTGCACTGACAGGCACTGATGAGGAGGCACTGATGGGGTGGCACTGATGGGGTGGCACTGATAGGCGGCACTGATAGGCGGCACTGATAGGCGGCACTGATAGGCACTGATATGTGGCACTGATAGGTAGCACTGATATGCAGCATTGGTGGGCACTGATAGGCGACACTGCTGTTCACTGATAGGCGGCATTGATGGGCACTGATAGGCGGCACTGACGGGCACTGATAGGTGGCACTGACGGGCACTAATGGGCACTGATAGGCAGCACTGGTGGGCACTGATGGGCACTGATGGGCGGCACTGATCGGCACTGACGGGCGGCACTGATGGGCACTAATGGGCACTGATAGGCGGCACTGGTGGGCAATAATGGGCACTGGTGGGCGACACTAAAGGATGGCAATGATGGGCACTTGTGGGCAGCACTGATAGGGAGGACACTAGTGGGCATCACTGATGGGGAGGGCAATGGGGGGCTCCCTGAGCCCTGATCGCCATCCCTGGTGGCCATAGTGGGCATCCCTGGGGTCATAGTGGGCATCCCTGGGGTCATAGTGGGCATCCCTGGTGGATCTAGTGGCATCCCCCCCCGAGGGTCTGCACTGGTAATCAATGATCTGATTACCAGTGCCGACCCCCCCCCTGTCAGGGGAGCCGCCGATTGGCGCTCCTTTACTCGTGCCTGTCAGGCACGAACTAAGGAAAGCCGATCAACGGCTGTTCCTGTTTTACTATGTGACCAGCCGTGATTGGACACGGCTGGTCACATGGTAAAGAGCCTCCGTCAGAGGCTCTTTACCGAGATCGGAGATGCAGGGTGTCAGACTGACACCCCGCATCACCGATCGCCGCTCTGCGGGCCCCCGGGGGGCGCCCAGAGCGGTGTTATCCTGCCGCCGTCATATGACGTCCGGTCAGGATAACTCAACCACATTCCCGCCGTCAATTTGTAATAGGGCGGGCGGGAAGTGGTTAAATAGTCTCTCAGTCTGGTTCAGTAGGTTACACAATCATGAGGAAGACTGCTGAATTGACAGTTGTCCAGAAAATTGACACGGAAAGTGTCATTGCTAAAGAAGCTGGCTGTTCACAGAGTGCTGTATCCAAGCATGAATGTAAAGTTGAGAGGAAGGAAAAAATGTGGTAGAAAAAGGTGCATAAGAAATAGGGATAAACATAACCTGGAGAGAATCTGCTTCTAACTTCAGCTTGTTCAATTAAGCTTTGAAAAAAAAAAAAAAAAAAACTGGAAGCTGATTGGTTACTATGCAGAATTGCTCCAGATTCTGCAGTTTTAGTAAATGGATGGACATTTGTCTTTTTTGAACCTTATAAACTTTGTAACGGATGTAACTATGAGGAATCCATTGTGGTTTTCCTACAAGACAATCAAAAGGAAAGATTTCTCTGACTTCAGGGCTGGACTCTTGAGCTGCCTGGTTAGAGAAATTTAGTATTTTTCTTTTCGCTATATATTGCCACATTCTCTACTATGTAAGTCATCCTAGACTTTAAGCCATGCCCAATATTTAGCGTAATTTAAACTACACCCATTTTTTTTGCTTCTACTAGACCACGCCTACAAATTAATGCCCCACTCCTAATTAAAATAATACTCTTCCTACAGGGAAAAAAGTGTTCCTAAAATTTTTTTGAAAATGTTGGCGACTATGTAATTCCTCCAGAGATTGTACCTTCTTATTCCACACAAATGGAAAGTTGAGTTGTAAATATGGTAAAAATCTTCAGAAAAGAGAAGTGACATCCATCCTCCTAGGACACTAGCAATAAACTGAAGCATGTTGGGAAGGGTTATATCTGTCTGGCCAGCAGCTTGTTTGCCAGTGTCTGATTCCTCATAAAAGGTAGAGCATAACTCAATTGTCTAATCATTTCTACTGACCTTGTTTCCTTAACCACCTCCCGCCCAGTCTATGGTCAAATGAAGACTAAGTATGGGCTTTCCAATCCTGGGTGGACATAATATGATGTCCTCCTAGTCGCGTGCCTCCCACACTTCCACGCTGCAGCACAATCTGTTACCAAGATCATTGTACCGGACCAGCCCTGGTACCATGTGATCGCTGTGACCAATCCCAGCCATCACATGTCAGTTGTGCACAATGAATGGCTTTCATTCATATCCATTCAATGTGTACAATTGTGATAATCTCTGTGATTGGTCACAGTGACCACATGGTACAGACAGGGTCAATCTCATCTGTTCCATGTGATAGCTGTTGCCAACCACAGCTACCACAAAAGTACACAAAGGCAATGAATGAATGCCATTCATAAAAATGATTGCTTAGCCGCTTCTGGACCAGAAGGTTTTACCCTCTTCCCGACCAGACCATTTTTTGCGATACAGCACTGCCTTATTTTAACTGACAATTGCGTGGTTGTGCGATGCAGTACCCAAATACAATTTATGTTCTTTATTCCCAAAATAGAGCTTTCTTTGTTGGTATTTGATCACTTCTGTGGTTTTTATTTTTTGCGCTATTAAAAATAAAAAAAGAGTGACAATTTTGAAAGAAAGAAGATTTTTTTTACAGCTTACCTGTAAAATCCTTTTCTTGGAGTACATCACGGGACACAGAACTGGTAATAATTACTATTTGGGTTATATGCTACCTTCAGGTGAATGGACACTGGCAACCAATAGACAGGAAGTTCCTCCTATATAACCCCTCCCATACTGGAAGAACATCCATTTTTGAAGCAAGCAATGAAGATCCCAGAAAAAGAGGGGAGGGAGCTCTGTGTCCTATGATGTACTCCAAGAAAAGGATTTTACAGGTAAGCTGTAATAAAAATCCTAATTTCTTTATCGTACATCACGGAACACAGAGCCCCAAATTTGCCCTTGATCAAAGAAAAAACTAGGACCAAACAGCTGCTTGCAGTACGCTACTACCACACTTGAGTCCCTTCACGGGCTCTAACGTCCACTTAGTAGAATTTTGTGAACGTATGTACTGAAGACCAGGTAGCAGCTTTGCAGATCTGGGCCAAAGATACTTGATGGCGCACTGCCAATGAAGCACTTACCCTTCTGGTAGAGTGGGCCTTTAAGTTAAAAAGGCAGAACCTTACCTTTCAAGCCATAAGCTTGAGAAATGACTTTCCGAATCCACCTAGAAATAGTGAAAGAAGTTGCCGCTTGGCCCTTCTTAGGCCCATCCGGCAAAATAAAGAAAGCCTCAGTATTACCAATCTGTGCTGACCTGGTTAAGACTTTAACCGCATGTACAACGTCAAGAGAATGTAACAACCTTTCCTCAGAAGACTGAGGATTAGGAAAAAAGGAAGGCAGAACAATATCCTGGTTCAAGTGAAAACCAGAAACTACCTTAAGGAGAAAAACAGGATGAGGATGAAAAAACTACCTATCCTGATTTGGAAAAAGGTTCTTTACATGAAAGAGCCGCTATCTCTGATACCCTACTAGCTGAGGATATAGCGACCAAAAAAGACCAGCTTCCTGAATAAAAGTAGCAAGGTTATATGCCGGATAGGCTCGAAGGGCTGCTTCTGCAGGACCATGAGAACCAGATTCAAGTCCCAAGGAAATAGGGGTGGTATAACTGGCAGAACCATTCGAATCACACCTTGGAAAAAAGGTCCGAACCAAAGAGTGCATAGCCAACGGTCTCTGGAAAAAGATCCATAAGGCAGAGACTTGTCCTTTAATGATTCCTAATGCCAATTTCAAATCCACCCTTAACTGAAGAAAAGCAAAAATTCTTCCAATGACATACTTTCTAGGATGCCATTTCTTGGATTCACACCAAGAGATATAGGCTTTCCAAACTCTATAATAGATTTTCCTAGAAGCAGGCTTCCTGGCATTGACCAATGTGGCCAGAGCCGAAGCCGAGACCCCCCGGTCTCTAAAAATTCTGGTTTCAATAGCCAGACCGTCAAATCCAATGACCGTAAAGCAGGGTGGAATATAAGACCTTGAGATAGTAGATCCAAACGACATGGTAGCAACCATGGTTTCCCGTCTGCTAACTTTTATGATTTCTGCGAACCCAGACCTTCTGGGCCACACTGGGGCCACCCGATTTACCGGTTTCCCCTCCACCTGCATCATGTTCTGCAGCCGAGGTAGAAGCTGAACTGGAGGAAATGCATAAACCAGGTTGACCAAGGGGTCACCAGAGCATCCATTCCGACCGCAATCGGATCCCTGGACCTGGAAACAAAATTGTCCACCTTGTTGTTGAACCTGGATGCCAATAGATCTACAATGGGAGCACCCCAACGTAGACAGATCAACTGAAGCACTTCGGGGTGTAGGGTTTATTCCCCTGGACACAGCTGCTGGCGACTTAGAAAGTCTGCCTGCCAGCTGTCCACCCCTGGAATGAATATGGCTGATAGACATGGAACATACCCCTCTGCCCACGAAAGGATATGGTTCACTTCCTTCTGAATCGACTGGCTTCTGGTGCTGCCCTGGTGGAGTTGTCGGACTGAAACCTGACAGGACACCCCTGTAACCTGGTTGTCCTATAATTCAGTGCCAAATGGGCAGCTCGGATTTCCAGAAAATTGATGGGTAAAAATATTTTCTGCTCGAGACCACATTCCCTGGGCAAACAGACCCTCCAGGATAGCACCCCAGCCCAGCAGGCTGGCATCTGTGGTTATCACCTTCCAGGCTACCCTTGATTCCCTTGATCGAATTGTTGGGAACCAGCCACCAGATCAGATCCTGCCATACCTTGGGGAAAGGAACATCGGGCAATCCAAAGCTTGAACCTACTTGTTCCAAGCTGAAAGAATACTGTTATGAAACAGTCTGGAGTGGAACTGCGCATAAGGAATCGCCTCGAAGGAGGACACCATTTTTCCCAGTAACCTCATACACAGCAGGATGGAGGGAAACATCTTCCCACTTACGAACCGGACTAGCTTCCTTAGAGCTAGAACGTTCTCTGATGGCAAGAAACTTTGCCTGGGAAGTGTCTAGGCCTAAACCTAGATATTTTAGGACCTGAACAGGCATTAGGGCTGACTTTCTCTGTTGATAATCCAACCCAGACTCTCTAAGAACTGGATTGTAAGGAACACATATTGTGTCAGACCTGAGCTTGAATGATTCTTGAGCAGTAGGTCATCCCGGTATCCTACTATAAAGATGCCTTGGGCCCTTAAAGAAGCCAACACCGGCACCAGAACCTTCGTGAACACACGAGGAGCTGTAGCAAGGCCGAAAAACAGGGCCACAAACTTGAAATGGCACTGCCGCACTGCAAAACACAGAACCTTTGATGAGGCCTGAAGATTGGCAAATGAATATATGCATCTTTGATATCTATGGAGGCCATAAAGTTTCCTCTTCCTAGAGAGGCTACCACCGAACGGATTGATTCCATGCGAAAAAACCGTACGGTCAGAAATTAATTCAGAGCCTTGAGATCCAGAATGGGTCTCACCTTGCCCTATCATGCGTTTATGGAAGCAAGCATGCATTTACGCAAGCCAAAGTTTATGCATTTTATTCAAGCAAGCAGACATGCGTCTTATGGAAGCAAGCATTCATTTATGCAAGCAGATATGTGCTTATGTAAGCAAGTGAATCTTCCGCTGACTGGAACCTCCACAATCACACCCTGGATCCATAGGCATTCTAAGACCTGGAACAAGGGCCTCCTTTTTTTGGGCAAGTAGGAATACTTGAGTCCAGAAACCGATAGGGAGGAAACACTCAAAACTCTATCATGTAGCCCCGAGCTATAGTGGACAAGACCCATCTGTCTTGAACCATTCCTTCCCATGTTTTTGAAAACTTTGAGCGAGTGGGGGCACCCTTTCATAAGGCGGACTTAAAACCTGTTTTACCAGGCTTTTGGACCCAGAGCTTCTTTTGCCCTTGGGTTTTTCTCAAAGCTGACGGCTGAGGCCATCAAAACTGCTTTGAAGATGCTGCATTGGTAGGGACAATGACACTCAGTGCCTTAAAGCGGAGTTTCGGGCAGAGAAACGTTTTTTTCTTGAACATACCCCCGGGACAGTCAGGGCTAGCACATTCCACAATGGCTAGCCTCTGATCTGTCCCGGTTCGCACTTACCTGCATGAAGAAATACTTACTTAGAAATTTTCTTCCACAGCGTTTCCATCTCGGTTGTGGGCAGCTGAAGCCGGCGCGGTCCTCTTCTCCGTCTTCTTCCGCGTCTTCGTGTCCCAGAATGCACTGCACCGGCCCCTCTCGTCACTTCCGATGCGGCGCCGCATTCCTAAACAGCTTCTGGGCATGCCCAGAAGCTGTTTAGCAGGGGAATGCGGCGTCACCCGGAAATGACGAGCGGGGCCGGTGCGGCGCATTGATTCCTGGGAGCTATGACGTTTAGCTCCCAGGAATCATCGCGAGGCAGGAAGTGACGGGGTGAGCCTCGGCGCTGGAGGAGGAAGCTGTCATAGGTGAGTATTTACGATCATCAATAAAAAGGTGAGTAAACAAAAAAAAAAAAATAACTATCCAATTCCTTTTCAGGTGCGGCATACCTAGCGGAGGGGCACAAAAAAAAAAAAAAATCTTTTTTGTGCCCGGAACTCCGCTTTAAACGATGGGTATAAAAAGACACACACTAGGTCAGTGAATCAGCGCTCACTGGACAATTTTGGAGGGGACCACATGACCAGTGGTACCACAGATAAATCACCAATATAAATTAAAAAAAAATGCCAATTATTATGATGAGCTAGTTACTCTGCTCTTATATAGGTTTTTTTTTACAATGTCTAATAATGTGATGTTCCTTTAATAATGATTGCCTCTGTTGCTGCTGGGAGGTGTTCGTTTCTCCCCCCCCTCCCTCCCCTTTTTTTCTTGTTGTTAATTTTCCCTCCCTTTTTTATTGGTGACACCTGAGGTTTGTCCAATCCTCAGCAGTGCAATTGTTTCTCGGGATTATAAATACTTTCTATGGTGGAGGGGTGGGCTTGCCTGATGAAGGAGGAGGTCCTCCGAAACGACGTTGCAGCCCGCCCTCCACTCTCGGTTCAGTGTACGTTCCTGTCGGCTTCCGTGGAGGAACCGACAGACTTGTCCTTCTATTTCCGGTTCCGGGTTATTACCTTCCTGCTGTACGGCAGACAGCGGTGAGGCTGCCCAGCCAGGGAGCCCACGCCATTTGCAGCATCACCCGGCATTGCCGGTATTCAGGACTTCCTTCACCACTACACAGGACGCGCCACACAGGACCCAGATGTGACTGTCCTTCATTTGCATCTTCCATCGGATCTACTGTGGGGACTGTCTTTTTACACCATGCATGCTGTTTCATTGGAATACCTGTTTTTAACATGTAAGTTACTACATTAAATTACACAGTTGTTCATCTACCTTTATGACTTGGCGCCCTTGTTTCTTTTCTCTGTTAAACGATGGGTATTTATTCCTTCTCTTAACAGGCAATAATGCACCTTTACCCCCCGAGATCTTTTGGATATATTTATCCAGATCTTCACCAAAAAGCCGTTCTCCATGAAAGGGGAAAGCTGTCAGCAATTCTTTACAAGGCATTTCTGCCAATCAATTTTTCAGCCACAGGACTCTGCGCATATGAACAGAGAGGAGGGCTACCCGGGATACTTTGGATAGAATCCTTAGGGGTATCAATTTTTTTTTTTTTTTTTTTTAATATATTTTTTATTGAATTCTATACGAGTTATACAAACATGAAGTAGAAAAGAACAAAGGGGGAGTCTCCCCAAATTATATACAGTTAAGCAGTCCCTGCTTGTCATAACTAGAACCAATGCAAAAAAGAAAAAAAAAAAAACATACGAATATAATTTACCTACAAGAATCAATATTTCTGGGATTGTTAGATATTTTAGTCCAGTTGTTTAAGCGGGGGCTCTCCAGTGGAGAGGGGAAGAAAAGGAAGGAAGAGAGAAAGAGAAAAAAAAAAAAAAAAAAAAAAAGGAAAGTGGGGGGGTCCCTTGGTGTTTTGGTGTTTCACCAGTCTAGGCGTTCTAGCCTAGAGAGGCCTCTGCCATATATGAGGCGTATATGTTAGTGTGGGTGAATGTTAACCAACATGACCAAATCTTACGTGCCAGGGGTGCCTGACCTCGAAGATCCAGTGTCATGTCTTCCAGATAGTAGATACGGTCAACTGCCCGCAACCATTGAGGTATCGAGGGGACTGTAGACTGTTTCCAGTATTTTGGGATTAATGCTTTGGCTGCATTTAAAAGGTAAGGGGTAATAGACTTTCGATACTGGGCCGGAGGTAGTTTAGTGTCATGGAATAAGACAGACAACGGATCCCTAGCAATAGGTAAACCCTGAATTTTTTCAATTAAAGACAATACGCTAGTCCAGAAGGGTCGAATTGCTGGGCAGAACCACCATATATGTGCGTGCGTAGCTCTATGCCCACAACCTCTCCAGCAAACAGCCGAGAGAGATGGTGTCATCCTCTGTAGCTTGGCGGGGGAGTAGTGCCATCTAGTGAGAAACTTATAATTGGCTTCTGTTGTCCGCGCCGATGTTCCTGAGCTATGAGACATTTGAAGAATAACCTCCTCCTGTGTCGGCGAAAAAGTGCACTTAAAGTCTAGTTGCCACTGTTTCATAAAGTGTGGGGTGGAATTGGGGCCTAGTGCGTCCAATGACTTATAAAACTTAGATAATAAACCTTTACCTGATTCAGGGCGTACTAGAATTTGTTCAATCGGATTCAGGGAGTGTATGTTGCGTAAGGGGTGAGGCAGTTTTTTCACGAATTGCTGAAGTTGGTGGTATTTCCAGCAATCCATAAATGTCTTTGGTGATGCCTGGCATATTTTAGAGAATGGGAGTATTCCTTCCATCCCCGTTATATGATGCAACAGCGTGGCGTTGGCCTGTGGTAGCCACTGGGAGAAAGAGTGGTCTTTATGACCAGGCGGGAAGAGGCTATGGCCTAAAATCGGCATAAGCGGTGAATTATATGGAATTTTATGGAGCCTATGTAGCCGATCCCAGACGCGAAAAACCGAACTGGTTAAAGGCGAGATAGTGTCAGCAAAATTTCTAGTCTCTGGAGGTATCCAAAGTTGAGGATATAATGATGTATTTGCCAGCTTGTGCTCCAGCTGAACCCAGAGCTTTTCCTCTGTATGAAATTTCCAGTCGGCTATCCGAACCAGGGAGACGGCGTTCAGATATCTCCCAAAGTCCGGCACCGCCAACCCCCCCCGGCTTTTGTCCCGCGATAATAGCGAGAGCGCAAGCCGAGGGTGTGATCGGCGCCACACGTATGCTCTAACCAGAGAGTTCAAAGTCCTCACCAAATTGACGGGTATATTAAACGGGAGCATTTGAAACATGAAGAGCACCCTGGGCAGCACATTCATCTTGACAACATTCACCCTCCCTATCCAAGAGGTGGCTAGATGATGCCAATTCGCAAAGTTAGCTCTAATTGTGTTAAGTAAGGGAATATAATTTGCTCGTGCTAGATCCTCCACCTGGGCAGTAATGTGTACCCCTAAGTATTTAAAAGAGTAGGGTTGCCATATAAAGGGGAAAGCTGGGCTAATGTCATGTGCCATTGCCGGGGCAATTGTAACGTTTAGGATTTCCGACTTCGTTAGATTGATTTTGAAGTTAGACAGAGCACTATATCTATCAAATTCAGAAAGAAGATTAGGCAGGGATATCATAGGTTGTTGTACAAAAAAAAGAACATCGTCCGCATAAGCCGCGTATTTGTGTTGCATAGACCCGACCGTGATACCATGAATCGAGGGGTTTGCTTGAATTCTAGCCAGAAAAGGTTCCAAAGATAAAACAAAAAGTATAGGGGAGAGCGGGCAGCCCTGTCTGGTCCCATTAGAAAGCTTAATTGATTCGCTGAGGATACCATTAACCTTAATCTGAGCAGTAGGGGATTTATATAACGCATTAATCAAACGACACAGGCGGGGGCCTAGACCAAACGCCTGTAGTGTCGCCATCAGGAACTCCCAGTCCACCCTGTCGAACGCTTTTTCAGCATCCGTGGAGAGCAACAGGGTGGGCTGGGAGTGCTGGCGAACAAAAGATAAAAGTGAGATTGTGCGTGACACATTGTCCCTCACCTCACGACCAGGGATGAAACCCGTTTGACTGTTAGCGATACTAGCGGGTAAAAAGGGGAGCAATCTGTTGGCGATTACCTTGGCATATAGTTTAACATCAACATTTAACAAAGAAATGGGACGATAACTAGAACATAAAGAGGGGTCTTTACCCTCTTTCGGGATTAATGTAACATATGCATGCAAAGTCTCCGGGCGCAAAGAAGAGTCTGCCAGAATAGAATTAGCATAGGAGGCCAGGTGAGGGAGCAAGGTTTCGGTATATTGTTTATAGTAAAAGGCCGAGAGGCCATCAGGGCCCGGGGCCTTCCCCATTGGGGTAGAGATTAAAGCAATTCGAAGTTCTTCCACCGAAATTTCATCCTCCAGAGAATTAACTTTCTCTGGTGGGATAGAAGGGAGGTTGGCACTAGCAAGATATTCTGACATCAATGATCTACGCTTTTCTGGATCCGAGATGGCTTTCGGAACAGAATAGAGATTTAAATAGAATTTGTGAAATTCGGCCGCGATGGAGGTGGAGTCGTGCGCCAGGGAGTCATCATGTCGCTTGATTTTAGGAATATAAGAGGCTACTTTTTGTTGTTGCAAGGACCGTGCAAGGTGTCGGCCAGGTTTATCACCCCATTCGTATATCCTTTGGGACACCTTGCGATATGTGGCCTTGTTTTGTGAATGAAATAGGGCCTTAAGCTCCTCCCGTTTTTCAGTCAGTAACTGTAAGGTAGAAATAGCAAGGGAGGCCTTATGAGAGCGTTCGAGAACCTGTATTTCAGCAACAAGAGTTCTTTGAGATGATACGCGCTCTTTCTTCTTCCTTGCTCCTAATTCTATTAGTTTACCTCTAATATAGGCCTTATGGGCCTCCCAGCGAACAGCAGTATTGACCTCCGGCAAGGAATTATCCACAAAAAAGTTGTCTAGTTCTTTACCTATATTTTGTTTGTCCACAGGGCTCACAATTAGGGAGTCATTTAACTTCCATGTGGATTTTTTATAATGGAGAGAAGGAAGCTTCAAGGTCAAACAAATAGGGGAATGATCCGAAATAGAAGATGAAGCAATAGTGACAGAGTCAACTAGTTCGAGGTGGAAGTGGTCCACCAAGAAATAGTCAAGTCTTGAATAGAAGTTATGTGTTTTGGAGAAGTACGAGTAATCCCTATCTGAAGGATGGAAAACACGCCAAGCATCTATTAATTGAAACTCATGCAATTGTGTACGCAAATAGTTTAACCGTTTATATGAGATATAAGACTTACCCGAGGAGGTATCCAGCAAGGGGTCCATAGGGACGTTGAAATCGCCTGCCACCACTAATATTCCGTCAGCAAATTCCTGGAACCTGCGCAGGGTGGTCGTTAAATAAGACACTTGATCTTGATTAGGAGCATAAATATTTGCAAAAGAGACAACAGTGCCGCCCAGGGTACCCTTCAGAAACAAATAACGCCCGAATTTATCAGCTACCATTTGTGTGAGTTTAAAGGGTGAGCCTTTACGGAACCCTATGGCGACTCCCTTGGAGTTACGAATATCCGAAAGGCTATAGTACCAAATAGGGTACGTGGGGGTGGTCAATTTAAGATTTGAAGTGTGGGTGATATGGGTCTCCTGCAGGAACACTACTTCTCCTTTCAGCGCATTCAGTTCTCTATATAAGCAATGCCGTTTAGCTGGAGTATGAAGCCCCCTTACATTATAGGATAGATATGTCACCTTCGACATTGAGATCTAAACCGGATATATACTAATATCCACACCTAGACTGGTGTACACCAAGGGGGGGGAAAGGAACAATTGGAAAGATAAGAGAAGAAAAACGAAAAAAAAAGATCGAGGAAAAAAGGTTGTCGCCATCGCGACAATATGTTGGTGAGGAACACTCACCAAAGAGCGGAAAAACGGCGATCTCTCAGCCGCGGTCCCACCTGGAGACCCGCTACCTGGCGGGAAACACGGGTGAGGGAAAGCCGAGCTCCGCTCAAAAATTGGGGGGGGGGGGGGGGTGAGCAACGAGAGGGAGATCAAGACAAAACCAATCAGAGATAAAAACCCTGAAGAAGTCCGGGGCCCCTCCGCGGGACCTCGCCAGGTGGCTGAAAAAAAAAAAAGAATTTATCAGATTATCACTTTTTCTCTCTCTGTATCTACAAGATAGCCCACAAAAAAAAAAAAAAAAAAAGTGCAATATTGTAATTGTTAATATTCAAGTCGTATTCAAGTGGGTTTATCAGAGGGAGATTTTCCGTGGATTCTATAGATTAGGCGTCTTCTGCCAGATGGCCTCTACAGATGGGGTTATCCAGGAAGGCTTGCCAATATTCAACTTATAATCAAGTAGGCTTATCAGAGGGAGATTTCCGTGGTTTCTGCGATTTAGACATCTTCTGCCAGGCACCATCAACAGATGAGGCTGGAGCCTGGAAGGCTTCATCTTGCCAACCCGGAAGGTCAGGTATTGGTATATTAAGCGCCATGCAAAAGCCCTCCAGATCTTCGGGGAATCGCAAAGTTGCAGTGCGACCTTCTCTAGATGCGATTAGGCAGGAGGGGAAACCCCATCGATATGTTATAGCGGTCGCTCTCAGCTTTTCTGTGAGGGGCTTTAGTACCCTGCGGCGCTCCAAGGTCTCCCTAGCCAAGTCAGGATAAAGCGAAAGGGGTGCCCCATCAAAGTCCAGGTTTTGGACTTCCCGGGCTCTTAGCATTATACGCTCCTTCTCAGGGTAGTGATGAATCCTGCATATGATATCTCTTGGGGTCTCTGTCTGCAGGCTGCGGGGGCGAAAGGCCCTATGGGCTCTATCAATCCTCATTAACTTGTCAACAGGAAGGCCGAGCAGCTTGTTGAAAACCCCACTTATCGTCGGGAGCAGATCTGGATCCTTGATGGCTTCAGGCAGACCTCGGATTCGGATATTATTACGCCTGCTCCGATTTTCCTGGTCCTCAATTTTATACAGAGCCATCCTATGTGCTAATGCTTGACGTTTAGAGATATTTTGGAGTTCTTGGATTGCAGCAGCATGTGAATCTAATCTATGCTCGGACTCCTCAACCCGGGTTAGTACCTGATTCAAGTTCTCTCGGACCAAGGATACTTCGTTTTTAATTGACTTTTCCAAACCCCTCAACATAGAGGCTAAATCCGCCTTTGTGGGCAGACCGCTTACTAGCGCAGCTACTGTGGATCGGCTCGGGGAGACATCCGTCCCGTCCGAGCACCAAGAGGAGGCTGGAGATCTATGGGAAGCTGACGGGCTATGGGGGGGGCCGGAGCGAGCACCCGGCATATGGTCCGAACCCCCTGCTTCCAACAACTCCTCGGTCTCCACTGCCAGGTACTTTTTTATAGAGCCAGTGGTCGGCTTCTTTTGGGGTTGTGTTGTTCTCAAGGTCCTTCTCCCCATAGCTGACAAGCGGCACAGCAACCAGATCCGCACCCCACAGGCCCTGCGGCTCTGATGTACAAGCTGCCCGGATTGCTCTAAAGTAAATGTGCAAGGTCAGGGGGCACAAAGAACCCCAAACCCAAAAATCTTGATGGCTCAGCGGCACAGCTGCTAGCAGATTCACAGGTCAGCGATCAATCCATACGGCAGTTCTCAATACAATTCTGCGACTTAGTAGCTTAGCGACTTGACGACGGGATTCGGTTCAATTTAGTTTAGTGATCCAGCGACTTGCTGCTTCAAAGCTATCCCACCTCACGATGCACAGCGATGCACAGCAATGCACAGCAACTAACAAGCAGGCTAGCAGATAAATTGAGCGGTCAGACCACCTGGCAGTTCTTAAATAAAGTCTCAGTCACCGCTTAGTCTTTATTTTGTCACTGCTTTGAATACTGATCTTGCTGACCCACTGAGCACTGAGCCCGCTGTACAGTCGGCTGGTGGCTTAGGATTTTAACAGGATTTTAACAGGTTTGGCAGCTCTACAGCTCTACAGCTCGACACAGCACCACTCCAATGACTCAACTCAACCCCACTCAGGCAGCCCAGGAGTAGAAGGGCTAGAGGTCTTAGTCAGGAAATCTGCCCGCCAATCCCGGCAATCCTCCGCTCCTCCGCTCTGATGGCTTAGCGACTCGGTATAGAGCTGCACAGCTGCACAGCTTAGTAGCCCGATAGTCCGGTAATCCGGATGGTATTCAGCTCAGTGCAGTGCTGTCTTTACAGTCTATGCAGTCTTTGCTCGGTACTATGCAATGCGGAGCGGCGGTACCTCGGCTCAGTATAGCCCCGCTCTATGCGGTGGTACCTCTGCTCAGTGCAAACCCCGGCTTGTGTGGCGGTACCTCGAGTGCAATGTAGCTCCGCTCGGTCCTGCTTGTTTATCCGGTAATATCTTCGGCACTATCCTCGGCTCGCTCTCTGAAGACGTCAGTCATATGTGACGAAACGCCGCGTCGGGCCGCCCTTGCTGGACGCCTACATGCAATAGAGGACATTGGCTGCTACCTTGCTAACCGATTTGGAACCACGCAGGTCGGCGTGTGATTCGCACACTATACCCTTCTCAAATGTGAGTGCTATATATCTTTGCTTTACATCCAATAAAGTTTATGGAAATTACTGCACTATGAGGGGTTTTATTTCCTTCTTTTGAGTGGCTCCCTTAAGGTATACTGTCAAGGTATCAATTCTGGGATTCATCTTTGTGAAGAGGTCCGGTCCAATTCGTCACCGAGTGTGTTGCAGTTCTATGATAGTTCAAGGCCCAATGCATATAACTATCTGGTAAGCGTGTTTTGAACACTCCTTTTGGTGGTGGATTCCTTTCACTTTACTGCAAATTGGTGCCGTGCAATATCACTGGTGGAAATGGACTTTATTTATGGACTTTGTTCATAATATTTTAGCGCTACATATTTTATTTCTTTTTTGTTATATACATATGCTCAGTGTATGATTTGAGTGTAGCTGCTTTGTTAATTATTTTATTGTGCGTTCAATCGCTTACCTTTTAAGTTTTTTAGCGCAACTATACCCATATTTTATATTTGTGATTCTAACTGTGATTGGCTGTGGCTTGAGCTGTAGGAACACTGATCAACGGTCCTACATAGTAGAACCGTATGATCAGTGTTTCTACACAGGGAAGAATGACAGGCAGTTTGGCGGCGCGCGCTCGCTTCCCAGAGCCTCACAGGCTAGTGTCTAGGGATGATCGAACGGTTCGGGTCGACCATCGGTTCGGCCCGAACATTGGGTGTTCGAGGTTCGGCCGAAATTAGAACTTTTTGCCCAAAAAGTTCGGAATTCGGCAACCAGAACCGACCAAAATGCAATGCTTCAGGAAATGGGCTTTAAAAGCCCGTGATTGGACCAGAACCATTAGCAAAAGCCAATTGAGGGGGCAGGAGAATGCTAGGAATGTGATTGGAGTGACTAGGGGGTCCCTAGACCAATCATTAGTGAATACGCCCCCCAGTATATAAGATCGCCCCCGCCATATTCCTAGCATTGTTATACTGGACATGGAAGAGAGTGGAAGCAGTTCTGTTAATTTTACTTTAAAAGTGTCATTTAGCTATTTATTAGTGTGAGGAAAGGGATATCTAGTGTAGTTAGAGTGCTCCTTTACACTTAAGTTAGCTTCAAAAATTTAGTTTCTGTAGGGAAAGTGTTAAGTGTAAGGGGACCGTAGTGTAGTGTAGGGTTAACTGGCAGTGACTGCTATGGCAGGGTGACAAAACCCTTCCATAGTAGGGTGACCGCTATAGAGAAATGATCATTTCTCTGAATTGCTTCGGAACTGGAATATGGCTTCTCACCAGCCAAGCATTTTTTATGCTGCAAGGGCTGCCACTGCTGGGAGGCATTAACAACCTGTCAAGATGATCCTAATCTTCATACACCAACTGCTGCAGCAGGGAGTAAAAAGGAAAGGCTTGAACACTCTGTTGAGGACACAAAAAGCCTAACGAGGAACAAGAGGCCTCAGATCTTTCTGAAGGAGGCAATATAAAACCAATCCGTACCATTTCAATGAGGGATTGAGTCAGCAATCTTTGCAAGTGAGATGCTGTAAATGGTTCCTCAGGATCAGAATCCTCTGAAGAGGAAACATTATCCACTTGTGATTCTAAGTCACCAATGGCTACCTCTTCATTATCTTCTACTGCCCAATCAGATTCTAGGCCAGAAGCCCCCCTCCACAGAATCTAGGGCTATAGGCCTTACCTGTTTGCTGGGCCCAGGTACATGGGAAGGGATCCCTTTTTCTTCCCACCCTGAGTAACAGAAGAAATCATTCCTGCCACTTTACCTTCTAGGCTAGCCAGGGCAGATGCTAAGTCATCCTAGTAATGTAGGGAGAAACAGAAGCACCAGAGGTAGCAACAATACCTGATAGACGTAAAGGCTCAGATTGGCCAGTAGGTTCAGGTCTTTCTGGGGAAGAAAATGCAGTGGAAACCAGACTAGGAGAAAATAATCCTGGTGCGGGGGTACTTAACCTTTTTCCCTGCTGCAACCCCACTTTTCCTTCTGGAAGACATTGCTTTAAAATATAAACAAGACCCAGAATCAAAAACAGTTTGCACAAAGGAAGAACATTGTGATCCAGATTAAAAGCTATCACAAAACAACCACCGTTTTCCTTGCCATGTACTGATTCACATATATGCTCAAACCGATATTATCAGACCTGCACCGCTTCCCCCGATCAGCCGATCGTCCAGCCAGGGAACCTGAGCCCTTCTGCCTGCAGCGTTCAGTTTGGAAAGAACCTCATGCTGCCTGTGAAATCATTACCAAGCACCGGTGTAACGTGAGAATTACCTACCCCGTGAGAAAAACCTACCCTCGTCACTTCCGGCCAGGAACAGCTGAGCAGCGCAGCAGTGCGCATGCTCAGAGCTCCGGATACTTGATGGAAGAACTGAGGAGCTGACTAGTGCGCATGTGCACTAGTATGGAAATATGTCGGTGTACCGTGAACAAAACCTACCCGCGCGGCGGTTACATAAAACAGCTGTGCAGCACTATGAGTAATCTCCGCTCCTGTCCCTGGCACTTCCCTGCTCTCGGCAAGTAAATATAAAAGCGGCTCTTGGCTCCGTGATTTATGTTTTCATACACCCGCCGCCGCTTTTATATTTACTTGCCGAGAGCAGGGAAGTGACCGGGACAGGAGCGGAGATTACTCGTATTGCAGCACAGTTATTTTAATGTAACCGCCGCATTACATACAGTGCCGTGCACCGGAAGTGACGAGGGGTAGGTTTTTCTCACGGGTAGGTAATTCTCACGGAACACCGGCTTTAGCACATGTAAGTTGATTGAGATCTGCAAAACAGCCAAACAAACCTGCCGAACATCGCCATCTAGTGGAGAAAATGCAATACTGCAGCTAAAGAAATTTCTTGTGCTTATTCCTTTAAAAAAAAAAAAAAAAGAAGGAATTCTTAGCAGTCCTGCTGCAGAATCCTGCAATAGGATTCAAACTTCACCCATCATAGTGGGCTCCTTTAAAGACCTTCAAGGACAGGGTCCTCCAGCTATAGGAGGCCACTCCCTTGGACCTGTAGAGCACCCTGCTGGAATCACCTTTGGTAAGATTTTTAACCAGGGTTCTATTTCCCAGGGTCCAGCGCCCGAAGGACCACATTACAGGCTAAACCTCGGATTTCGGTTACCGAGGCTCGGGCACCATCCTTTTAGTGCTTAGCCTTTTGAATGGATCTGATAGATCGCCCCTTTTTCTGGGACAATACAAAATTTTGTAGAGCTTTAACAGACATGACCACCACCTTCAAGACACTGGCGAAATAGGTTGCCAGTGTCCATTCACCTGAAGGTAGCGTATAACCCAAATAGTAATTATTAGCAGCTCTGTGTCCTGTGATGTACGATAAAGAAACAACATTTTTTACTTTCTACTATAAAACATATCCCATAAAAATATGTAAAAAAAAAATCAAATTTTTTCATCAATTTAGGCCAATATGTATTCTGTATACAAACCCAATAAGTGTATATTGATTGGTTTGTGCAAAAATTATAGCATCTACAAACAATGAAATATTTTAAAGCATTTTTATTTATTTATTTTTTTACTAGTAATGACGGCGATCACCAATTTTTAGCGGGACTGCAACATTGTGGCAGACAAATCGGATACCGAACTGACACTTTGACACTTTTTTGGGTACCAGTGACATTATTACAGTGATCAGTGCTAGAAATATGCACCGTTACTGTACAAATGATACTGGCATGGAAGATGTTAAAATCAGGGACAATCAAAGGGTTAAGCACATCTGCACAGATGCAAGCCTATGGTGCAGGTGTATGAAAAACGCAATGAGAACAATAATTCAAGAGCTCCTAGTATTCGCTAAAAATAACGAGCTGTAAAGGCTTTTAAAGCTTCACTTATGGTGATTTTTGGGCACAATAGTTTTTGGCGATATCGCAGGCGCACGCAATTTTAAGACCTGGATTGTTTGGTATCCGATGCAACCTCATATTTTATATGATACCCAAAAATAGATTCTATGTGATGTGATTTTGCACTAAAATTAATTTTATGATATTTTTTCGCGTTTGGTGATTTTTGGGCACCGTAGTTTTTGGCGATATCGTGGGCACACACAATTTTAAGACATGGAATGTTTGGTATCTGTTTACCAGATGTAACTTTATCTTTTATATTTTAACAAAAATGGATATTATCTGGTGTGGTTTTGCACTAAAATTAATTTCATTATATCTTTTCCGGAAAAATTTGTGTTTGGTGGTTTTTGGACACCATAATTTTTGACGATATCGTGGGCGCACGCAGTTTTAAGACAAGGATTGTTTGGTATCTGTTTACCCAATGCAAGCTCATTTTTTATATTTTAACCCAAAATGGGTTTTTTATGGTGTGGTTTTGCGCTAAAATAATTTTATTATATTTTTTCTGAGAAATTTGCGTTTGGTGATTTTTGGGCACCATAGTTTTTGGTGATATTGTGGTCTATTGTGCGTTTTATACGTTCGAGAATATTATTCTGATTATTTAAATTTATTACTAAAAGGCGATGTCTGAACTATCAATAGAATTATGACGCAGTGCCTCCAGCCGATTACGGCAAATAATTTAATAACTAAAAAAAATCAATTTTGTTCAGACATTCATAGTATACCACGCAATTTTCCCGAGTTCTTTTTTTATCGATTAATTTCTTTTTAAAAGCATATACCAATCTTAGTGAAACAGTCTACAGTAGTGAATATATATATATATATAAGAATATTTATTCGCAAGACATATTTTCACCATAAATGATCATACTTGAGTGACACAAAGAGATAACCTTACATAAGATACAAACTTAAAACGATAAATGCAATGTGATATTTAGCTAAACGATGAAAGTAAAATAAAGCAAGATTACGTTTTTCCCAGATGTAGTAGAAACCATATTTTAATATTCTATATAATCAGACCACAATTGTCTGCGAATCACATGGCCGAAAGTCATTCCACTGCAGATGAAGTGAGAATAAGCCATGCAAAACGGAAGACGTAAAATCGCAAATAATGCGCTTAATCTGATATTAATAAAAATGTTATAAAAACAAAAATCATCTCTTTAGAGAAAAATCTACATATGGTTTATACTGCTGGGATTGTACTTTCGTTACTGTTAATTATGCAATGTAAAACATTTAAGGAAGTACATAAACAATATAGAATAATAATCAAATAACAGCAAGGCATAATTACCATATTTAAAATGGCCGCTAGTTTAGAATGGTAGTTACCAGGTTCCTTAAGATGGCTGCATTTCCAAGATGGTGGCCAATTAGGGAGGAGCTTCGTTTGGCATCCCTCAAAGGTTCAGATACATGGTGGACCAAGATGGCGTCTGTGTAGATGAGTCTATGCATGGTTGTAATAGTGTGTATGTTGTAAGTGTGATGTATATTGGGCAAAATGTGATGTGTCTTGTGTCCCCTATTACATCTCTCCTTCCTTTTTATTTCGTGTTGAACAAAAGGGCAGTAAAAATTATCATAAGCCAAACCCCGTGGGAGGAACATTATCCTATTGGTTGGGATTACTTATTCATTAACTGGTGATGTCATAGGGTGACACCTCTTGGTTAACCAGTATATTAAAATTAAATAAAGATTTCTCCATTTAAGACTATTATAAAACAACATAAAATGTAATCATGCTCTCATCTATGACGTCCATTTAATCCACCAGGTATCTGAATAAAGATTAATCTGGATAACACCATTCTCATATTTAATATATCTTATGTAACATATATATATTGGATTTTACTTTTTAACCCAAGACTTCAATTAGTAGCAGTAAGAATTATATAGATACATATACAGTTATATATATTGATACACAACAGCTTGTATATGTAACTTTTTCTACACATGGTTTGTTTCCAATTAGAGTATTATCCATTTAAGGGATTATTATGTTAACAACGGTACATTCATGAATTGGGACTGGATGATAAAATATGGGCGAAATTTCTGACCATTTGACACGATAGAATATAATGTACTTCTCAGTAGGAAGTTGTCATAACATCATAGTTCCATAACACCTTTTGTATATGATGGGGCAAAGATATCAGTTTATGATTTTATGAAATTCATTTTGAGATTTGCAGTTCTCATCAATCTAAGTGACAATGTTTATTTGACTCCGTGTAGATTTCAACAACTTTACCCCCTGTTGGTTTATAGGTAAATAAATGGCAGATTCTAGTCCTTGTCCAGACAGTTAGTTTGTCTTCTCAGGGTGGAAACAATAGTTTACTTGCATGGTGGATGGTTGAACACAGGTGTTATCCTGAAATTGAGTTTCGCCCATTGTGTGAGTCATGGCCTGAACATAAAGTTTTATGGTCTCTCTGGCTTTTCTTGTTTCATGACCAGGGGAAGGATGTCTTATGTAAACCTTTTCCCCCAAAGGCCGTTCCACCTGTGATAAGCAATTTATTTATCTGCCTTTCTGAGCATTGTATTTAAAAGTTTGTCAAACACAGTTTCCTTTCGGGGGCAGATGACACAGCTTCTCATCTCAAAGTACATGCAAACAAAACCATCTCAAACAATGGACGCAATGTGTGTTTCAAACTGAAAGAGTTTTGACTCAATATGTAGCAAGGTCAATTGAGGCCTCAAAGTTCACAATTCTTGACCTTTAATAATAAAAATGTATTTCTATTTCGCACTGAAAGTTTAACAGGTCGCACGCAATTTTAAGACATGGAATGTTTGGTATCTATTTACCCGATGCAAGCTCATTTTTTATATTTTAACCAAAAATTGGTTCTCTATGGTATGGTTTTCCACTAAAGTTTATTTTATTATATTTTTTCTGGAAAGTTTGCGTGGGGAATTTTTGGGCACCATAGTTTTTGGCGATATCGCAGGCGCACACTGATTAAAGACATGGAATGTTTGGTATCTATTTACCTGATGCCACCTTATCTTTTATATTTTACCTAAAGATGGGTTCTATATGGTGTGGTTAAGTCATGAAGGGGGTAAAACCTTCTGGGGCTGAAGTGGTTAATCATTACTAGTTTTTTCTAGAAGAAATTTTTTTTTTTTTTTTACAGTTTTCTGTATTTTTTTTCATTTATATACCAAAAAATAAAAAAAACCTTGTAGTGATTAAATATAGTGATAGCTCAACATTAGAGTTGAGTGTCTGATTGCCAACATCCCAATGGAACAAAGCAAAACAAAAATGATCCCCCTTGGAATTCTGGACTTTAAGGGAAAAGAAAACACTGAAAATATTTTTTAAGGTATTGACGTTTTCAGTGTTCTCTTTGCCCTTAAAGTCCCGAATTCTAGGGGGGATCATTTTGTTTTGTAGTGATTAAATACCACCAAAAGAAAGCACAAATGTACTCCTAAAAAGTTCAGGTGCTGTTTGGAGAACCAACATGTGGCAGGCAGTCTGTGTAATGAATGTTAGCTCTGCAGCTAGAGGGTAACCAAAACCACAAGGATGGTGTTGTGCAAAAGAATGAACAAAAGATTCCTCAGTGTTGAGGGGTGATGGCTACAAACCAATTGAGGCATACCTCAGAAAAGTCATAAAATTGTCTATGCCACATTTTGTGATTAAACCATTTATGGTAAAATCAAAGTCAAAATATTCCAAGAATAGAAAAGGTTAAAATATGGCCGACTATCTCGAAAATATTAAGAACCTCCACCTCGCCCTTTCAGGGTGTGAAAGTGTCCGGTATTGAAGTGATTAACCACTTAAGGACCACCTGCCGCAGTTTTACTTTGGCAAGCACCCCCTCCTGCGTGACCGTAGCTGTACATTGGTCACGGCATCCCTGTAGCTAGGGGACTCCGATGCTGGCGGCTGAGAGAGAAGAACGGGCAGCTATTGTAAACACAGCTGACCGTTCTTCTCCCTGGAATGATCATAGAGCCCTGTGATCCTTCTATATAGGAACACATGTCTCTATGGTCATTTCAGAAGCCCAACCCCCATACAGTTAGAAACACGCCCCTTGGTACACATTTAACCCCTTGATTACCCCTGTGTTTACCCCTTCCCTGCCAGTGTCATTATTACAGTAACAGTGCATATTTTTAGCACTGATTACTGTAGTAATGTCACTGGTCCCCCCAAAAGTATCAAAAATGTCAGTTAGGGGTCCGATCTGTCCGCCGCAATGTCGCAGTCCCATTAAAAATTGCAGATCGCTGCCATTACTAGTAAAAAAATAAAAAAACAATAAAAATTACATAAATCTTTCCCATAGTTAGTAGACGCGATACCTTTTGTGCAAACTAATCAAAATACGCTTATTGCGATTTTTATTTACTAAAAATATGTAGCAGAAAACAAATTGACCCAAAATGATGAAAACAATTGATTTTTAATTTTTTTTTTTTTTTGCTAGGAATGTTCTATAGCAGAACGTGAAAAATATTGCTTTTTGTTTCAGAATTGTCGCTCTTTTTTTATTTTAGCTAAAAAAATAAAAATCGTACAGGTGATCAAATACCACCAAAAGAAAGCTCTATTTGTGGAAAAAAAGGACATCAATTTTATTTGGATACAGCGTCGCACGACGGTGAAATTGTTCATTAAAGTAACGCAGTGCCGAATCGCAAAAAATGGCCTGGTCATTAAGGGGACAAATACTTCAGGTCCAGAACTGGTTAATCCAGTGTTGAGGGGTGATGGCTACAAACCACTGGAGGCATACCTCGGAAAAGTCGTAAAAATGTCTATGCCACATTTTGTGATAAAACGATTCATGGTAAAATCAAAGTCAAAAGATTCCAAGAATAGAAAAGGTTAAAATATGGCCGACAGACAATCAATGTTAAAGATCATGCTTGATTATGAACCTCCATCTCACTTTTCAGGGCGTGAAAGCGTCCGGTATTGAAGTGATTAATGAACAATAAAAAAAAAGTTTTATCTTTTACAATGTGATCTATTCTGATTTCCTTTCCAAAATAATTGTCCGGCATTATGCAATTAGTCCAGCCACTTCTCTCGTTGTGTCTATAGATAAGTCTAGGTCTTCTCTTGTCTATGTATCATCAATTATAAATTGGATGATAATGGGCCAACAGATAATTAACAATAAATTCCAGTTCAGGGATTATTTTTTTTCTGATAACATTTGTTCACAATAGAGCTTTTGTACAAATTATCAGAGGCAGTTCTTTAGTTTGCTATTTATTGTGTGTGTGTCCGATGCTGTTCTGTTGTCTCAGGAGTTTATAAAAAGTTTCATCAGAGAACAAACACATCATTGGTTCTGGATTGGACTGTACAGAGATGGAGATGGATGGAGATGGATGGACGGTCAGCTCTATAATTCCAGCCTGTAAGTGACTCTTCATCTACACTGAGAATGTTGTTCATCCAGAAAACAATAGATACTCATAACTACTCATTGCTTATTATTTTCCAGATTTCAGCAATCACAAGAATTCAAAGGAAATTGTATATTGAAGGTTGCTCCCGATAATTATTATATGGAGAACTGTCAATCCAAATACAGCTGGATTTGTCAGAAGAGAGTCTTGAAGATCTGACAGATACCTTGTAGTACAAATTGTTGATGTGGAACCACAACCAGTAAATATTGTCTCAAAAAGATGGCTTCTTCAGGAGGTACTCGGGTACTCTGATGGGCTTGGTGACAGGTACTCGGGTACTCTGATGACAGGTATTCGGGTACTCTGATGGGCTTGGTGACAAGTACTCGGGTACTCCGATGACAGGTACTCGGGTACTCTGATGACAGGTACTTGGGTACTCTGATGACAGGTACTCGGGTACTCTGATGACAGGTACTCGGGTACTCTGATGGGCTTGGTGACAGGTACTCGGGTACTCTGATGACAGGTACTTGGGTACTCTGATGACAGGTACTTGGGTAATCTGATGGGCTTGGTGACAGGTACTCGGGTACTCAGATGACAGGTTCTCAAAGTACCCGAGTACCTGTCATCTGAGTACCCGAGTACCTGTCATCAGAGTACCCGAGTACCTGTCTCCAGTCCAGAGTGCCTGAGTACCTATCTGCACCCCTTCAGATTACCCGAGTACCTGTCTCTAGCCCATCAGAATACCCAAGTACCTCTCTGAAGCTCATCAGAGTACACAAGTACCTTTCTGAAGCCAATCAGTGTACCTGAGTACCTGTCTGCAGCCCATCAAAGTACCTGAGTACCTATCTGCAGCCCATGCCTCCTAGATTATGTGTTGGGGTGTTTGCTTTCCAAAATGGAAAGAATGAATATTCCTGGAGGTTAGGAATGTCAGTTATAGGAAAAAGTCCACACACTCATCAGCCTCTGAAGCAGCCGACAGAGACAGGACATGCCAGTGTCCACCTTTCTACTATGACCCATTTGACACCGTTATGATACTCTATGGAATGACATACCCTGCAATGGTTGTCCCCCTATTAACCACAGGATACACGTGAACAACAGGACCTGATAAGTATAACATACTTTTCTTGGATGTGGGACTTTTGATTACTTCTGAGCACAATTACCATGGATTACAAATAATTTCTTTGGAACTGTGACTGGAATTTCTATATTGTTGCTTGGCCCTACCAGTGTGGCTAAATCTACAGTGCAAGAGAGGCATTCAGGGCATGGAGTTCTGTTTGGGCATTACAGACAATGTTTGACCTTTTGGTTACATCTATATGATACTGTACTCCCAGAACCCTGAACAGTGGACCTCCTCTAGACCACTGCACCATTCCAATTGTTTTCAGCTATATCACTATCACCCAGTTGTATCTTTATCAACATGAACTATGTGAACCTTTAACTGATCACATCCAAGGACTATAGGCTCTGGTGTGGAGACACCCAGTTAAGGGACTACACTGGACTATCCTTTTGCAGGAGTCTCTGTTCAATATCACTGAACCCTGCACACTTATATATCCCCATGCAGTGGCAACACTGGACAGGGGGCAGGGTCATATATGTTTGAAAGTTTTTTGTGGTCATAGATATACAGTATCTCACAAAAGTGAGTACACCCCTTACACTTTTGTAAATATTTTATTCAACATGGCACCTCATGGCAAAGAACTCTCTGAGGATCTGAAAAAAAAAAAAAGAATTGTTGCTCTACATAAAGATGGCCTAGGCTATAAGAAGGTAGCCAAGACCCTGAAACTGAGCGGCAGCACGGTGGCCATGTGTATGTGAGGTGGACATGGTTATTAATTAGTATGAGTGAAATTATGTGATTGGTACCAGTTTTTATTGTTTTTTTTTTTTTTGTCTGCCATCAATAAATGTATTTTTCTAATGGATACAGTGAGTTGAATTAGTAACTTTGTCTGATATGAGATGGTTGAGAGAAATCAGGTTTTTTATTCTCAGTTATTGCGCTCTATGTTCTTTACTGATAGCTCCCATCTCATCCACTATTTAGCTTTGAATAAAGCTCATAGGGATATTTTAAAAAATTGTTAAAGGCAGTATCTTGAGAGTCATAGTCACGTACCTGATCCGAGGCTGAAATGCAGAGAGGCCTCCCCTTGTGGCTGAGTGCGATACACCTCTGAGGTTGGGGACAGGAGGTGTGGCGCCCAAAGAAGCACTGGTTGCCAACAGGGTCAGTGGAGTAGACTGGTTTTCACCTGTAGGATGCCGGGCAGAAGTCTTTCTGGAGTCTTCAGATAAACTAGACAACTGATGCAGCTGGGAAACAGGTATAGAAGCAGGCTGAGGGTCAAACACAGTTAATCAGTCCGAGGGCACAGGCAGGTAGCGGAAACAGGAACTATAGCCAAGGTCACAACAGGAAGGTAGGGACGAGGCAATGACAAAATCTGTGGACCAAGCCGAGGTCATATACTGTAGAGCCAAACAGGAACTAGGTAGGGGATACAAGCCAGAGGGTCAGAGCCGGGAGAGGAGAGCAGACTGGTCAGGAACAAGCTGTGTCACAACAGGTAATCCAAGGTAGGTTAGCAGAAGCACAGAACACAGGAAGGCTGATGACAATCTAGCAACTTGAAGAGCTGCGCAGAGGTCTTATATAGGCCAGCAAGTGATTGCATCAAGATGTCATGCGTGCGAACCTGCGTACGCCCATTTGCCAATCTTCTGCTGGTGCATAAGTGTGCAGGAATGCGCCTGATGCACCCATCACGAGTACTGGCGGAAGTGCCAGTTTCACCATGGCCATTTCCCTGACAGTCATTTAACTCTAGTATAAGATATAAGAAAAAGGCACTGGCTGACATGAACAGTATGTGCAAGCCTGCCTTCTCACTATGGACTGGGAATCCACAAACTGCAAGAAAAGAGGGGAAGGACAGAGAGGTGCCAAGCAGGCATGGTGTAGCACAGTTTATTAAAATGTAAATATATGAACAACAATTGCACTCACATAGTGGAGGGGGTCACAGACTGAAGCCAGTGGTAGATGTTCCGGGAAAATCACAGAGACCGGGGGGAGATGTGTTGTCTGGCAATCATAGGAGAGCTTGCAATGTGAGGAATCCATCTGGGGAGAGCCCAAGGACTGCCTTTGTAATGTTTCCAGTGCACTGATGGATGCCCATGGAGAATACCCTGTCCACTGGCTTCTACCACTGGCTTTAGTTTGTCATCCCCTCCACTATGTGAGTGCAATTGTTGTTTATATATTTAAATTTAACCACTTGCTGACTAGCCGCCACCCATATAGCAGTGGGGGCGTGCACCAGAGGGGGAGCCAATCAGCGGGTCAGGCAGATGCGATGTCCATGGCCACCCGTGATCGCTCCCCATAGAGAAAGAACAACGGTCTGCCGATGTAAACAAGACAGACCTCTGTTCTGCCACATATGAACACAGGAATCCTGTGTTCCTGCTATTCAGGAACACAGATCTCTATGTTCATTTAGTGAGTCCATCCCCCACACAGTTAGAAAGCGCTCCCTAGGGACACATTTAACCCTTTGATCGCCCCTGGTGTTAACCCTTTCCCTGACAGTGTCATTATTACAGTAACAGTGCATATTTTTAGTAATGATTACTGTAGTAATGTCACTGGTCCCCTCAAAAGTGTCAGTTAGGGGTCCGATATGTCTGCCGCAATGTCGCAGTCCTGCTAAAAATCATTGATTGCTGCCATTACCAGTAAAAAAATAAATAAATAAAAATGCGATAAATCTATACCATAGTTTGTAGACGCAATCACTTTTACGCAAACCAATCAATATACATGTAATGGGATTTTTTTTTTTCCAGAATTGTGACCCTTTTTAGTTTATAGTGCAAAAACTAAAAACAGCAGAGGTGATCAAATACCACCAAAAGAAAGCTCTATTTGTGGGGAAAAAAAGTACATATATTTCATTGGGTACAGCATCGCACAAGCCCCCAATTAAAGTAACGCATTGCCATATCATAAAAAAAAAATGGCCTGGTTAGGACTCCACTCACTACAGAAAGTTTTTCTTGTGTTTAGCTCAACCCCCCCCCCCCCCCCCAAACAAGTGCAGCGTCAGTATTTTTTCTGATCACTGACATCTCTGATACAGGTTTTATTTATGAATAAAATCGAAAAAGTGTCTAGAATTGAAAGAAGCAACCTTATTGACAATAGACCCAAGAATGAAAGGACTACATATGACTTACCCATTATGCTTAATTATAATGTACAGCATAAGCAGGTTGTTTTTCAGAAAGCATCGGTTCATTTTAAGAGCGGACAAAATGTTCAATTCTACCAGAACATCCAAAATTTACATACAGGAGAGCACAAACTTTACGTGATATTATTGTCGAGAATGTTCCAGAACCCCCCCCCCCCCCACCCCAAGATGTCAAGCAATCTCCCTTTTTTTCAAGGAAAAGGTTTCTGTTATGCTTGTAGGAATACAAAATGTAATGGTCAAAAAGGTGATAAATTTACTTCTAATGTCACCAAAGAAGAATATGCCATTCAGGATTTCATATCATGTAGGACAAAAGTTGTAGTGTATGTTCTACAATGTCCCTGCAGAATGTAGGGAGAACAAAATGCCCCATGTGGAAGAGGATACATGAGCATATTCAGAACAATATGCAAAGGATTCAGACAATTTGAGCAATACCATTCAAAAGACCCATCAATAGATACATGTTGGGCTATTGAGAAATATAAGCCCCACTGGAGAGGGAGCAATAAGGTTAACAAACTAAGCAGAAGGGACTCAAAATGGATTTTCCCACTAAATTTCCTTCATCCCCAAGGAATGAATATTGAGTTTGACCTTAATTGTTTTATTTCCAATTTTTGATCCTCCAGGCATATTTCCTTACTTTATAGTTGATCTATCTAAAAGGCAGGTGATATACTCAAATTTAATAAGTGGTTTATCTTTTAGCTTTTATATTTTAATTCTTTATTTATCATCAATATTCGTCAGTAGGTAGGTAGTGCCTTCATATTATTCCATAATCTTAGGCTATTTAATTACATGCAATTCCAGGTCTCCCCACTAGATGCCCTTAGTTTAATTAAGGCGTCTTCCTTCTTCTGTTTATCCTTTTCTTTTATTTTTGTTTTTATTTGTCCATCTATAGCCAATTAATATAGAGCAGTATAGTTTTATATTGCTTTTTGGATATTCATGAATATGTGTGTCTTTTAACTTAAATTTATATTGTGGGTTTCTGTATCTGTTATAATGGTTTTATTCTTCAATATATATATTGTTGATCCGCCTCTATATGCAGGAAACTGAATGGTAAATGATTGTGGTTGTTTAGTGTCTGCAAACATTGGTGAGCGAACTAAGCCCTTTAAAATGTAAAAAAGCTTTTCTGCCATAATTAAAGGTTTGCCACTATTTTAAAAAATGACTTTGATAATTTGGGTTTAATTCTTTCATTTGCAATAAATGATTCTCTCTGCAATGCTCATTTGCCGCTGCTCGGAGGGAGTGTGTAATTTACGCCCTCCCTGGAAGCTGTCCCAGCGCTCGAGCTTCCATGAACCAATGATCCACCTGTCACCATTGTCAACCCATCTGGGGCTTCAAAAGCCCGACACTCGTCACTAGGCTTCAGTCCCTGAAGAAGTCACGTGATCAGTGACGTAACACGTTGGGTGGAGCTGGTGATGCCATTTTCGGTGACACCTTAATCCGGAAGTGCGGTGAGGAAGCGGTTTTGATCTTGGATCTTGTCTATGCGATCTTTTATTGGGTTTTAAAACGAGCAGTTTTATAATATCTTAATAAAATTTGATATTTTATGGCAATATTGAGGCAGATTGATCGGTGGTGTGCGTTTTGGATCTAGTGATCCTGGGAGGCAGATTGCATTATTTTTAAGGGGTTAGGATCTGAAGACCCTCATTGCTTTACCACAGAAGTGTTTTTTGACCTAAGGGTGGTGAGTGGCTATTTCACCTGAAGGTGTTCACAGGCTGACCCCCAACTCCTTCAACCTCTGCCTCAACCTTTTCCGAGTGGAACCTGTCCTTTTAAACCATTGTATGGTCTTGGCCACCATGCTGCAGCTCGAGTTTAAGGGTCTTGGCAATCTTCTTATAGCCTAGGACATCTTTATGTGCAGCAACAATTCTTTTTTTCAGATCCTCAGAGAGTTCTTTGCCATGAGCTGCCATATTGAACTTCCACCAACCAGTATGAGAGAGTGAGAGTGAGAGTGATAACACCAAATATAACACATCTGCTCCCCATTCACACCTGAGACATTCTAACACTAACACGTCACATGACATTGGGAAGGGAAAATGGTAATTGGGCCCAATTTGGACATTTTCATTTGGGGTGTACTCACTTTTGTTGTCAGCGGTTTAGACATTAATGTGTGTTGTTATTTTTAGGGGACAGCAAATTTACACTGTTATACAAGCTATACACTCACTACTTTACATTGTAGCAAAGTGTCATTTCTTCAGTGTTGTCACATGAAAAGATATAATAAAATATTTACAAAAATGTGAGGGGTGTCATTCTAACACCTGGATATGTTTATTTGTGAACCATTCCATTGTAGAATTGGCTTTATGTTTTGGATCATTGTCTTGTTGGAAGACAAATCTCCATCCCAGTCTCAGGTCTTTTGCAGACTCCATCAGGTTTTCTTCCAGAATGGTCCTGTATTTGGCTCCATCCACCTTCCCATTAATTTTAACCATCTTCCCTGTCCCTGCTGAAGAAAAGCAGGCCCAAACCATGATGCTGCCACCACCATGTTTGACAGTGGGGATGGTGTGTTCAGGATGATGAGCTGTGTTGCTTTTACGCCAAACATAACATTTTGCATTGTTGCCAAAAAGTTCGATTTTGGTTTCATCTGACCAGAGCACCTTCTTCCACATGTTTGGTGTCTCCCAGGTGGCTTGTGGTAAACTTTAAACTACACTTTTTATGGATATCTTTAAGAAATGTCTTTCTTCTTGCCATTCCCTCCATAAAGGCCAGATTTGTGCAGTATACGACTGATTGTTGTCCTATGGACAGAGTCTCCCACCTCAGCTGTAGATCTCTGCAGTTCATCCAGAGTGATCATGGGCCTCTTGGCTGCATCTCTGATCAGTCTTCTCCTTGTATGAGCTGAAAGTTTAGAGGGACGGCCAGGTCTTCGTAGATTTGCAGTGGTCTGATACTCCTTCCATTTCAATATTATCACTTGCACAGTGCTCCTTGGGATGTTTAAAGCTTGGGAAATCTTTTTGTATCCAAATCCGGCTTTAAACTTCTCCACAATAGTATCTCGGACCTGCCTGGTGTGTTCCTTGTTCTTCATGATGCTCTCTGCGCTTTAAACGGACCTCTGAGACTATCACAGTGCAGGTGCATTTATACGGAGACTTGATTACACACAGGTGGATTCTATTTATCATCAGTAGTCATTTAGGTCAACATTGGATCATTCAGAGATCCTCACTGAACTTCTGGAGAGAGTTTGCTGCACTGAAAGTAGAGGGGCTGAATAATTTTGCACGCCCAAGTTTTCAGTTTTTTATTTGTTAACAAAGTTTGAAATATCCAATAAATTTCGTTCCACTTCATGATTGTGTCCCACTTGTTGTTGATTCTTCACAAAAAATTACAGTTTTATATCTTTATGTTTGAAGCCTGAAATGTGGCAAAAGGTCACAAAGTTCAAGGGGGTCGAATACTTTCACAATGCACTGTACATACATACATTAGCACACAGGATGTCATGGTCTTTACGCGGTTCTTCTTGATTAGGCTAGGCTGAGCAGATCTCAGAATAGGTGACCACACAGGAACAGGGGGGAGGCAGTGCAGTCACAACTTCTATGGTGTATGTGATATCAAAAATATAGCCTATTAGACAGGAGATCACAGTACAGCAGTTCAGGACTCTTCTAGTATTATCAGCCATGGAGACAACAGGTAAGAAGCTCTTTTGTCTTATAATATTGTAGAAATGATCGATGGGATTTAGGATTCATTCCAGAACAGCGATCACTGCTATTAGTAGTCATCACTAGGAATAGAGGAATCACTGGTGCCACATGACTTGGAGAATTCAGATTGCATCCTTTATTTTTAGGTGCAGGATAAGGAAAAGATGATGAAATGTGATTACTGCAGGCAATAGCCCCAACTGTTCTTTGGTCCTGACCTCATCAATTAGTCTTTGAAAGTGTTTCTAAAACTGTGAATGAGCATCAAACAAATACAACCACCAAATAAAACAGCATATGGAACTATATCAATATCATGTACAAACACAACTGGAGGGGTCCCCATATAATTTCAGTCCAAAATGATTTCAGACATCCATGCTCAGTCCATGTTTCTAATATCCTTCTGCATTACTATAGACCACTGATTCTCAGAGAGGTTAATTTAATATTTTACTCTGTGCATTTGTTTGCTTAGGTACTCTTAGAAGCACCCCTTCTTTTTAGTTTTGATACTTGTTTTCTATAATTAAATTTTATACATCTGAAAACTGCTTTCTGGGGGACTTTGAGGACCCTGATGTAAGTGGGGAACTCTAGGAACCCTGAGGTAAGGGTGTTGACTCTGGAACTTTGATGCAAAGTGGGTGGCTCTGGGGACCCCGATGTAAGGGGATGACTCTGGGGACACTGATGTAAGGAAATGGACTCTGGGGACCCTGATGTAAGGGGGAGGAACCCTGGGTACACCAATGTAGGGGGAGAAGTCTAGTAACCCTTGTAACGGAACCGACGACCCACACTGTACTTGTGGTCTTTCATCAGTATATATCCCCGATTTTCCCAGCCCCCTCCTACATAGCTAGCCAACAACTTAGCTTGTACACGTTTTGGAATCTTCTCCTTTATTGAACAGTTTCAAACATGAGCACACCCCCCTCCTGATAAAATTACTACACACAGGTCAGGGGTTGCCTGATTACATTATCCTATGCAGATGAAATTGTATACAGAAACAGAATTAACCTGAACTAATTATCTGGCCATCTGGACAGAATAATGTGAGATCATTAACATTTAACAATGGAACAGGCAGACTTAACACAATCCACTTTCCAACTCAATAGATAGACAATAGGACAAGACTGCCAATGGCAGTCTGTCCGTCTACATTGAAACACATGGAATACACATCTAGGTGTCACAGACTCCATGGCAACAGGCCAAGGTCTCACAGTGCAAAGTGGGATCAAATCTCCACATTTCTTGAGAGACATCGTTGACAAATATCACTTTCCCATCTGAAGCCATCCAAACCTTTCTCTCAGCGTCCCCCAAGTATCTGTCCCTCACTCCCAGTGACGGTAAACACCGTCACAACCCTGTTGTTAGGGGGGTGACTCTGGGGACCCTGATGTTGGGAGTGGACTCTAGGGGTCCTGATGTAGGTTGGAGGACTTTAATGCAGAGGGGGATTCTGGGGACTCTGATAGGGATTCTTGATGTAAGGTGGGAATCTGATGAGAACAGATGGGCTCCTTTTGATGCTGCACTCTATATGTTGCTTTATATGTTACTTACTTCTGCCCCTGTACTCTATATTTCATATTGTACAATAAATAATCCTGACCAAAAGTGTTCATTGTCCCAACAGTTTCTGGTTTTAATTAAGTTCTTCTTTAAGGTAGGCTCAGTCAGTCCAAGTGATCATGTTTTTGCATGAAGAAAAGCATATGTAATGGAAATGTTTACATTTTTAAAAAAATGATCCTTTGTTCTGAGGTTTAGGTGTATCTGTGAGACTGTCACTTGTGTTGTGACATAGTAAGTAGGAGTATTTTTTTGTGTACAAGGACTGTGGTATACACTGTATGTGCAGTATATACAGAAACTAGGTACCGATTCTGTTTAATCATTCCCCTTTAATCCTCTCCAACTGTTAGGCAAAATCTGTCCTCTACCTCAATTACTACTGACGAAAAAAACACAGAGAGCGCACCAGCCTAGCGCATTACCTTTGCAGCAATTTATTAAAAAAGGAAAATTCTGTGTACATCATACTCACAAATGAAAGACGTTTTCAAGCGTGATAAATATATATAAAAAACAGTCCACCAAAAGTCCATGCAGCATATTCTACTGATTGGAGACAGTAGTGGGACGTAGTTCTTCAAATGCAGCCGACGTGTTTCGAGGGTGACCCCTCTTCTTCAGAGCTTTGAAATTGTTGCAAAGGTCATGCACTAGGCCGGTGTGCCCTCTGTGTTTTTATTGTTTTTAGAGTCTATCTAAGTTTCCCTGATCTGTTTAGAGTGGCAGCACAGCCAAAACAGCGGCTAGACAAGGGGAGTCTCTCTTCCATGTACCTAGCTGCTAGCAACTCTCAAGTGCAGGAGCATTTATCTTGTCTCAATTACTACTGACCTCTGTCCTCTGCCCTGCTGACCCCTGTCCTCTGCCCTGCTGACCCCTGTCCTCTGCCCTGCTGACCTCTGTACACTGCCCTACAAACTGCTAACCTTATCCCCTGCCCTGCTAATCCCCTGCACACTGCCCTGCTGACCTTCCATCCTCTGCCCCCCTGACATTTTATACTGCACCCCCACATCAGACAGAATAGATCTGTCCCTGATAATAGGCAGGGCTTATCCATATCCCATCTATCTAAATGGAAGGACACCACAAAATGTTAAAAATGTTCTCCATTCATTTTGGCTAGGTGGTACAATACGTTGTTGATTCTACTATCCGTGGAAACATGAAAGCCACCATTGGGACATGGGGAACCTCATTTATCTCCTTAAAGCGGAGTTCCACCCAAAAATGGAACTTCCGCTTTAAGGCCTCCTGACCCCCTGACATGCCACATTTGGCATATCATTTTTTTGAGGGGGGCAGATTTCACAGGTTCCCACTCCCATTTCCGCTCAGGCAGCCTAATATTTGTGCTGTTATTAAGCCCTGCTATTAGCCCCATCCACTACTCTATCCCTATTCTCAGAATTTTTTTCAAAAGTTCTCAGGTATGGCCATGACTGTCACACAGGCTGGACTTTGCATTTAGTAATGTCCGTTACATGGTGTATTATTAGAATCTACAGATTACAAAAGAGAAATTCTATTGTTTGTGCTTACCCAGAACCCTATGCACTTTTTAGGGGCATTTATTAGGTTTTAGGGCTTCAAAATGGTGTTTTTTGATTCAAGAAGTTTGGGTCCCATTGATTTCAATGGGGTTCTGGAATCCGAACCGAACTTGCGGGAAATTCGGGTGTTCTGGTCGAACCGAACTTTTCAAAATTACTTCAATTACTACTAGTAATGGCAGTGATTAGTGACTTATAGTGGGACTGTGCTTGGTTGTATACAAGAAGGTAACTCTCCTGTGCTCAGGTGGTATGTGCAAACCGATCAATATACGCTTATTAGGGGTTCCTTGAGAAATGGACAATTTCTGCCTCTCAGATAAGTTCCCAATGACACCATTGTTCCCCGAGACCAGAAATTTATTTTAAGGGTTCCTCTGTGTTGAAAAGGTTGAGAAAGGCTGGTCTAGAGTCTTGCTGCCCTCTCAGGACCATGGGTATCTAGAAATTGCTAGAACACAAGGAAAACAAGAGAAGGGCGCACCAACCTAGGGCAATGGTTATAATGGATTTTCACTAGGTCGGTGCGTCCTTCTCTTGTTTCATTGGTTTGATTGTATACACCTGAGCGAAGATCTGTGATGGGGCATGTCACTCTGACACACCGCATCTCCGATCTCGGTAAAGAGCCTACTGACGAAGGCTTTTTACCATGTGACCAGCTGTGTCCAATCACAGCTGGTCACATAGTAAATAGGAAGTGCCATTGATCGGCTTTCCTCAGTTCGTGCCTGACAGGCACGAGTAGAGGAGAGCCGATCTGTGGCTCTCCTGACAGGGAGGGGGTCTGCACTGGTAATCAGAGCATTGATTACCAGTGCAGACCCTTGGGGAGGTGCCACTAGAACCACCAGGGATGCCCACCCATGACCCCAGGGATACCCACCCATGACCCCAGGGATGCCCACCATGGCCACCAGGGATGGCACTCAGGGCTCAGGGAGCCCGCCAGTGCCCTCCCCATCAGTGCTGCCCACCAGTGCCCATCATTGCCATCTATCAGTGCCTCCCACCATTGCCCATTATTGCCCACCAGTGCCGCCTATCAGTGCCCATCAGTGCAGCCCATCAGTGCCACCTATCTGTGCCCATCAGTGCGGCCTATCAGTGCCCATAAATGCCACCTATAAGTGCCCATCAGTGCCGCCTATCAGTGCCCACCAGTGCTGCATATCAGTGCCACCTATCAGTGCTACCTATCAGTGCCACATATCAGTGGCCATCAGTGCTGCATATCAGTGCCGCATATTAGTGCCACCCCATCAGTGCCACCCCATCAGTGCCTGCATATCAGTGCCGCCTATCAGTGCCACATATTAGTGCCACCCCATCAGTGCCTCCTCATCAGTGCCTGTTAGTGCGGCCTCATCAGTCCTCATCAGTGCAGGAAAAAACGTATCTATTTACAAAATTTTATAACATAAACAAAAAAGCTTTTTTTTTAGCAAATAATAAAAAAAACGTGCGGTGATCAAATACCACTAAGAGAAAGCTCTATTTGTGGGGAAAAAAATTACATAAATTTAGTTTAGGTACAGCGTTACATGACCGCGCAATTGCCATTCAAAATGCAACAGCGCTAAAAGCTATAAATTGGCCTGGGCAGGAAGGGGGTGAAAGTGCCCGGTATTGAAGTGGTTAATAAACCAATGATTTGGAAGGGTGTCCCAAAACTTTTGGCAATATAATGTATATTAAAGTATTTTCTAATCAATTGTTTTAATCTGTCTAATAAAATAAATCAAAATGTTTTGTATTTTGTTTTTGGAGCATAAACCCTGTTTTTTTTATCTCTGCAACTGGAATGAAGTGATGAATTAGAGGATTATTTATCCACATATATATATATATATATATATATATATATATATATATATATATATATAATTTCAAGCAGAATTTTAGATAGCTATAAAAGAAATCTAGTTAATCAATTGATATATTTAGTCAAAAGTTTTCAATATACAGTATGTGTAAATAGTAGCCAACTCTCTATAACCCCCCTCAAAGCAGAATTGTGAGGCCCCCGGGCGCATGAACATGGATGTCTATCTAATACAGGAAGGAAGAGGGAGCGCTGGTGATGACCTCATCAGTGAGCTGTGTCTTCTTCACCATCCAATTACATGCTAAGGGGCAGGGCCCGGACAAGGGGTGGGCAGGAGGGGGCGGCTTCCCTGAGCAGTGTGGTATCATGTGAAGAAGGGGGGGCACCACAAAGTGGTTAAGGGGGAGGGGATTTGTGTTGGAAGGGGGCATTTGAGGGGCAACAGGGGGTAAGTATTGTTTTAGGGGAGGAAATGGGGGGGTGGCAATAGGCAAATAGATTTAGGGGGATCTGTGTTGGAAGGGGGAAGTAGAATTGTGCTAGGAAGGAGGATTTGGGGGGAATTTGTGCTGGCAGGGGGATTTGAATTGGGAGGGGGGATGTGTGCTATGAGGGGAAATTATAGGGGTAGAGAATTTGTGCCAGGAGGGGGGAATTTTTTTGTTTTGGGGGGGGGGGTGCATTTGAGCTGGGGAGATATGGGGGGTGAGGGGCAAGAGAAGGGGGATTTGAAGTGGGGTGAGGGATGTGTACTACGAGGGGAAATTTTAGGGGTAGAGGATTTGTGCTAGGAGGGGGGAAATTTTTTTTGAGGGGGGGCATTTGAGCTGGGGGGATGAGGGGCAAGAGAAGGGGGATTTGAAGTGGGTTGGGGGATGTGTACTACGAGGGGAAATTTTAGGGGTAGAGGATGTGTGCTAGGAGGGGGGAATTTTTTTTTGAGGGCGGGGGGCATTTGAGCTGGAGGGATTTGGGGGATGAGGGGCAAGAGAAGGGGGGTTTCAGCAGGGGGGCAGATTTGCACTGGGAGGAGGGGGAATGTATGCTTAGGGGGGTAAGCATGCAGATTAGTGCTCATTGTTTTTCTGGGGGAGTTTTTGCTGACACATAATGCTCATATATCTGGGGGGGGGGGCGCAGTTTGGCATGTTTGCCCTGGGCTCTGGATGACCTTGTCCCGGCACTGCTAAGGAGGCCCTTGAGCAAGTTGTAAGGGTTGGCTACTTTGGGAAAAAGTGAGGTCAGAGACTTGGCTTTGCTGCCAGGGTTGCCAGAGCTATGATAAACCTATTTCAAAAAGAGAAATTATTATAAATATTAAATTATGTCTACAAAAATGTGTTATTTTTTCCATTGCTTTCCCTGTTTATAGATCAGCTCCGTGATTGGGAGATCAGGATAATGGAATTAAAGAAGCAGCTCTGTGTGAACACCAGTGAAGTCCTTGCTGGTACGTCCTGTTATCTACTGGTCAACTGATCTCACTGAGTAGAGAATATCTGGAATGGTGCACAAATGCAATCCTTGGATCTACAGAAGAAGGAAATTTGCTTTTAATGCAGTTGTAAACCGCTGCACTTTTTTTTTTTTCCTTATCTGCAAGGAAAAGGCATAATGTGCTAGTGTGCATTGCATACTAGCACAATATGTTCAACTTACCTAAAAACAAAGCGTTCCAGAGATGGCATCTATCTATACCCGGTATTCCTTCCCGGTTTGCGGCTCCGGCTCTGTGACTGTCTGGAGCCGCAATGACGTCTGTCCCGCGCATGCGCGTGGGAGCCGCCAGCCACGGCACACTGCAGAGCGCATGTGCCAGTGACGTAACTGGCTACTAGGACAGTAAATATCTCCTAAATGGTGCAAGTTTAGGAGATATTTACACTACCTATAGGTAAACCTCATTATAGGCTTATCTATAGGTATCTATATCTATAGATTATCTATAGGTAAAACTTAAAGATGGAAGTTTACTTCTTCTTTAACCACTTCAGCTCTGGAAGGTTTTACCCCCTTAAAGCGGTTGTATACTGCCTAAACCCCCCCCCCAAAAAAAAAACCCTGCAAGACAAAGGCATAATGCATACTAGCTCATTATGAAATACTTACCTTAAAACGAAGCCCCGACACGGACGCCCGGACACCGCTGTGGGAGCTGACATGCGTCTTTTCCGGGTTCGGCGCGGCGTCTCTTCCGGATTCGGCATGCGCGCGGGAGTCACTTTCCAGTAAGTGCCCGGCAAAGAAACTCTGAAGGTTCGCCGGACCTTCAGAGCACATGCACCGCTAGCGTCAGCGGCTGCATGCAGGGCAAATATCTCCTAAACCATATAATAAAAGCGTATAATAATTGGTTTGCACAAAAGTTTTAACATTTACAAACCATGGGTTAGATTTCTGGACTTTCAATTATTATTATTTTTTTTTATTAGTAATGGCGGCGATCAGCGATTTTTAGCGGGACTGCGACATTGCAGTGGACTAATCTGACACTAAGTGTCACTTTTTGGGGACCAGTGACACCATCAATACAGTGATCAGTGCTAAATAATATGCACTGTTCCTGTATAAATGACACTGGCAGGGAAGGGGTTAATTCTGGGAGTGATCGAGGGGTTAAGTGTGCTCCTAAATTGTGCTTACTAACTGTGGGGGGTTCTCTGTGACACACACAGATCGGTGCTTCGGCATAACAGGAGAGCCGCCTGCTTTGTTTAAATAGGCAGACGGCTCTCCTGTCAGTTTCCCTGAAGATTGCGGGAGGCCAGCGGCGACTGCGCCCGCTCCTCCAGCTGTCTAATCACAGCGGGAGTGTGGCTCTGGCAGCGCATGCGCCACCGAGACTGCTTGCACATAACCACGTAGATCTACGTGATTATGCACAGCCGAGCCGCCCTGCCGCAGTAAATTAAATCAGCCCCACCTTTATCTTTTTGGTTCTCAATCTGGTGATACTGCAATGCTGTGGCTTGAAAAGCTGGATTACCTACAGCAGGCTTCTTTCTGTCTCTCACATACTGAAAGTCTGGTGTGAAAAAATATTTTTCTTTCCACAAAGCTTTTATTGAAACTTCACATATATTGGGGTTGATTTACTAAAACTGAGTTCAAAATCTGGTGCAGCTGTGCACGGTAGCCAAACCAGCTTCTGAGGCCTCTTTCATATGGGCTTTCTGATCAGGTCCGCCTGTCAGTTTTTCAGGCGGACCTGATTGGATGTTCCATGCACCCTTATGGAGCAGCGGTTGTCAGTGGTGACATCTCCGCTAACACCCGCTGCTATCCGAACCGATCCTGTCCGTGAAATCCAGACGGATGGAAACCCTATTTTCCATCCATCTGGAGGATCGCTTTGGATGAAGACGGAGAGGCATTTCGTTTTCATAGAGGGGAGTGGGGCTCTGACAGCTCCATTTCTGCAAAGTAACCGGAGATGGACCTGTCATGCGCCTGCTCAGCGGGGATCTGCAGATCGATCCCCACTGAGCAAAACGGAGTCCGCTGGGCAGAAACCCGTGTGAAAGGACCCTAACTTCAGCTTGTTCAATCAAGCTTTAACAAAAAAACTGGAAGCTGATTGGTTACTATGAGGCCCCTTTCACACAGGCGGACCGTTCAGACCTGCCTGTCCGTTTTTTTGCGGATCTGAACGGTCACCCCATGCATCTCTATGGGGCATCGGATGTCAGTGGAGACATGTCTGCTGACACCCCATCCAATCCGATCCGTCAAATCTGGACGGATGGAAACCCTATTTTCCATCCGTCCAGCGGATCGGATGAGAACGGACCGACGGTCCGTTCCCATCTGATTCCCCCATAGAGATGTATGGGGCTCTGACAGCTGTGTCTCCGCACACAGTGCGGAGAACAGCTGTCATTCTCCTGCTCAGCGGGGGATTGGCGTATCGATCCCCCGCTGAGAAAAGCGGAGTCCGTTTGACGGACACATGTGTGTGAAAGGAGCCTTAGGGATCCTCAAACTGTGGCCCTCCAGCTGTTGGGGAACTACACATTCCATGAGGCATTGTAAAACTCTGATATTCACATGCATGACTAGGCATGATGGGAATTGTAGTTCCTGAACAACTGGAAGGACATAATTTGAAGACTCATGACTATGCAGAGCTGCACCAGATTTTGCACTCTCCAGTCTAAAGCTGGATACACACTATACAACTTTTGTGGTTAGATTTCCTTTAGATTTACCTTCAACTATGTAGTGCCAGGGCCGGCCTGACTGCATACAAATTGAAAGTGTTTAGATTTAACTTCATATTATATGGTTTTGGTAAATCTAAAGCAAAAATCTAAAGACAATTGTATAGTGTGTATGGCCCATTAGCAGAGGCGTAACTAGAACCTTCAGGGCCCCAGTGCAAGAAACCATGAAGGGCCCCCCCAAGACCCCTGACAGGGGCCCTTCCCTTCAAGCCTGGGGCTCTTCTCACTGATCCTGGGGCCCTTTACTCTTGTTGCGGGGCCCTTTATTTCGGTCCCGCAGTGGGACCCTTTCACAAGTTCTGCAGTGGGCCCCCTTCCTGCCATCTTGGGGCCTCCCCACAGTGGTGGAATGCCAGGGCCGGGTTGCAAGTGTGACCTTTGCGATCCTGGAAGTTCACACACTGGTGTCAGTAGTTTTTATTTTTTGGTATTTTAATTTTATTCTTTTTTATCATTTTTATTTTATTTTTTTACACTGTAACTGACTATGACTCTGTCCATTCAGAAAAGGAAGGAGCTGATAAACCCCTTCCTGGTTCTCTATTGTGACACATCCCCTGCAGCAGCCGACAGGAGAGGGGAGGGAGCACAGTTGGGGGGGGGGGGCAGGGGAGCACACAGGGGCCCGGAGACAGCAGAACACAAGTGAACTGGATAGGAGGAGTGGCGGGGGCAGCATACAGAGGAACCAATCTCCTCTATTTTCCTCCTGCAGCTACAGGAGGAAAAATAAGGGAAGTGATTTCTCTACATGCTGCCCCCACCGCCCCTCCTATCCAGGTGTACAGGGGAGCCGCACAGGCCCCTGGAGCATAGGGTCCGGTTGTAATTGCACCCCCTGCAACCCCTGTAGTTACGCCTCTGCCCATTAGTAAAACAATGCCATAGCACACAATAATAGACAAATAGGCATACAGTTTACAAAGAATCCCAAAGGGCCAATATCCAGACAAAGGTGAAGTGAAGTATTGGACATAATATAATACTAGAACAGCAGTATAACCAAGAGTGCATAAAACTTAAAAGTAGGGTTGCCACGTTATCTTTTAAAACCAAACACATATTAATTACACAGGTTCTGTTGCCGATTAAGATGGTAATTAAACTCACTTGGTGCCTTATCTGCATTAAATTAGCCTCAGAACCTGTGCAACCTGTATAATTCATATACGTTCGGGTTTAAAGGGATGAGGTGGCAACATAACTTGAAAGTCGCCAATTGACCTGGTATACCATGTACTAAAAGCAGGAAACTATCTATAAGCAAGTTGGGAACAAGGTTCCTACAATATGGAGGGTGGAGGGTGTACCCTCCAAGGAAAGGGAGTCAGATTCCAGGATCCACCCCTCAGGTTTAGGGTATACAGCAAAAGAAACATTGTCCTGGAAAAGTGGTATACAGTCATGCATACAGAAAGAAAGATTGGAGAAGAAAGAGAGTGCAGAAGAGGGTACTAAAAAAGAGGGGAGGGGGGGGGGGGTGGCAGAAAAAATGGGGGAAGGGGAAAAGGGGGCTGGTGGATGAAAGGAGCACACATCCACTCTATCTATCTATCTATCTATCTATCTATCTATCTATCTATCTATCTATCTATCTATCTATCTATCTATCTATCTATCGTATCTATCTATCGTATCTATCTATCGTATCTATCTATCGTATCTATCTATCTATCTATCTATCTATCTATCTATCTATCTATCTATCTATCTATCTATCTATCTATCTATCTATCTATCTATCTATCTATCTATCTATCTATCTATCTATCTATCTATCTATCTATCTATCTATCTAGTGTTTAGCTGGTGGGTTGTCTGGTAGACCACCTACACAGCCATCTCTCCCGAGAGAAAATATTTTTTCTGTCAGCCACCAATCAGATTCAAATCTGCCTTAAAAGTGAGAATGGGGAGAAAGTAAATGTTAAAAGCGCCAATCCACCAGTATATGTCCACAATAAATATTCGTTTTTTGTATCCAACAAAATTAGTCAATGCACTTTGGGGTTTCAAAGGCCCCTCTTCATTGGGGCTGGAAAGTTTTAAAACTGAAATCTAGACTGGGATTCCCTATAAATATGATGAAGAACTTAAGTAGAGCTTAAATGTACTTGTTCCAGTTAGGCAGGAGAGTTTTCCAATCCCTTCCTATTTAACTGCTGTTTATATCCACTATCTCAGCCATTACCAATATAACTTTAGCTTTATCATTTTTCAGCCCTGATGAAGAGAAACCTCAACCTCTGAAAAGCATTGGGTGAATTTTTTTTAAACTAAATAAAGATGAATAAAATGTATTCTGGACACATTCTTGGCATTTCTATCATCTACCCTCTCCCCATACTTCTACATGGACCTCTCCAGAGGTTCCTGTATGATCAGAGATCTGCCTTTTATCCACACTTACTATCAGAATAGATCACCTAGAAGTCCAGATCCTCCTCCCCATCACCAGAGTGATAATGTGACCGGTGATGGAGGAAGAAGAGAGAGAGGGAGTTACACAGCCCAGGATCAGGAAGTATACACCTACTGCCCCCTACTGACCCTGCTTTTATATTCTATAGTGGATTACTAAAAACGGAATTAATGTTTCAATGCAAGCATGTTTAGTATCTGCTGGATGGATTGGCAGTTCACTAATTACTATCACTTGTTGCCTGGAGTTGCTTTTTAAATCAGTGTGACACCACAAATGCAGGGCCATCTTACCGAATGGGCCCACTTGCCCAGGGGGTCCCACCTACCCAGTGACCCAGCCCCAGCCAAGCATTAGTCCCAATTCCTGTGTGCATCCCGCCGCCAAACTTAGCAGGTGGCAAGCGCCTATCGGCCCTGCGCTGCTGTCAGGCCGCTTGGGCCGTGGGGGGGGGGGGGCCACAACTGTAGGAATGCCTGTCCACCTCCACAGGAACAGGCACACACATGACAGTCGAGACTGACTCCCATCCATGTGTGTGTTCACCGGACCCAGCCGCCCAACTTGGAAGCTGTCATTACCCCAGCAACTCCTGTATCAATAAATATCGCCTTATTGATAATTTGAATTTTTATTCTTGTGGGTGATTGTGTAGGCGGGGCCCAAGTGCACTGCATTGCCCGGGGCCCGTCAGTACTCTTAAGATGGCACTGCACAAATGGTTTCCTTTTTACCTGTAAAGAATTAGTATTTCTGTGCACTAAGTCCTGAGATTTACAAAGTCCTGCCAGACTAATGACCTGACTTTTCTCTACTGCAGTTAAGCAATACAGCCTGGGAACCACCTTACCCCAGGCTGTGATTAGACAGCTATTGAGCAAAAGCAGGCCATTCCTCTATAACTCTGCTCTCTCCTCCTGTCATCATGTTCCTTATCAGAACATGTGATCCAGCAGAAAGCATTATTGGTTCATAATGCTGCCCCTCAGGCTGTATAAGGGAGTGCAGAAGGCCTATATCAAGTCACATTTAGGTGTAGCACCCTCCTAGGTAGGTGCTAGAAGAGAGAATATCGTTTTTGGATCTTTTCTGCTTACCAGAGAGATTGCCAGGTGCATTTACGTTGCTCTCTGCCTATCAGAGGAGCAGGATCTGTTAGTGAGGTCTGCTCATGGTGCTCAGGTGCAGCTCAGTTTGTCTGAAGTGTTTCACACTGGTCCAATAGGGAGGCATATTGGACAGTGGGAGGAAACCTGACAAATGAGTGCACAGGCATTTAGTACAGCCCTGGTGATTGGCAGAGGAAAGTGCCTTGGTGCATGCTGGGATACTTTTTAAATGCTAAGGGCACATGTACATCTTTCAGCTGGAGAGCGGGGTCCCGGAAGCGGGGTCCTGTAGAAGTTGCCACGTGGCCTCAAGTGGTCGACAGATAGTCAGAGAGAAACTGAACCCAGATGTCCCGCAGAGCTGACTGGAAGAGAGACACTGGAAAGGATCTCATTCTGCCTACAGTGAGTACAGATCTGTGTCGTGTGGCCTGTCATGTGAAGGCCATCTCTTCAGCTAGAAGAGTCAGTGGACGGGTGTCAGTCAAGGGGATGCTAGAGAGTATCCTGAAGATAAAGTATTTGCATCAAGTCTACTGCTAGAGAGAGCAAGAAGACCTAATTCTTCCATACAAGTGGCAGCAGGCCCGTTGCGTCAAGGCAGGCAAAACAAGCAATTGCTTGGGGCCCCCGAGCTGGCCGGTGAGCACAGGCCGGCGGGCAGGCGCACAGCGGAGGAGCGGCATGACGTCACGCGGCGCCGGCTCGCTAGGGGTAGAGTGCGCGACAGCGGCGCGCATCTGCGCAGTGCGCACCAGCCCCGCCCCAGCCTAGGCAGCCTAAAGCGCGCGCGGGAGTGGCGCCACCCCACCAGGCCCGCAAACTTCGCCAGAGAGAGACACACCACGAGTCATCACATCCTCCTCACACACGTGGACCGGACCAGGCCAGCGACAGATATGATCACACTGACAGTCTGTCACTCCATTTTTTTTAGGCTTTAAGTATGTGCGGGGAGGCCTCCATGTCCATTTTGTTTGGGGCCCCCAATTTCCTTCAAACGGCCCTGAGTGGCAGTATGGTTAAAGCAGTGTGTCTACTTCCACAAATAACCTGGTGAGGCCAAGTGAGAGTTGTCCTCATCTACTGTGAATAGTTCAAGTTGGAGTATCCCACTATTCCCTTCTCCCATCCAAGTTCCACAATAAATACCAAAAACCAAAACCCCTGGACTGTTTATTGAGTAATGAGCAACTGGGAGTAAGGAGGGATGTGTGAACCATATCCCTAGTGACTGTCTGCAGGTAATCAGAGGAGGTCCAAAAAAGTCATCACACAGCAAGCCCTATAGGGACAGTGCTACATAGGTACATACATTAGTTGCATTTAAAATACACTTTTATTATTGACACTTTATACAATGACTTCTAATTTACAAATAACTGTAATAATTGCTGTTGTCTGGAATTCAGCCATAACATTGGACAGGTGTGTACAAAAAATACTGGTTTAGGATTGTCGTCTCCTTTCCATGATTAACTACTTCAGCCCAGAAGGTTTTGCCCCCTAATGACCAGGCCATTTTTTGCGATACAGCCCTGCGTTACCTTATCTGACAATTGCGCGGTCGTGCAACGCTGTACCCAAAAAAATGATGTCCTTTTTTTCCCACAAATAGAGCTTTTTTTGGTGGCATTTGATCACCTCTGTGTTTTTTATTTTTTGTGCTATAATCAAATAATGAGCAACAAAAAAAAAAGAAATATGTATATTTTTTACTTTCTGCTATAAAACATATCCAATAAAAAAATGTAAAAAATCGAATTGTCATCCTTTTAGGCCAATTTGTATTCTGCTACATATTTTTGGCAAAAAAATCCCAATACGTGTATATTGATTTATTTGTGAAGTTAACACGTCTACAAACTAGGGGATATTTTTATGACATTTTTTATTTATTTGTTTTTATTAGTAGTAGGGATGATCAGCGATTTTTAGAGCAACATTGCAGCGGACAAACTAACTGACACCTTTGACACTTTTTTGGGGACCAGTGACACTAATATAGTAATCAGTGCTAAAAAATATACACTGGTACTGTACTAATGATATTGACAGGGAAGGGGTAAACATCAGGGGCGATCAAAGGGTTAAGTGTGTCCCTAAGGGCGTGCTTTCTAACTGTGTGGGGGAGGTTCTCTCACTGGGGGAACACAGAGATCCGTGTTCCTGCTTAGCAGGAACATAAGATCTCTATCTTCTCCCTTGTCAGAACGGCGATCTGCCTTGTTTACTTAGGCAGACCGCCATTCTGCCTCTCTTGGTAACAAAAATCATTGGGTCCACCGCACCCACTGATTGGCTCTCCCTCCGTCCAATCAGTACGCATTCACGCCTCCAGTGGCTCGCCTGCGCCACCTAGTGGCTATTGCACTAAATCACGTATAGGTACGTGATTTTGCGCAATAGAGCCACTTTGCTGAAGTAAATGTACGTTAGGCAGTCGGCAAGTGGTTACTCTTAGACTTAAACCTACCACATATGCCTTAAAAAAAAAATCATGAAAATATTTTGGGCATGTTGGGTATGCCCAATCAATATTTATTAAGTGGTGTACAAGTATGAGAGCAGAAGTGGTTAAAATACAGGGGTTGATTTATTAAAAGTGGAGTGTGCCAAATATGGTGCAGCTGTGCATGTTAGCCAATCAACCAACACTCCGCAAGAGCAAATAATTTTTCCATCATGTAATGGCCTAATTTTGATCGATAAATCTTTCAATGGACATAATACATTTTTCGTTTGTTTTGTCATATATACAGTACCTAATGCAGTTTGGACGAGAAACACACTCACCTTTCAATTTATCATTCGTTCGGCAGAAATTTTCCAAACTTGTCCTTCTTTTTTTTTGTCTCAAAAACGTTACAACTGATTACCGATTCGTGCCCAATAACTGGCCAAAAAATGAATGAACTGTCCAAATTTACAGATTTTCAAATGATTTTTCCTGTAGTGTATGGGCACCATAACTATAGCTTGTTCAATTAACCACTTAAGCCCCGGAGGATTTGGCTGCTGAAAGACCAGGGGGTATTTTGCGATTCGGCACCGTGTGACTTTAACGGAAAATTGCGCGGTCGTGCGACGCTGTACCTAAACAAATTTGACGTCCTTTTTTTCCCACAAACAGAGCTTTCTTTTGGTGGTATTTGATCACCTGTGCGATTTTTTGATCATGCGCTATAAACAAAAAAATAGAGTCAATTTTGCAAAAATAACAATATTTTTCACATTATTTTAAATGAAATTCCCCCCAAAAAAATTTAAAAATCTAAATTTTTTAACATTTTCGGCCAATTTGTTTTATGCTACATATGTTTGTTAAAAAAAAAAAATCGCAAAAAGCGTATTTTGATTGGTTTGCGCAAAAGTTATCGCGTTTACTAACAAAGGGAAAGATTTTTGTCATTTTTTTTTAACGCGTAATGGCGGCGATCTGCGATTTTTTTTGCGGTACTGCGACATTGCGGCGGACAGATCGGACCCTTGACTGACATTTTTGACACTTTTGGGGTTACCAGTGACATTTCTACAGTAATCAGTGCTATACGTATGCACTGTTACTGCAAAATGACACTGGCAGTGAAGGGGTTAACTTTATTTGAGAGGGAGGGAATGTGTGTGTCCCTAGGGGAGTGATTCTAACTGTGATTGGCTGTGGCTTAAGCTGTAGGAACAATGATCAACGGTCCTACATAGTAGAACCGTATGATCATTGTTTCTACACAGGGGAGAATGACAGGCGGCTTATTTACACAGCCTGCCTGCCTTTCTCCCTCTCCCCCGACGATCGCTGAGTGACCGGCGGAGATCGGGCCCGCCGGTCGCACGCGCGGGGGGGGGGGGGTCCGTAACCGCGCGGGAGCACGCCGCCGGCGGCACGCGCTGGCACCCCAGAGCCTCACAGGCTAGTGACGTACCGATACGTCACTCCGCCTGTGAGGGGCTGACTGCCGCAGTATATGTACTTGCGGCGGTTGGCAAGCGGTTAAGAAAAAAAAAAAAACTGGAAGCTGATTGGTTTCTATGCAGAGCTGCACCAGATTTTGCACTCTCCAGTTTTAGTAAATCAACCCCACAGTTTCAATGAGAGAATTACATAAGTTGCCATTGTTTGGCTAAAACAACTGTGTTTTGAAGAACAAGGTTTTTTACACATGAATTTATACAGATTTTAAAAGCAATGAAAACATTTTCTTATAGGGTGCATGGTGTGTCCTTATGGCTGGTTGCGGCACAGAGAGAACTGTTATTACTTTCCATCCGGTGGAGATCGCAGAACATGGAATGAGAGTCGGGAAGTGTGTGACGGGATGGGAGCCCATCTACTGGTCATAGAGGACCTGGAACAGCAGGTATGGACTATTATGGATAAAGATGTGAGATTATACAGAAATGACCAGAACAGATGACCTCATACTATGAAATTTTACCTTAACCACTTCTGGACCGGAAGGATTTTCCCCCTTAATGACCAGGCCATTTTATACGATACAGCACTGCATTATTTTAACTGACAATTGCGCGGTCGTGCGACGCTGTACGTAAATAAAATTGATGTCCTTTATTTCCCACAAACAGAGCTTTCTTTTGGTGGTATTTGATCACCTCTGCAATTTTTATTTATTGCGCTATAAACAAAAAAATAGAGACAATTCTGAAAAAAAAAACAATATTTTTACCTTTCTGCTACATAACATTCCCAAAACAAAATTTAAAAATCAAAGTTTTTCATCCTTTTAGGCCAATTTGTATTCTGCTACATATTTTTAGTAAAAAAAAAATCGCAATTGGCATATATTGATTGGTTTGCGCAAAAAGTTATCGCATCTACAAACTAGGGGAAAGATTTATGTCATTTTTCGTTTATTTTTTTCTTACTAGTAATGGCGGCGATCAGCGATTTTTAGCCAGACTTCGACATTGCGGCGGACAGATCGGACCCCTAACTGATATTTTTGACACTTTTGGGGGGACCAGTGACATTACTACAGTAATCAGTGCTAAAAATATGCACTGTCACTGTAATAATGACACTGGCAGGGAAGGGGTTAACCCAGGGGCGATCCAAGGAGTTAAGTGTGAGCCTAGGGGGTGTTTTCTAACTGTACGGGGAGGGACTTGTGGAATCAACACAGAGACCTGTGATCCTAAATGGGAGGATCACAGCCGCTCTGTGCTCATTCCAGAGAGTGTTTACAACAGCAGACCGTCGTTCTCTCTCCATGGGGAGTGATCGAGGGTGCCCGGCGGCAATCACGGCTGCCGACCCCGTGGAACGGCATACCGGCTGCCTAATGGGATCGGGCGCGCGCGCGCCCCTAGGAGCACTTTTACGAACCGCCGTACAGGTACGCCGGTTCAGGCAGCCGAGCCAGCCTGCCGCAATGTATCTGCAGCGGGTGGCCGGCAAGTGGTTAATAGTGGCCACACATCAATTTGATTATACAATTGATCCTTCAAAAAACACACAATAAGGACCCTCTATTTAAAATACTTTATAAGATCTTGATTGATTTTAACTCAGCCAAGGGGGAATTATATTCATCACTTCCCCGTTCACATCAAGCTGATTTGACATGAAATTTGACTGGCAATATATATTTACTTCCAGCCTGGACCAGAAGTGGCGTCATGACGTCACTCTGGTCCTCCAAGGGCATAGAGTTAATCAAAGAGTAACCACTCTTTGATCACCTATAGGAGCAGCCGGCTGCACTGTCGGATAGTTTCTTGGGTGAACCAGCGGCAATGGTAAGCCCAGAAAACACCAGCGAGCTGTTTCGGAAACTGTTCCAGCGGCTCATGAGTCCATCGGAATGGTTTTATGAGAAAGCCATCTGCAAAGAACAATACCGGGTTATGACTGATATCTTCTGCCATAATCCCAGCAAACCACTTGCAAACCGTATACTGTATATATATATATATATATATATATATATATATATATATATATATATATACACACACACGTATTACGATTGGCAAGTGGTTAGTGAAATATTAACCTTTTCATAAATTCTATGCTATAAATTACTTTGTCCTCCCTTCTCCTCATAGATGTAATTTTTTTGTGGATTTTGGTCTTTATTCATTTTTGCTATTCGGCACTGTGCTACTTTAACATGTAAAGCTGTACCGAAACTAAATTTGTTTAATTTCTTTCACACAAATACAGCTTTCTTTTGGTGGTAAGTAATCACCACCTTTTGAAAAAAAAAAAAAAAAATATTTTATACTTTTGTGCTGTAAAACTTATCCAATAAAAAAAATGTAAAAAAAAAAAAATTCTTCATAAATTTTGGCTAAAAAATGTATTCTGCTACGTCTTTGGTAAAAAATTTTATTTATTTATTTATTTATTTTTATACTAGTTATGACAGTGGCCAGCAAATTATAGTGGGACTGGGATAGTGGGGCGGCCAATCTAATACTAACTAACGCTGGGGTGGAACACTAATACAGTGATCAGTAATATTGCTATACATGGTCACTGTACTAATGACCCTGGCTGGGAAGGGGACAGGGGTTAACATCTAGGGGCAATCTAAGGTTTAACTGTGTGTAACGTGTGCTGTTTTTACTAAGCAATGTGCCAGTTTATACTGCCAGGGAGAAAAAATGTGACACATCACTGCTGTCTGTATAGAGCTCTGTGTTGTTTGCCAACACAGGGCTCTCTTCTGTCATTCACTCAGCTGATCGGCTGGTGCTGGCCATAAATCATTGGGTGAGACCATCTGATTAGCTTGTGCTGCAGTGAATGGCAGCTCAAGCTCCTGGGTGCATGCCCAAGAGAACCTGGAAGAAAGGCGCCATACAGGTATGATACAGTGCCAGTACTAGCTGACCTGCTGCAGTAAATGTACTGTGGTGGGTCAGCATGTGGTTAAAGTTATACTAAAGTCTCAGTTTTTAAAAATTTAGAAATAACAAACATGTTATACTTCCCTCCTCTGTGTAGTTGGTTTTGCACAGAGCAGCCTGGATCCTCCTTCTCGGGTCCCTCTTCTGTGCTCCTGGCCCCTCCCTCCTGTTCAGTTCCCCCACAGCAAGCAGCTTGCTATGGGGGCACCCAAGCCGAGTCACAGCTCCGTGTGTCCATTCAGACATGGAGCCCTCTCTTTCTCCTCATTGGCTTACTGACTTTGATTGACAGAAATGGCTCCACGCTGCCGTCTCAGCCAATGAGGAGGGAGAGTCCCGGGACACTCCTGCAACATAGCTGGATCAAGATTGGGGTTCAGGTAAGTATTAAGTATTGGGGGGGGGCTGCTGCACACAGAAGGCTTTTTATCTTAACTACTTGCTGACCTGCCCCTGTGTATTTACTGCGACGGTGTGGTTCTATTGCGTGAAACAACGTACCTGTTTCATTCAATAGTCACTAGATAGCGCAATCACACATCCAGAGCTGCGATCGCATTGTAATTGTCTAGGGGGATGTAAATCAGCGGGTCCTGCAGACCCGATGTCCACCGGCCACCCGCAATCATCTCCGGGAGAGGCAGAACAGAAGATCGCCATACTGTAAGGGGACAAGATGGAGATCTTGTGTTCCTGCTAAGCAGGAACCAGGATATCTGTCTTCCCCCAATCAGTGCAACCCCCCACAGTTAGTAAGCACCCCCCAAATGACACACTTAACCCTTTGATCACCCCTGATGTTAACCCCTTCCCTGCCAGTGTCATTAGTGCAGTGACAGTGCATATTTTATAGCACTGATCACTGTAATAATGTCACTGGTACCTAATTCTGGTTCTGGACCCACAGGAGGGACAGTGGAACTGGTTATACACAGTGGTGTTGGTTAGGGTGGTGGGGGCTCCTTCTCAGACCCGTAGAGGAGGATATTGACAAAAAAACTTGATTTTTGTTACTCAATGTAGATCCCTTTCTCTGAATTAATTGACGGACACAACTTCTTCTTTATTCTTGACCATTGGGTTATACTGCCACCTACAGGAGTAGGAAACTAGACAGAAAAAAGAAATCAGTGCCGTCTATGGGCAGTCCTAGCTGATAGTCAACCTCCTCTCTGCCATAAGCAGCTCAGTTTTGTAAGAAAGCAGTACAGTAGAGAAAAACCAACAGAAGGGAGGGTGCCGTGTCCATCAATTAACTCAGAGAAAGGGATTTTACAGTAAGCACCAAAAATCCTGTTTTCTATTACGTTCATTGACGGACACAGTTTCTTCTTTATTCTTGACCATTGGGATGTCCCCAAAGCAGTGTCTCAAGGAGGGGTGGGGAAACCAAAAAACAATTGTAGCAACCAGGCAAACATGCCAACCACCCCAACAACCCCTAAAGGTGGCCACAAGGAAGTGAAAACAGCCGCCTGCAAAACTTTGCGCCCAAAAGAAACAACACATCAACAGGGAAAATTTAGTAAGAGAACGCACAGACCAGGAGCTGCCTGGCAACCCCAAGACACAGATACCCGAAAGCACCACAGACACTAGTGCCTCATAGAGCATGCCATAATGGGCAAGGGAGGAACCCACCCTTAGGAGTGAATGCCTGAACAGGCATCCAACAGTGGCAAGGAAGGTCCAGGTCTTCCCCGGAGCCCAACGGAAACATAAAAACACCTAACCAACCGGCAGGAGGTTTCAGTGGACAAGTGCACATGAACCACACAGACCACATCCAAAAGCATGCAGCATGAGCTCCTTAAGCCTCGTACACACGTGTCGAAATTCGGCCGGGAATTTTCGTCCGACGACCGATCTGCCGATTTTCGGCTTGTTAAGGGCCATACACACTATAAGATTTTCTGAAGACTTTTTCCTTCAGATTTACCTTTTCTATGTAGTGAAAGGGCCTGCCATATTGCAAACAAATTGAAAGTGTTTAGGTTTGACCTCATATTATCTGGTTTTGGTAAATCTAAAGGAAAAAGTCTTCAGAAAATTTTATAGTGTATGGCCCTTTAGTATGATGCTTCCGACAACCGACTCCGACTTTTCGGCCGAAAAAATCCTGGTGTGCAGGCTATAAAATTTTTGTCCACCGTCAAAACACGTCCGATTTTCGTGCAGTCAGTACAGATTTCAACAGGGAAATTAATTGCGTGTGTACTAGGCTTTAGGATTCCAGACATCGCCACATAGAAGGCAGAGAAATTTTCTCAGGTAATTGAGAGATTGACACCACCTGCCAGGAAGGAGAGACACATAAAAGGAATCACCTTATCCCTGTGAAAAAAACAAACAGCCAACTCAGATGCGCCCCGCAGAAGCAAAAATACTCAAAAGGGCAACCCTCTGAGAAAGAGAAGCCAAGTAATATCCTCCATACTCTCCAAGGAAAGGCTTCTAGAGAACCAAAACCCCAACTCGAACCCAATAGGGGTCACAGAGAGAACTGAGCTGCTTATGGCAGAGGGGAGGTTGACTGTCAGCTAGGACTGCCCATAGGCGGTGCTGAGTTCTTTTTTCTGTCTAGTGTACTACACCTGTAGGTAGTAGTATAACCCAATGGTCAAGCAAAAAGAAGAAGCTGTGTCCATCAATGTACAAAAGAGAAATATAATTGATGGATTTTTTCCTTTCTGGTGACGTTTGTCCACAATAGGGCTTTTGTAGAAATGATGGAATAGATAGATCTTCAGACTTTTATCCAATGTGTGTGTCCGATGTCTGTGGATGGATTGTGACAGATGATGTTCTGTTCTCCCAGGAGTTTATAAACAGAGCCAGCAGAGAACAAGCACATAGAAAGTTCTGGATTGGACTGTACAGAGATGGAGATGGGTGGAGATGGGTGGACGGTCAGCTCTATAATACCGGCCTGTAAGTGACTCTTCATCTACACTGAGAATATGAATGTTGTTCATCCAGAAAACAATAGATACTCATAACTACTCATTATTTATTACGCAGATTTCAACTATCAGAATATTCTTCAGGAAACTGTGTATGGATGTATGTACAACCTGCATATTATTATGATAAATGTGACTCCAAACACAACTGGATTTGCCATAAAAGAGCCCTGAAGATCTGACAGATACCTTCCAAAATACAGACACATTGCTTGATCCATAATACAAAATAATACAGGAATATTACTGCTACTGTCTTATATCCTCACATTCTGGCTAATAGGAAACCACGTCTTCATTTTGAAATACAGATCTTAGTAAAAATGTTTGCATTTTAAAGGATGAGTTCACCCTAACACTAAGATCCCAGCATCTACAGACCTCCACAATCTAACACTAACCTATCTAGCCCTGTAAAGAAGAAATCAGTATACATACCTTTTTTTAAGCCGATCCGACCCGATCCCACGCTTAGCTGTGCAGGCGGGTGAAGAAGACACAGCCGACAACAGAAGCCCCATAGTAAGTCTATGGGTGATGTCACTTTTCATTAATTTCACAGCCGTTGTCGGCCGTGTCCTCTGCAGAGCTTCCGCCGCTGGAGAACGGGTCGGATCAGCTTCAAAGAATGTATGTATACTGATTTCTTCTTTACAAAGCTAAATAAGTTAGTGTCAGATCGTGGAGGTCTATAGATGCAGGGATTTTAGGTTTAGAGTGGACTTATCCTCTAATACAGTGAATAACCTTTCCTTGAAATGGAGCTTTGACTGTTGGGAGCATGGAAATACAAAAATCAGCACAAGAGATATAACTTCATTGATTCTTCTTTTAGTAGTAATTCACTCGATTCTGCATCCCCCACCCCCCACCACCACCATCACCTTGGCCACCGTAATCTTATGGTGCGATGGGGATTATTAATACACCCAAAGAGTCGTCAGGAACTCTCACCAAGAGAACCTGACTATGCCCGCTCTTTTCTGCCTAATCCACCATTTATACAAGCTACACTTCTATTAATGAAACAGGATTTTTGAATAGAGGGGGAAGAGCTATCAATTACCTACCTTTTCCCCTGTGCCATTCATAGAGGCTGTAGTGCAGTCTCTTTGAATGGAAGATAAGGCAGGAAAGGGCGGGCATAGTCAGGCTCTCTGGATAAGAGCTCCTGGCAGCCAATTTGCAATACTAACCACCGCAACAGAAGATTATGGCCACTGGGGTGGTGGCAGAGCTGGTCCTACCATGGGTCCCGCTGGGTCCATTGGACCCAGGCAGAACTTGGAGAGGGGCAGCAAATTGACTCCCACAATTTTTTTTTCCAGCAGTTTTGTGTCATTAGTTTGCGGCACGTTACGGGCGGCATTTCCCCATCTTATACTGCCGCTTGTAGTGCAAAGTATGAGGAGGTGGAGCGTCTCCTCTGGGAAACGTCCCTCACATGATCGTGGTGTGCACAATGACGTCAGACATCAGCGCACTCCATCTCACACAGGACAGGCTGGATCTTCTAGGGCCAGAGATGTATAGTAACTAAGTAGAACTACTTCACTACTGTACTTAAGTACCGAAAGGCGGTATCTGTACTTTCCTAGAGTAGAATTTTTTTCTCCTGCTTCCACTTTTACTTCACTACATTTTTTCAATGATTTCAATACTTCTACTCCGATATTTTTTTTTTTGTGCTGCATAGTTACTCGTTACTATTATAAAAATTACCACTGCCAGAACAGTAGATGGCAGGTTTCATGAAGCTCAAAACATGTGTATTATCAGCGCATACGAAAAAAAATGCTACTGTATGTATAAATAAAAGCTGCATTTGAAATAATAAAAAACAATATGATGTTCAAACTTTTGACTTCTTTCTTTAATAACTACATAACACAGTACTTGTACTTTTACTTTCAGTACTTGAGTAGCAATTTTTTTTTCAAAACTACTGGTACTTTTACTTTCAGTACTTGAGTAGCAACATTTTTTAAAAAACTACTTGCGATACTTAAGTACAAAAAATGTTGAATACTTTAGTACTTCTACTCAATTCACTTTTTGATCGAGCACTTCCACTTCTACTCAAGTCACTTTTTGATCGAGCACTTGTACTTTTACTCAAGTATGGGTTTTGAGTACTTTATATAACTCTGTCTAGGGCGGTGGCCTCAGCAGACACAGGAGTGACAGGAGGACTGAGGACAGACAGTGGGTGTTTGGTGGACCGGTCCGGTGGTGAGTTATGGAAGAAGATAACAGTATATATAATATTTTATACATTTTATATTTATATAAAATAATGGATGTAGAAGCCTTTTGTTGGGTGTGATTTTTTTTTTTTTTGGGGGGGGGGGGGCAGCATTTCATTCTTGGTCCCATGTAGCACAATGTCTTGGGCCAGCCTTGGGTGGGGAAAAGAGGAAGATTCCTCCTAAAGAAAAAAGAATTACCAGAAGGAACACATTATTGTAAGGGTAAATTATGTCCCTTGTGCTGATGTTTTCTATTTTTGTTTTTGGCTATAAAGATGTTTTGATATACACACTAGCCTGATTAGATTAAGTTGTGAGTGGGTGGGCTCAAAGCTCTATTTAACAGAGGCTAGAGTACAGGCAGTGACCTTCAAGATTCCTACCATCTGACAATTTCCCCACCCTCCCGCCATGTTTTCAGTTTGATGGTCACAATTTTTTTGGAGGTTCGTAGCTTGCCAGTGTTTGGATAGTTGTTCATGGTTTATCCCTTTAAGTGGGTTGTTTGATTGGTTAATTGAAACATAGAAACATATAGAAACATAGAATGTGTCGGCAGATAAGAACCATTTGGCCCATCTAGTCTGCCCAATATATCTGAATCCTATGAATAGTCCCTGGCCCTATCTTATATGAAGGATAGCCTTATGCCTATCCCATGCATGCTTAAACTCCTTCACTGTATTTGCAGCTACCACTTCTGCAGGAAGGTTATTCCATGCATCCACTACTCTCTCAGTAAAGTAATACTTCCTCATATTACTTTTAAACCTTTGCCCCTCTAATTTAAAACTGTGTCCTCTTGTGGTAGTTTTTCTTCTTTTAAATATGCTCTCCTCCTTTACCGAGTTGATTCCCTTTATGTATTTAAAAGTTTCTATCATATCCCCTCTGTCTCTTCTTTCTTCCAAGCTATACATGTTAAGGTCCTTTAACCTTTCCTGGTAAGTTTTTTCCTGCAATCCATGTACTAGTTTAGTAGCTCTTCTCTGAACTCTCTCTAGAGTATCTATATCCTTCTGGAGATATGGCCTCCAGTACTGCGCACAATACTCCAAGTGAGGTCTCACCAGTGTTCTGTACAGCGGCATAAGCACTTCTCTCTTTCTACTGCTTATACCTCTCCCTATACATCCAAGCATTCTGCTGGCATTTCGTGCTGCTCTATTACATTGTCTTCCCACCTTTAAGTCTTCTGAAATAATTACTCCTAAATCCCTTTCCTCAGATACTGAGGTCAGGACTGTGTCAAATATTCTATATTCTGCCCTTGGGTTTTTACGTCCCAGGTGCATTATCTTGCACTTATCCACATTAAATTTCAGTTGCCAGAGTTCTGACCATTCTTCTAGTTTTCCTAAATCCTTTTCCATTTGGCGTTTCCCTCCAGGAACATCAACCCTGTTACATATCTTTGTGTCATCAGCAAAAAGACAAACCTTACCATCGAGGCCTTTTGCAATATCACTTATGAAGATATTAAACAAAATTGGTCCCAGTACAGATCCCTGAGGTACCCCACTGGTAACATGACCTTGTTCTGAATGTTCTCCATTGACTACAAGCCTCTGTTGTCTGTCACTCAGCCACTGCCTAATCCACTCAACAATATGGGAGTCCATGCTCAATGACTGCAGTTTATTGATAAGTCTTCTATGTGGGACAGTGTCAAAAGCCTTACTAAAATCTAGATATGCAATGTCTACTGCACCTCCACCGTCTATTATTTTAGTCGCCCAATCAAAAAAATCTATAAGATTTGTTTGACATGATCTCCCTGAAGTAAACCCATGTTGTTTTTCATCTTGCAATCCATGGGATTTAAGATGTTCCACAATCCTATCCTTTAATAGGGTTTCCATTAATTTGCCTACTATTGATGTCAGACTCACTGGTCTATAGTTGCTCGATTCCTCCCTACTGCCTTTCTTGTGAATGGGCATGACATTTGCCAATTTCCAATCTTCCGGGACGACTCCTGTTACTAATGATTGGTTAAATAAATCTGTTAATGGTTTTGCCAGCTCACCACTAAGCTCTTTTAATAATTTTGGGTGTATCTCATCAGGACCCTGTGACTTATTTGTCTTCCCTTTAGACTGCAATCTTAGAACGTCTTCCTCTGTAAAGACACATGCATCAAACGATTCATTAGTCATCCTTTCAAGTGGAGGTCCTTCTCCTTTTTCTTCTGTAAAAACTGAACAGAAGTATTCATTAAGGCAGTCGGCTAGCCCTTTATTCTCTTCTACATACCTTCCGTCCTTTGTTTTTAATTTAGTTATTCCTTGTTTTAATTTCCTTTTTTCATTTATATATCTGAAGAATGTCTTATCCCCCTTTTTCATAGACTGAGCTAGTTTTTCTTCTGCCTGCGCTTTAGAAGTTCTTATAACTTGCTTGGCCTCTTTCTGCCTAATCTTGTAGATTTCCTTATCTTCATTGCTCTGGTTTTTTTTATAATTACAAAATGCTAGCTTTTTATTTTTAATGATTTGGGCCACTTCTGCTGAGTTCCACAGTGGTCTCTTCCTTTTTTTGCTTTTACTGACAAGTCTAATGCAATTTTCTGTTGCCTTCAATAATGCACCTTTTAAGTAGTCCCATTTCTCCTGGACTCCATGTAATCCTTACCAGTCTGATAAGGACTCATTTATGACTAATTTCATTTTTGAAAAGTCTGTTTTTCTAAAATCTAAAACTTTTGTTTTTGTGTGGTGTGACTCTTTCACAGTTCTTATATTAAACCACACTGACTGGTGATCACTGGATCCCAAGGTTTCGCCTACAATGACATCATATACCGAATCCCCATTTGTGAATACCAGATCCAAAATGGCCTCCCTCCGTGTTGGCTCCTCAACCACTTGTTGCAGAGACAACCCCAGTAGGGAGTTTAGAATATCTGTACTCCTGGTAGAACTTGCTATTTTGGTTTTCCAGTATCTTGGTCTGGCACTCAAGATAAGGACAGTCGTTTGAGCTATTGTGAAATTTGTTTAGGTGCTTATGTTTAATAGCATTAAAGAATAATTATGTGAACTTGTCCTCCAAATCAAAACTGTGTCATTGTTTGGGTTAAACTACTGTAATGTGAACATTTGTCATCTAAGTTTCTCAGCAGTCATGTAATAACAACTTGCAATGCTAGGCAAATTTTTCTTACTGTAATTCTTGCAAATAATAAAGCCAAGGAAGTAGATTTGGTATCTTTCCTGACCTAGGCCGTAACCATATATCTAGCATTGCCCGCCGTGGTAGTTGCTGAATATTGTCCTCCCTGGGCCTCCCTCTGGGTCCCTCTCAGAGCTTTGCTCCCTGTCCTATGTACAGTACATAGGTGATCCTACTACTGCCAAAGTTTATCCTAAAGTGATGCTAAACACACACTGTTTAATTTACATTACCCCTTCTATTTCTGTATGTGGATGATGGCACTCTAATTATTGTAATAAAAAAAAAGTATGTTTATTAATATCACTAAATTGTTTTAAATTGTCATACAAATATATATTTGGAATCAAATATTTATTTATTTTTGGGCGCCAATATAGTGTGGATGGCTTTCTGCCTGTTTTACATCCCTCCAGCCTATGTCTTAGGATAACAGGGAGGTGAAGTCTACATCAATCAAGATGCAATATCCCACTGCCATTGTGTTTAGCTGGTCCTTTACCACTGTGTATAAGCCCACATGTGTGATGCTATAGTCACATGGGCTGCTCAGATGTGATAGAAAGGAAATGTTCAGCATAGAAACTTACTGAAAACTAAGCATGTGCAGAGCTGCCAATACTGCTCTGCAAATCCCCAACTGCATTGGGGACATGGACAGAAGGGGGAGACAGAGAACAGCAGGATCAAACAGGTTTTTTTGCAAAATACAGAAAAAGAATCTCAAAGTGACTGAGTGAGTATGAACAGCATGTAATATACCATGTATTGCTAGATATTTATGATATGGTATTAGTGACACTTTAAAGGAAAATAAAAACGGTAATGGTCTTGAAAACACTGGCCTGTCTAGCAATATTATGTGAAATATAATATATTGGCCGCTCACCTTGGCACAAAGTGCATCATTTTAAGTTAGCTGCAGGGTGCTATACAGGTCCAAGGCCGTTAGTTGCGGTGGAGCCCTGTCCCTAAAGTCTTCCTCGGGGGTATGATCATTGTGGAGGGTGAAATCAGGATGGGGCTTGTCTCTAACATCCTGGTCTGGGTTTAAGATGTCTGCTGTGGTAACTCCTAAATTTTGTGTCCATTTCTTGTCCCAGTGTGCTGAGGGTCATGAGTATCCCTCTGGGGACACCTAGTACAACACACTGCAAATCATAGATTCAGAGTCAAAGCATTGAAGGTCCTCTTCAGCTTATACTCGGCTAAGGGCTCAGGAAGGGAGGTGTCTCTTCGAAGTACTCTCAGTTCAGACCATTGCCCCCTGTCTGATTCTGTCTGTCTTCCTCTGGAAACTCCTCTGTCCTCCCATCTGCACACCCCTTCTACCTATCTACAGAGTCGTTTTCTGCTGCTATGTCTGACTTTATAAGCAGGTCTTATCAGAAACCATAGATCACACCTTCAGTCTCCCCTTCAGTCGGTCTCTGACATTACTCTGCTATGCTGACTAAAGAGAAGGTAGAAGAGGATGATCAGAATGAGATGCCTTTAGCTGAGATAAACAGTGTATACATTTATATATTTTTCAAAGTATAAAAGTAATCAACATGTGGATGAATTCCAGAATGTGTTTATAAGTTGTTAGAGACCATAAAGATAAGCAAAATAAAGATCTATGGGTATTGCAAATTGTTGCAAATACCAGCATTACAATAGTAATTTGCATTGTGCAAGCAACACAAGGAAAAAGGGGGGGGGGGCTGGGTCATGTGTTAACCGTAAGCTGGGAGGCACTCATTGATTACTGTAAAGAGGAAAGCCAAGAAACATTAACCCCTTTGCGCCTAAGGGTAAAACAAATTGAAATGCCTAAGACAGTGTTTGCAAACCTTGGCACCGCAGATGTTTTGGAACTACATTTCCCATGATGCTCAACTGCACTGCAGAGTGCATGAGCCTCATTGGACATGTAGTTCCAAAACATCTGGAGTTTGCCAAGGTTTGCTATTACTGGCCTAAGCACAATTTTGCAATTCTTCAGTAAATTCATACATATCATTATAACTACTTTGTGCATCCAGGTGGATTATACCACATTTTTTTTCAGGACGAATTGGGCTTTCTTTTGGTTTTAAACTGTATGGTTAGTAGTAATACACAGGACTTGCCACTATGGCTAACAGAGGGTGAAATCAGGGAAAGGCTGGATAAACTTAACACAAACAAATCACCAGGCCCGGATGGCGTACATCCGAGAGTACTCAAGGAACTAAGTAAGGTTATATCCAGACCACTGTTCCTGATCTTTGCGGACAGTATTAGGACAGGAGATGTACCAGGGGAGTGGAGGAAAGCTAACGTGATTCCGATATTCAAAAAGGGTCAGAGGCATATCCCAGGAAATTATAGGCCTGTCAGTCTGACATCAGTAGTATGTAAACTTCTGGAGGGGATGATAAGGGACTATATTGTAGAGTTTGCTAAGGACAACAACATCATTAGTAGTAACCAGCACGGGTTTACAAATGGGAGTTCTTGTCAAACCAATCTCTTAACATTCTACGAGGAGGTGAGCTGTGAGCTAGATAGGGGCAGACCAGTGGATGTGGTGTACTTGGATTTCGCTAAGGCGTTCGATACAGTTCCCCATAAGCGCTTAATTTATAAAATAAGGTCTGCAGGTATCGACGGCAGGGTTTGCTCTTGGATACGGAACTGGCTAAAAGGGCGTGTCCAAAGGGTGGTAATAAACAGCGCATACTCCGACTGGTCTGAGGTAGTAAGCGGGGTCCCCCAAGGCTCAGTCCTAGGACCAACCTTGTCCAATTTATTCATAAACAGCATTGAGGACGGGATATGTAGTTCAATATCAGTTTTTGCAGATGACACAAAATTAGGCAGGGCAATAACAGCACAGCATGAAGCAGATATCCTACAGAATGACCTGGACAAAATAACGGAGTGGGCAACGACTTGGCAAATGAGGTTTAACGTGGAGAAGTGTAAGGTTTTGCCCTTGGGGACTAGCAACATAAAAGCACAATACACGTTAGGAGGGGAACCCCTGGGAGAATCAAAAATGGAGAAGGATCTGGGAGTATTGGTGGATGATAGACTAGGCAACAGCATGCAATGTCAAGCGGCAGCTGCCAAAGCCAGCAGAATATTAGCATGCATAAAGAAAGGGATGTATTCCAAAGATAAGACTATAATCCTTCCACTTTATAAAACTCTGGTCCGACCGCATCTGGAGTATGCTGTCCAGTTCTGGTCACCAGTCCTCAGAAGGGATGTGTTGGAGCTGGAGAGGGTCCAGAGAAGGGCAACTAAACTAATTAGGGGATTGGAGGACCTTGATTATGAGGAGCGTCTGCAATCGCTTGATTTATTCTCCCTGGAGAAGAGATGCCTGAGGGGGGACATGATAGCAATTTTTAAATATCTCAATGGGGATCTAGGCTTAGAAGAAAAGCTGTTCATTCGCAGGGATTGCATGAGGACTCGGGGGCATACAATGCGATTAGAGGAGAAGCGTTTTAACCTCAGGCAACGTGGGGGGTTCTTTACTGTTAGGGCTACAAGATTGTGGAATTCTCTACCACAAGAGGTGGTTTCTGCAGGTAATATGGTGGCTTTCAAAAGACTTCTAGACGTACATCTCAAGGATCAGAACATTCAGGGGTATGCGAGATGATTACAGCCACACACACCTACACAGGTTGAACTGGATGGACTATTGTCTTTATTCAACCTCACCTACTATGTAACTATGTAAAAAAAAAAAATGGTAATGGATATCACAAAAAGAGTTACCCAAACATGCGGCCCCACAGAAAAAAAGCACAGTCCAGTGGGGCCACATATTTGCGTACAGTCAGCGTGAAGGGATTAATTAAGGCTTCCCAAGCCAGGGGGCTGAGGAAAAAAGATGAGTGAAAAAAGTGGAACAGAATATAAAAGGAAAGTGGAGAACAGAGAAGGCAACCGTGCTTAATGCTTTCTTCTCCTCAGTCTTTACACAGGAAAAGGAGGGGTACACTGACCATGACTGTATGATTAGCAGTACTTCACAGGACTTGCCGCTATGGCTAACAGAGTGTGAAATCATGAAAAGGCTTGATAAAATTAACACAAATAAATCACCAGGACTGGATGGCGTGCATCCGAGAGTACTCAAAGAACTCAGTAAGGTTATATCTAAACCACTGTTCCTGATCTTTGCAGATAGTATTTTGACAGGAACTGTACCAGGTGACTGGAGGAAAGCTAACGTAATACCAATATTCAAAAAAGGCCAGAGACTTATTTTGGGCAATTATAGGCCGGTCAGCCTGACGTCAATAGTATGTAAATTACTGGAAGGGATGATAAGGGACTATATCCAAGAATTTGCTAAAGTCAACAGTATCATCAGCAGTAATCAGCACAGGTTTTCAAAAGGACGCTCTTGTCAGACCAATCTGTTAACATTCTATGAGGAGGTGAGCTGTGAGCTAGATAGGTTGAGACCTGTGGATGTGGTGTATCTGGATTTTGCTAAGGCATTCGATACAGTCTCCCACAAACGATTAATTTACAAAATAAGGTCTGCAGGCTTAGACCACAAGGTTTGCTCTAGGATAGAAAACTGGTTAAAGGGGCGTGTCCAAAGGGTGGTAATAAATAACGCATACTCAGACTGGTCTGGAGTGATAAGTGGGGTCCCCCAAGGCTCAGTCCTGGGACCAATTTTGTTCAATCCATTCATAAATAGCATCAAGGAGGGAATTGTTAGCTTAATCTCACTTTTTGCAGATGACACAAAATTAAGCAGGGCAATAACTTCACATCATGATGCAGAAATCTTACAGAATGACCTGAACAACATAACAGAGTGGGCAACTACGTGGCAAATGAGGTTTAATGTGGAGAAGTGTAAGGTTTTGCACTTGGGGACTAAAAACATAAAACACAAAATACGCGTTAGGGGGGGAACATCTGGGGAATTCAAGAATGGAGAAAGATCTGGGAGTCTTAGTAGAAGATAGACTAAGCAATAGCATGCAATGTCAAGCTGCAGCTGCCAAAGCCGGCAGAATATAGGCATGCATAAGGAATGGGATATATTCCAAAGATAAATCTATAATCCTACCACTTTATAAAACTCTGGTCCGGCCACACCCGGAGTATTCTGTCCAGTTCTGGTCACCAATCCTCAAAGGATGTGCTGGAACTGGAAAGAGTCCAAAGAAGGGCAACTAAACTAATTAGGGGATTGGAGGACCTAAATTACGAGGAGTGTTTCAATTTATTCTCCCTAGAGAAGAGACGCCTGAGAGGGGACATTATAGCGATTTACAAATACCTCAACGGTGATCTCAGCACAGAAAAAAAAATATTCAGTCGCAAGGAGTGCAAGAGAACATGGGGCCATTCAATGCGATTAGAGGAGAAGCGATTTAACCTCAGGCTACACAAAGGGTTTTTTACGTTAAGGGCAGTAAGATTGTGGAACTCGCTTCCATAAATGGTAGTAACTGAGGGGAGTATGGCTACTTTTAAAAGACTCTTGGACATACATCTCCAAGATCAAAACATTCAGGGGTATGGGAAATGAATACATCCACACACACCCACACAGGTTGAACTCGATGGACTATTGTCTTTATTCAACCTCAACTACTATGTAACTATTAACAAGAAGAGGACGTCGGGCACACCAAAAGCCTAGAACTTCAATGCCTATAGCAGTGTAGAGCTTGCTGGGGATACAGAGGGGTGGGAGTATTGTATCCATGGGGCCCATAAATTTAGAAATTTCTTATGTGTATCTAGAACAGGGGTCTGGGGCCTTCGGGCCGGATGTGGCCCCTTGCTTGCTTTATGCGGCCCTTGGGGCACAATTCCTTCCACTGATAAGAGGTGCTATATCCAGCCCTTTGTTTTGAAGGTTTGGAGACCCCTAATCTATGAGAATGCTGGTAAGCTTTTTATCAATGAAGAAGGTGTCTGCAGTAAAGGACTTTATGCAGAGGAAGCAAACTGTTGTTTCCAAGCTTTTGTAATAGTTTGTAATAGTTTGTTTCGCCACTAGTAAGACATATGTTGCCAATTTAAATTGGGATCTTCTGAGACCTGGAGGCTTCAAATGCAATAGGATGTGCCAAGGGGCCCACGGTACGGGGCAGGCTCTTCTTGATTTAAATGAAAACCTGTTTATAGGGTGATGAGGAAGAAGCACATGCTGCAGAAAAAACTGGGTGTTTTAGGTTATGTGGCTTAGACCAGCCTTTTCCAACCAGTGTGCCGTGGTATGCCTCCTGAGTTCTTCAGGGGTGCCTTGGCAAAATCCCTAAAAATTGCAAGAAATTGAAACAGGTTTTTACATTGCAGCATCACAATACTGGGCATCATGCGGGTCACGCCACTGGCATCCTCACAACCAATGACATCACTGGTTGATAAGGAGAATGACAGGTCCTTGTTTACTCCTCCTCTTCCCCTCTCCATCAGTAGTGATGGACGAACATCTAATGGGACGGTTCGCGAATGCGATGGGCGAACTTGCTCAAATGTTCGCGGCGGGTCCCATTCATTTTAATGGCAGGCGAACATGAAAAACCTCCAGCTCATATTTGCAGCCACAAAATACTTACTAGCTGTGTACACATAGTCCCACAACATGGACACTGACATACCAGAAGTAATCTGCGATCGACAAGCATTCTTTTTTTATCTGCAAAATTTCGTCAATTCAGGAGCGCATGAAGGCCATGGAGGAGAGGCAACGCCAGGCTATGAAGGGGGTGCAGGAGATGATCCTGCTATTGGAAAAGTTGCCATAACATTTATTTTTAATTTTTATTAGTTACATAAATCGTTTATACAGTTATAACGTGTATTTAGTTTTTTTGTAATATTGCTCAGTTTTAGTGTAATAGCTCGGCCTAAATCAGCCAGAACTGACAGCAGCCGGTAAATACATGTCAAATACATATAGGGTCCATTCACACATCTGTAAAATGGGTCCGCATCCATTTCACAATTTAGCGTAACGTTTCCAGACCCATTGATTTTCAATTCCAGTCCAGCATTCACAGGATAAAGAAGTAAGTGTCGGCCAGTACAGGCCCCAATAATTAGCCCACAGGCATTCACCTGACAGCAAAGAACTTTGTATTCTGTTGCTGGAGGTACATTAGGCATTCACAGGATAAATAAGTGTCGGCCATTACAGGCCCCAAAAATTAGGCATACAATGGACATAAAATGCCTTTTATGCCACTGTATTTACCTAAGACGGGGACTATGAATTCACACGGTGTGGGTACCAGCGCTTATGGTGACAATATTAAATAAACATAAATAACAAATAATTAATTTTTGAGCTGCAGCTAGGCAAAAAGGATGTGTCCCTTTTAAGTGAATAATTAAATAAGTGTCAGCCCTGCTCAATCAATACTTGTGTTCCCATATAGTTATAAATACAAAAATTAAAATACATAAATTAAACCTTAGTGCAATCATATACTAAAGTGCAATATGCAATATGATGTGCAAATTATATCCTTGTGTAAACATATTAAAGTGCAA